>NW_024704750.1:20920040-20998552 GCF_018977255.1 Callorhinchus milii | reverse complement strand
GGGGGGCGTATTTGGGAGGTATTGGGGGGTGTTGTTGGGGGATATTTGGGGACTATTGGGGGGGCTATATTAGGGGGTATTCGTGGTGTATTTGGGAGGTATGGGGAGGGTTGGGGGTATTTGGGGAGTATTGGGGAAGTTTGGTGGGGGCTATATTTTGTGGGGGCTATATTGGGGGGGTGGTTTGGGGGTGTATTTAGGAGGTATAGGGAGTATTTTTGGAGGGGTTATTTGGTGGGGCTATATTGGGCTGTATTTGGGGGGGCTATATTGGGGGGGGCTGGTTAGGGGGGTGTATTTGGGAGGTATTGGGGGGTATTTGGGGAGTATGGGGCGGGGGGGGAGAAACGCGGCCGCCGTTTGCCCACCGCAGTGTCCCGCAAACAGTGGTGGATTGAACTGACTATTGTAATTTATAATAAGGGCGTAATAATCCCCCTCCAAATAATAATATTATACTGTATATAATTATATATTCTGTTAGCACCGTGTCGCCCACAGAACACACAGTCACTACATTTTACAATACATTCTGTGAAGCGCTTTGAGACGTCTCAACGATGTGAATGCAAAGATTATTATCATCACCGGAATAATCTTACCATATATATAAGTATATTCAATTATGTGTGTTTGTGTGTCTCTCTCTGTATATTGTATTTATAATTGTTTGTCACAGATATACATTATATTATATAATTATATTATTACTATAACAAAATAGTGTGAACACACACACAGTGACTGTGACACACGCATCACTGTAAATATTATTATATGACATGTTGTATTACATATTACATTACATCTATCACCGGTTTATATATATTATATCACACAGATATATACAACAACAACTTGCCCTTACATAGCGCCCACCACGCAGGGTAGGGTCTCGGAGCGCTTAGACTATATATCATTTTATTTACATTTACATTACATTTTATATTTTATTACGTGTGTGTATGTCTGTCTCTCTCTCCCTGTATACTGTTATATAGAATTGTCATCACAGATATATATATATTATATTACATTACATGTTACATTATATCTACCACTGGATTATATGTAAAGTGGAATCTGTTTTAAGCAGACACCAGTCAACGCTGGATGAACCGAACAAACCGCCCAGCCCCGATTCTTACTTGTTTTAAATATGCCGGTTGATTTGGACAAGCATCCAGTTTAATCCGGGCAAAATGCCACCCTGGTCGCCACTGAATGCCCTCACTCGTGCCTTCTGTCTGTCGAGCGCCTCCATTCAGCCACAAGGGGCTCCCGCATGGCGATGGGAGGAGTCTACAACTGATTGACATCAGTCTCCACCCATTCACAAGTGGCTGGAGTTGGGCTGTCAATCAATGAAGAGGCGGAGGAACGCAGAACAAGGGAGGAAATGGGAGGAGTCAAATTATTGATTGATTGATTGATTGATTGATTGATTGATTGATTGATTGCGTGCTCATCCATTTACAGGCAATGATGTGATAAGTCTTTCTCTCAGTCTCTATTTCTCTCTCTCAGACCGGTAATGGAGACAGAGACGGACCAGGCAGTGTTAGCAGATGGTGTAGAGACATTGCCGTTGGCCGTTACTGGGGCCAGTGAGGGACGTTATGAGTGCCCGGTGTGCGGGAAGCGTTTCCGCGGAGCCTCCAAGCTGCGGATCCATGAGCGCTCTCACACGGGGGAGCGACCGTACGGGTGTCGGCTGTGTGAGAAGCGTTACCGCACGGCGAGCGGGCTGTGTGTGCACCAGCGCTCGCACACGGGAGAGAGACCATTCCAGTGCTCGCTGTGCCAGAAACGCTTTGCCACGTCCGGTGAGCAGATCCTCCACCTCCGTACGCACTCCGGGGAGAAGAGTTTCCAGTGTCCCGTCTGCAGCCGCCGCTTCTCCCAGTCCTGCAACATGATGCGTCACCAGCGCACGCACTCGGGAGACAGGCCGTTCCAGTGCACGGTGTGTCAGAAACGCTTCACCAAATCCTGCGGGCTGACCGCGCACGCCCGCACGCACACTGGTGAGAAGCCCTTCGAGTGTGTGATCTGCCACAAGCGCTTCCGCACGGCTAGCGGCCGCCTGCTCCACCACCGCAACCACACAGGCGACAAACCGCACCAGTGCGGCCAGTGCGGCAAGCGCTTCCCCGTGCCCAGCGCGCTCCGCAAGCACCAGACCACGCACACTGGGGGCCGGCCCCACGCCTGCACCGTGTGCAAGGCGCGCTTTAACCGCCCCGGTGCCCTGGCCACGCACCAGCGCACACACACAGGAGAGAGACCGTACGAGTGCTCGGCCTGTGGCAAGCGTTTCAGCCACTCGGGCTCACTGACCGCGCATGCTCGTACACACACCGGGGAGAGGCCCTACCAGTGCGGCCAGTGCCACAAGCGCTTCAACCGCTCAGGCGCCCTTCTCACCCACCAGCGCACACACACAGGGGAGAGGCCGTACGAGTGCTCGCACTGCGCCAAACGCTTCACACACTCGGGCTCGCTCCGCGCTCACCAGCGCACACACACTGGGGAGCGGCCGTACCAGTGCAGCCAGTGCCAGAAACGCTTCAACACCTCTGGCGCCCTGCGGCGTCACCAGCACACACACGCCTGAGCCGGGCATCGAAGAACACACACACCTGAGTTGGGGCAGAGACACGCACGCACACACATACACACACCCCTGAATGGAGTCACCAACAAACACACACACCTGAGCTGGGGACCATAAGACACACGCACACCTGAGCTGGGAACGGCAATACTCACACGCCTGAGCTGGGGACAATAATATACAAACACACACGTCTGAGCTGGTGACCGTAATACGCACACAGGACACTGGGAGAGAGAAACATCCTCTCTTCCCCCCCCCCGAACCCAACAGGGGAGGTGTTTAACGTATGCCCTCCCTGAGGGCAGACACGTTCACAGAAGTTGTGAAGGTCTGACACCGCGATGCTCTCCTAGCGCTGCACCGGAGCATCAGACTGGACTGGGAGCAAGGAGCCCCGAGTGTGTGTGTGTGTGTGTGTGTGGGGAGCTGGAACCTTCGTGTGGTGGGGGGGAGCTCAAACCTCCAACCCTTTGAGTGCGAGGAGAGTGGAAGACCTCCATTGGACAGGGTTTAAATTTCTTCTCCGGTGCTGGATGTACATGTGTTTTTTTTTTGTCATTTTGTTACTTTTTTTTGTATTAAAATCTGCGACGGGTTTTGTAGTTGTCGTAGAGCAGTGTAGTCCCAACAAGTGGGCTGCACCCGGCCTGGAGTTTGATGTTATCCAGCCTGAGACCATTTCCAACTTTGGGCTGCCTGCTCCCTCCCTTCTCGTGGAACCGTCCTCTCATGGCAGCGGTTGGAAGGACGCAGCGCGGAGAGTGAGAATAATGTAGCTTACAATACAATTATATTTGTATGGTCCATTTGATGTCGGGAGGACGTCCAAAGGCACTGTGGACAGTTGGATTTGGACCCAAGCAGGCGTTTAGGATCAAGGAGGGTGGCTGAAGGCATGGTCGAAGAGGAGGGTCTTGAGATGTGCCTTGAAGAGGGCAAAGAAGGGAGCGAGGCGAAGGGAATGTGGGATGGAATTACAAATGGTGGGGGCAGAGAGGCTGAAGGCCTGACCGACCAATGCTGAGCGGAGGAAGCGGACAGGTTGATATGGGGTTAGTAGGTCACAGAATTAGGAAGCGGCAAGGGCATGGAGGGCCTTGAATATGAGGATTTTGAAGTCTATCCTCTGGGGGATTGGGGAGCCGGGTGGGGATGATGGGATCATGTGGCCAAGCTGCAGAGTTCTGGATGATCTTGTGGAGGGAAGAGTTGGGAAGGCTTAGTGGTTAGAGCACTCACATCACAAGCGAGAGACCTGGGTTCGATTCCCGGGCAGGGCGAAACTCTGGGCAAGTTTCCTTACTCCACACACCTCTGTTTACCTAGCAGTAAGTAGGAACCAAGTTGTTAGTCGTTTGGCGGATCGCTTCTCCAAGGGTAATAATCCTTTCAAATAAATAATAATAATTTGGTCACTCAATCCACGATGTTTGTGGAACATTGTGGTGTGCAATTAGCTGCTGTGTATCCCACAGAATATAGTCAATTCACTTTACAGTGTATGCTATGAAGAGTTTTGAGACGTCTCGAAGACGTGATAAGGTGCTATATCAAATGCAAGGATTATTATTATAATACCGGCCTTCTGTGGCATGTCACGTGAGTGGTGGAGCAGCCGATCCCGCTGCCAAAGCTGTGCTGCTGAATAAGAAAGACGGGCGGTGGGGGGGGGGGGGGGGAGATGGAGAGTCTGTGCGAGAGTACACTGAGAGGAGACATTGAGAGAGTATGAGGGAGAGACATAAATAAAAACACCTGTGATTGAGGAGTGGGGGGAGGCGTGCTGTGAGGCCCTCACAGAAAACTTCCTCTATTCCCAGTAAGAAACTTCTATGTCCATCATTCTCCCCACCCTACCTCTGCCATTTACCCAACAAACACTGGTTTGCTTCATGCTGGAGCACCCCATCTTTTACGGCTGCTTTGGAGTTCCATTCTGGGAGTCCCTCCAACTTGCTCCCTCCTTCCCCTCTTTCAAGGCATGTGAAGATCTAACTTTTTAGCCATGCTTTTCCCATCCCACCTCTCTTGGCTCCCATCCCCAGCTTGGTGCCTAGTTGGCAGGCGTCGAGTTCTCTAAGATGTCCTTTGAATGTGAAAAGAGTGTTCTAAATGTTTCTGGAAAGGAAACACAAAACTTGCTTACGTGGCTCATGGCAGCCAGAAGATTGGATGCCCTGTTGCAGGGGAACAAGAGTGAGGTTTAGACTTACCAGTGGTCGAGGGGCTAGGTTTATCATGAAAAATAATTAATCAATTGAGAAATAAAGGAAATTATAGACGCGTGTGTTTCAAGTGGTATTTATTTATGTACATTGAAAAATAAATACTTTTTACGCAAAACCTTGAACAGACAGGAACAAGATTAGAACCTCAGTCTTTCTCTCAGTCTCTGTCTCTCAGGCCAGTGACGGATTAGGGGTGTTAGCGGGGACAGTGGATGTTATGAGTGCCTGGTGCGTGGCTAGAGTTTCAGCCTCTCGGGTTCACTGACCGCACGGCACAAAAATGCATTTGTATAGCGCCTTTCACATCGGGGGGACGTGCCAAGGCACTGGACAATCAGTGTGTTGGACAACGTAACATTTCATCGAATTTCTGTGAAATTATTGAGTGGAGAAGAATTTCAGTGGTTTCAAGTCAAATGTGGAGCATAATAACATTTGATGCACAAACTCTGTATTCCAGCCTCGAGTCCATTCACTTTACAGTATATTCTATGAAGCGCTTTGCGACGTCTCGAAGATGAGATAAGGCGCATTATTATACAAGGATTATTATTATAGAGGGGGAGAATGTAAATGGTGCCAGACACGATGGCTCGTGGAGGCAGGACGAGCAAAGGCGAACAAAGATATCCTCTTTGATAAGGGGATATGAAAAGTGATCATGGAGGCCTGAAGGAATGCAAATAGGTTAAAAAGGTAAAACAAAGAAAGAACTAGAATGAACTGATCAGGGGTAGTTTCTGTGAAACCATTGGTGACACCTGGTCGGGCTGTCCTTAGAATACAGTATAAAAGTGGTAACCCATTACATCAATAGGACAAGACACCGCCACAGAAGGAGAAGGATCGACATATGCTAAGTGGTCACCATCTCTCCTGGAGGAAAGATTTGATCGCCCTTGAATCTGAACTATGCATCTCGGTTGTGTGTATGGCATTACGGTTTATCGATGTTGATTTGATTCAATTAAAGTACCAACATTCCTTCTGAGATCCTGTTGGTCAGCCGTGTTGTATTACATCATGAGAAACTCGAAAACTTAAGAGAAGTGCAAATGTCAAGTAAGATTACATTCGATGATATTTCTGCACAAACATGCATAAAATGACATTTCGTGAAATTTCTGTAAAAATGTCGAGTGAAATAAAATTTCAAGGAGATAAATGTACAATTAATCCCAAGACTAGTGCCAGGAATCTTGTCTCTTGCCACCTTCAAAGATTTGTGTATGTGAACAACAACAACAAAATTACCCCCAGGTCTCTCTTCCCCGCACCCCCTTTGAAACTATCTTATATTGTCTCCTCATCCCTCCTCCCAAAGTGATTCACTTCACACTTCTCTGCATTAAATTCCATCTGCCATGTGTCTGCCCATTTCACCAGCCTGTCTGTCCTCCTGTAGTCTGCTACCAGTTTCCACTATGTTTCCAAGTTTTGTGTCTCCTGTGAACTTTCAACATTTTGCTCCCTATACCCAGGTCGTTAATATATATTACTATATATATATATTTTTATAAAACATTTTTTTAAAATGTCCTTCGATGTTTCCTGCTGGACTTCCTTTATATCATCTTAGCCCTGTGAGTCATTTTCACACCTTATCACACTGAGAATGATCTTGTTCACTTACCCTGAATTTATTCTTTGCTTCCTTTGTTTAATTGCCACATAAAGCAACTTGCAGCACCCAGGAGAATGTACGATTCTCTGTCGAATCTGTCGAACGTCACGAGTGATAACCCCAATGATGGTTGATGAATGCTTTTTGTAACATTTTCAGAACATGATTAAACTTCAGTAATGGTTTGCGACTGTTCACTGATTTAGATATAGAAATAGACATGATATCTTGTCTCAGCAACCGAGACAATTCCAAATGAAAATAATGTGAAACTAATGCTCAGGAATAACACAACTAATTTGCAACACTGAGTTTTGTAAGCACAGGACGTTTAAACCAGAATACTCAGAAGGAACCGCGCGTTTTGGAACATGTCATTGAACATCACTCACATATGGAGACATTATGAATGATGCGGGGATGTTCCTGTGGAGTTTGTGGAGTCTTGTAGTTTACAACAAAAAATTGCAATTATATAGCGCTCTACACTAATGATAATCCCTCAAGAAAAAAATAAATCGGGTCACTTCATTCCACAACTGTTTGTGGGGCACTGCTGTGCACAATTGGCTGCCACGTTTCACCCACGAATACACAGTCAATTCACTTTACATTATATTCTGTGAAGCGCTTTGACATGTCTTGAAGACGTGAAAAGCGCTATATCAAATGCAAGGATTATTATTTATTACACACAGGGCAGCATCTCAGAATACTTAACAATGGCGGAGCCTGTCTCCAAGCCGGGGTGGGGGGGGGGGGGGGTGCTGGGAGATGACCCTCCATGGCCTTGTCCCCTCCTATCTCTCCGATCCGCTAACCCCTTATCAACTGGTCCGCGCCCTCAGCTCAGCCTGCTCCACGTTCCCTGTCCGGCCATCCCACCATCAGCGGTCAGGCCTTTAGTCTCTCTGCCCACACCCTCTGGAATATCCCATCCCTTCACCCTGCTCCCTCCCTTACCTCCTTCAAGACATGCCTCAAGATCCTCCTCTTTGACTGTGCCTTCAGCCACCCTCCTACCTTCTCTGCCCTCCACCCTCCCTGATCCCAACCTACACCCCCTCCACTCAGGTTCTAATCCCTCACTGTTCAGCGCACCTTGGGATGTCCTCCTGACGTGAAAGGCGCTTTGGAAATGTCATTTTGTATTGTGTTGTAAGCAAAGCCGAAAAGGAAGGTTTTAAGGTGGGACTTGAAAAGGGGGAGAGAGGGGGCAAGGCAGAGGGATTGAGGGAGAGTGTTCCAAAGTTTCGGAATGTAGTGGCTGAAAGCGCAACCTCCAATGGTGGGGTGGAGTGTGCGAGGGACAAGCAGGAGCCCTGTGACAGTCGAGCGGAAGCGCTAGTTGTCGGATTGGGGAGTGAGGAGGTCGGAGAGGTAGGGTGGTGCCAGGGAGTGAAGTGATTTGAACACGAGAGTGAGGATCTTGAAGTTGAATAAATCGGTGATGTGGAGCCAGTGGAGCCTGGGCCAGAACTGGTGAGATGTGGGTATTGAGTTTGGTCTGGGTCAGTATGCGGGCGGCAGAGTTTTGAATGAGCTGGATTTTTCAATAGTGGAGCTATGGAGACCGGCAAGGAGTGCGTTGGAGTAATCCAGGCGGGAGGTGACAAACACATGCAAGAGGGTTTTGGTTGCATTTGGGGTAAGCTACAGTCGGAGGCGGGCAATGTGGCAGAGGTGGAGGAAGGTGGACCCAGTTAGGGACCGGATGTGGGGGAAGGAAGGACAACTGGGGTTCGAACTGGATGTATAGATTGCACACTGGTTCGGTGAGTATGAGAGAGAGCCCAGGATGGTTGAGGAGTTTAGATCCAGAGGAGTGAAGACATTGACGCGAGCCAAAGAGTATGGCTTCCATTTTGTCCACATTCAGCTACAGTTATCCAGACCCTGGTGTCTCAGTGGTTAGAGCGCTTGACTCACAAGCAAGAGGACCTGAGTTCCATACCAGGGCACTCAATATTATTGGAAGAACAGTGGAAAAATCCCTTAAAAAAATAAAACATTTGGTCATCCAATCCATGACTCTTTGTGAGTCAGCCCTCAGGGGGTAGGAAAGGCAGAGAGACAGCCCCTCAGGGTGTAGGAGTGGGAGAGCCAGCCCCTCAGAGAGGGGGTAGAGGAGAGTTGTCTGTATAAAAGACCAGTGCTTGCTCAGTGGCTTTTAGTGACTTGGTTTGAGCGTGAGAAGTGCCTGTCAGCTCCAGTTCCGGAACAACTCAGTGAGTTTTACATGTGTTATTCCCAAACCACCTGTGACCTCTTTCAGCCTCTTATCACTTGAAACACAGTGTTTTCTGATCTGACACTGTGTGTTTTTATTTCTGCAGTATTTTGCCTTTTGATCATTTCTTTAAGGCTTATTGGACATCTCAATGGTATCACAACTTTTTTGGTCACCCTGTATAAATTGTCATGCCTTAAAACACAACTCACATAGAAAACCTTTAAATTCAATCTTTGTGTTCCTCGGGGCTCTATCCTTGGTCTCCTTCTCTTTACTATCTACATACTCCCACTTGGTAATGCCATCCACAGATATGGTGTTAACTTATCGTATATGGATGACACCCAACTCTATCTCTCTGCCTCCACCCTCCACTCTGTCAGATATCAAGTCCTGGATGAGAGCTTACTTTCTCCAGTTGAATGTCAACAAGACCAAGGCTCTCCTGATTGGCTCCCTTCAGCACCTCCGCACCTCAGGCTCTGAGCCAGTATGGGACCTTGGTGTCCTGTTTAACCCTCAACTATCCTTCAAACCTCAGATCTGTGCCACAAACAGCTTTGCCTCTGCAAGATCCCTTCTGTGTCGTCTTCTCTTAAAACTGAAGAGCCCAAGCTTATCTAATCATTTCTCGTACCTCATTCTTCCAAAACTGGGGCATCAGCCTTGTTGCTCTCTCCTTCAAACTGACTCCTCAGTAAAGAGCCGTTGTGTGAGTTAGTCCTGGCTGTTCTTCCTTGGCAGAGACGACAAATCAGCTACAACAGAATGAGTGATGAGAAGAATACGTGTGATGTCTGCCATGCACCAAACCAAGATGTCAACGCAGTGGAAGACTTCCATTTTTGGAAGCAATATAACTTTTGTGGACACTCTTTATCAATTTCCTTGGCTAACACTAATTTTCTGGGATCTCACGTCTGGGAAGCGGTAAGTACATTGTCCTGATTTGAAAACACGATTAATCTCTCAAAATAACCAATCTGTGGCTTGATTGTAATTCTTTTGTGAACAAAATAAAACGTTTGACCGCGTTATCTATTCAATTATCTATTCAAACCAAAAGGCAAAATGCTGCAGATACTAGAAATTTGAAATCGCTGGCATCACTCAGCAGGTCAGGCAGCGTCTATGGTGGGGAGATTGGACCCTATGTGTCGAGCTGAGAAGGATCAGAAGTGATACATTCAAGGCATTGATAGCGGTGGAAAAGATAAATGCTGAGGAACTATTTCAGAAGATTAGTCTGAAAGGGGAATTATAAAGAATTTCTTATAATAACAGATATAGGCAATCAGGGTAGTGAGTGATCACTAAGCAAAAGGAAGCATACCTGTTAATAATAAAATAGCAAACCTTACATTTAATATGGCTTTTTTCACGTCTGGAGGACGTCTCACAGCCTTTCACAAGATATATTGCAAGATATTGTTACGGTCTGGAATGTAATGCCCGAAAGTGTGGTGGAAGCTGAATCGATAATAGCTTTCAAAAGGGAATTGGATAGGTACTTAAAAAGGAAAAAGGTCTTTCTTGATTGACAATTTCTTGATTCATGGGATAAATCAAGAACTATTCAATCAAGAAAATTTACTTGGTTAGAGGACTCGCCTTGCAAGCAAGAAACCTGGATTCAATTCCAGCCAGGTCAGGGCGAAACCTTGGGCAAGTTTCCTTACTCCACACACCTAATAATGATCCCTCCAAAAAATAAACAATAATAAATTGGTCATTTTCAATCCATGACTGTTTGTGGGACATTGCTGTGCCAATTGGCTGCCGCGTTTCGCCCACAAATATACGGTCAATTCACTTTACAGTCTATTCTGTGAAGCGCTTTGAGAGGTCGAGAAGACGTGAAAAGCGCTATATCAAAATGCAAGGATTATTATTATTATTACTTTGGTAGCCGACCACAAAGGTTGGTCACCGCAGAACTATAGAAATCTACAGTACAGAAGAAGGCCATTCGGTCCATCGTGACTGTGCCAGCTCTTGTAAAGAGCAATCCTTTCCCTGCAGTGCTCCTCTAGCTTTATGTTGCAGTATCAGCCTAGACTTTGAATTCAAAGTCCCCACATGGGGCTTGAGCCCACAACTTCCTGACTCATGTAAGACCTACTGAGCCAGGCTGACACCTCTGGAAATATATTGTGGGGATTAATTGTCAAATACGTCCTGGAAGGATTAAAAGCCTAAATGGGGTAGAGGAGCAAAAGGACCTAGGGGTACACATACACAATTCACTAAAAGTAGTAACATAAGGCCATAAAAAAAGCAAACCAGGCATTGGGGTTCATTTCTAGAGGGATAGAAATGAAAAGCTGGGAATTTATGGCAAACTTCTGTAGAACCTGGGTTAGACCACACTTAGAATACTGTGGGAAGTTCTGGTCCCCACATTATAGAAGGAATGTAGCGGTACTGGAGAGGGTGCAAAGGAGATTCACAAGGATCCCAGAACTGAGAGGTTATTCCCATCAGGAAAGGCTGAACATACTTGGACTCTTTTCTCTTGAAAAGAGGAGGGTAAGGGGTGACCTGATAGAAGTCTTTAAAATGATGAAAGGTTTTGATAAGGTAAACATAGGGAAGACGTGTCCACTTGTGGGGGAGACCAAAACCAGGGGCCATCAATATAAAATAGTCACAAATAGATCAAATAGGGAAGTTAGGAGAAATTTCTTCACACAGAGAGTAGTGGGAATGTGGAACATGCGACCACAAGGAGTTGTTGAGGCAAATAGCATAGATGTATTTAAGGGAAAGCTGGATAGGTACATGAGGGAGAAAGGAATAGAAGGTTATGCTTGAAGGCTTAGTTGAGGAAGGGCAGGGGGAGGCTCATGTGGAGCATAAACACCGGCGTAGGCCAGTTGGGCCAAATGGCCTGTTTCTGTGCTGTATATTCTAATGTATTCTAACGTAATTAAATTTGCTTGAGCCACATTGCGATCAACATAAGAAGAAGCACAAAGGTGAAATGCATTTATCTGTGAAAGTTACTCTGATTAAGCCACGAGGAGGGGTGTGGGAGTAGAATGAGGACATCTGTCCCACAATAATCTCACTCTTCCTTGTTACCACGTGACAAGGTTCTGTTTTCTTCTGGGCATCCAAAGGTGTGACACATGTGGAAACTCATCACCACACTAAACAGACTCAGAGTTCCACAACTATAAAATATATAAAAAGGAATCCTTGAATTTTGTCTAGTGTTTTTCACATCAGTAGGACATTCAAAATGCTTAACAGGATTTACTGTAAAGTGAGTACTACAATATAATAATAAGCCTTGCATTTGATATTGCACATTATCACATCATCAAGATGTCTCAAAGCTTCACAGAATATACAGTAAAGAGTAGTACTGTGTGTTTTGCAACCATTTGCCATTGCAGCTATTTGGTGGATGGTTGGCTAGGACCCCAGAAGGAACTCCCTTCTCTTGTCAAATAGTGCCATAGAATCTTTAACGTCCACCTAAACAGGCAAACTGAGCTTTGGTTTAACATTTCATCCAGAGATGGCCTGGAGCTTAGACATATGAATTCCAAGTCGTCCCGACACAGGGCTGGAACCCACAACCTTCTAACTCAGAGGTGAGTGTGCTGCCAACTGAGCCAGACTGACACATATTATGCCACCTACATATTGCGATTTCCCAGTATTCTGAGAGGACATGGCTTGCGATTGAAGGCGGTTAAATTCAGAATGAATCTACGAAACACTATTTCAGTGAACAAGTAGTGAACCTGTGGAACAGGCTCGCTAGGGAGATGGTTGAAGCAGGAAATGTTGATTCTTTCAACCACAGATTAGAGAGTTTTCTTTTAGGAAATAACATGGGATATAGTACATAGGTACTATGTATGCGACCACAAAGAAGGTGGAAGGCAAACTAGATGGACCTTGGTCTTTTACTCGTCTAGCATTTCTAGGATCGAATTCAAGATCCTCACACTCATAGGAATATAGGAACAGGAGTATGCCATTCACCCCTTCAAGCCTGTTCCACCATTTAATTAATCATGGCTGATCTGCACCTCAATTAATCCTTTCAATTCCAATTTCCCACTTTCATCCCATATCCCTTAATACCCTGACCTACCAAAAATCTATCAACCTCAACTTTGAAGATGTGGATGCATCCAACATCCACGGCTTTTGGAGGAAAAAATTCCAGATTTCTATCATCCTTTGAGTGAACAAATGCTTCCTGATTTCACTCTTAAACGGTCTGGTTCTAATTTTAAGACTATGCCCACTTGATTGCCCCACTTGTGTTCAAATCCATCCACTCCCTGGCACCTCCCTACCTCTCTGACTTCCTCGCTCCCCAATCCACCACCGGGTGCCTCCGTTTGACTGGCACCGGCCTCCTGCTCGTCCCTCACGCCCTCCTTCCCACCTTCGGAGGTCGCGCTTTCAGCCACTACGCCCTGAAACGCTGGAACTCTCTCCCTCGATCCCTCCACCTTGCCCCCTCTCTCCCCTTTTTCAAGTACCGTGCGAAATCCTTCCTCTTCGACCGTGCTTTTGGCCACCTCCCTGCCCCACCCCCAGCTCGGAGTCAGGCTCCGCCACCGTTAAGTGCTCTGAGATGTTACCATGCATAGAGGGCACTATTATAAGTGCAAGTTGTTGTTGTTATGTTCTTTTATGTTTTGAGGATGCTCCAAATTCCAATGTAAATGTGTACTGTTTTAGGCTCTTACTCTGTGTGAGTACTTTGAGAGAGAGAAGATTTCTTTCGCTGGGAAGAAGGTGATTGAGCTGGGCTCGGGCAGTGGCATTGTGGGCATTTTAGCCGTTCTCCTTGGTGAGTTGCAAGCTTATAATAATAATAATAATAATAATAATGATAATAATAATCCTTGCATTTGATATAGTGTCTTATCACATCACTGAGATGTCTCATTTGGAGATAACATCACATACCCTGAGTGAGTTCCCTATTACCCTAAATAAAACACTGTCTTAGTCATCAATATTTCTCTTCACAGTATTCACAAAGAATTTGCAAAGAATGTGCCACATGGAAACAGGCCACCCAACTCCAACCAGTCTGTGCCGGTGTTTATATTCCACACGAGTACAGGGGAAAATCTAAACATCAAGTCTTTTATTTTCCAGGTGGCGATGTGACCTTCACGGATCGAACATTCATTCTGAAGCAAATCGAGCATAACATTGTAGCCAACATCCCCTCCTCGTGCAAAGGCAGCGCCAAAGTCTGTGCACTTTCCTGGGGTGAAGATCAGACGAAATTCCTTTCAGAGTATGATGTTATCCTGGGCTCAGATATTGTCTATTGCTTGTCTAGCTACCCCTCACTACTGAAGACTCTCCTACACCTCAGCCAACCCGAGACCACAATTTACATCGCTTGGCAAATGTGGCCAAGAAACACATACAATATTTTCTTCCGCGACATGTTACCAAAACATTTCCACCTCCAGCTTGTTGACGAAAACATTAATGAGTATATCTACGTGTACAAATTAACTAAAAAACAATCGTTTGTTGGAGATCAGCCAGCTGATAGTGTCGATGTTGTTGTTGTTTAACATGGTTCACGGTTTCTTGATGGGGCCTCAGTATCTCACTTAACTCAAAGTGAGTTTGCCAAATATTTCATTCATGTTTTCTTCATTTCCTTACCTTTTACTCCCAACAACCACTGCTTTGATCTGTTGAAGACAGTCAGTGCCTTACCCGCTAGGCAGGGCTTTGTCTTGCTGTTTCACCCACAAAGTACTGGGCAAAGGTTAATTCACTTTACAGTATATTCTGTGAAGTGCTTTGAGACATCTCGAAGATGTGATAAGGCGCTATACCAAATCCAAGGATTATTATATCATAAACAAATATTTTTCTTTGCATATAATAAAGAGGACATTTGGACCATCCTGTATGATTTTTTCTCCACATTGCATCATTAATTCCACTTTCCCAGCTCTGTTGTTTAAAACATAATGATTTCCTAACCTCTGGAGCTCCCTCCCTCAATCCCTCCACCTCGCCCTGCTCTATCTCTCTTAAATCCCACCTGAATGCACCTCTGATGCCTCGCTCAGTGTCCAACCAGCTCTAGACAGGGCTCTGAGACATTACCCTGTGTGAAAGACATTATATAAATGCAAGTTGTTGTTGTTACTGCTCAGATTTTTCCTTTTCCTTTTGAATATGATTTCAAGATGTGTAGTGTACGATAGATAGAGATACTACATTGCATTGCGTAATGCAAGGATCACTTATTCATTCTTTCCCTGCCAGAGGTGAGAGGACAGTTAAAAGTCACACACAAATTTTTAGGGGGATTGATTTAATCCTAGTCGCAGAGGTGAAATACAGATTACCTCTCTATTGTGTAATATTAATAATAATAATCCTCGCATTTGATATAGCGCTTTTCACGTCTTCTAGATGTCCCAAAGGGCTTCACAGGATATACTGTAAAGTGAATTGACTGTATATTTGTGGGCGAACGCGGCAGCCAATTGCACACAGCAGCATTCCACAAACAGTCATGGATTGAAAATGACCAATTTATTATTGTTTTCTTTTGGAGGGATTATTATTACTCTTGAATGCTGTTCTATATTAATTTTGAAATGATTATGTTGAACTGTTTTGTGCTCAGGTGCTGCTGTGCTTTTGTTATTGGTAAACCTAATTGACTTTAACTTCCCCGTTGTGATAAATTCTGTCCCCCAAGTGTTTGTACTGGGAGAAGCAGTGAAATAAAACTCATTAGGAAGGCATTCATCTCTTCCAGGCTGTTCCCAAACTCCTCACATGATAATAATATGATAATAATAATCCTTGCATTCGCCTTATCACATCACCGAGACGTCCCAAAGCGTTTCACAGAATATGTTATAAAGTGTATTGACGATACATTTTGTCGGTGAAACGTCAAATCCATTATTGGGCCATTCAATGGGACATGGTGGTGTGGTTGCCTTGAGAGGACCTTGAAGGTATTAATTGGAAAATACAAGGGGCCTGTGTCACAAATATTGACTCATATTAGGGTCCAGGGGGGTTCTGGCAGTCAACAAAATTTACTTGGAAACTGTCTTTAACAACAAGGTCATTCTTGTCTCTTCAAGGGTCTCAATGCAGGTCAAGTTTGTGGCATATATGACCTGTGTCCAAACAGTTCTCCTTCATAACTCTGTCAGATAGTTTACGGGGAAACTCTGAGGTTTGCGGCAACAGCTGCTGGAAGGTGTTACATGGAGTTCAAGTTCATGAACGCACGTTCATCTATCTAGATCTTGGTATCCATCTGCTGATCATGCTCCACACCTCCAACGAGTGTAACCATTGCTCAATGGGAAGGGACGTGTGCCCGAGCTGTGGGCAAGAAGATGGTGGCAATGCTCTCACACATTTCACGCTGAGCTGTTCTACTCACCAGGAAGCTCACAGGGAGTTCCCAGTACCCACCTAGTGAGGGCTCAACCCTGCGATTGTCAGATGTCAAATGACCAACTAGTGACTATCCTCCTTCAAGCAGCGCTGGCTTCATGGTGAGGTGTTGCAAGCCAAAGCCCTAACAGATAGGATGGTCCTAGCTGGACAAACAGCAGGTTGAACTCCTTGAACACACAATCTGGGTCCCCAGGTCTTGGCTCTCAGAGTTAGGTAAGCAGAGTAATACTTCCTGTAACCACGTCTCAGCCACTAGAACGTACCCATTTATGTCTATGTGTGCATTTAATTTGTCTATCTTGTTACGAATGCTTCGTGCATTCAGATATAGCGCCATTAAATTTGACTTCTTACTATTTCCACTACTCGTTCAAGCGCTCTGAGACGCCGTTCAGCGTGGCAGGCGCTATATAAATACAAGGTGTTGTTGGAAAGCCCTATTTCTTTTGTTGAGCTTTTTGCCCCTACTTGACACACTCTTCTTTATCTCCCAAGTCGCTAATTTGCTCTACAGCCATGACTGTTCAGATTCCATGTCCTGAAGTGGGAATATGCAGAACTGCCTTGAAGAAAGCTCTAAAATACGGACAATGAACCTTTGGCCACAGCTGAGAGCTCACAGCTGTCAGACAACAAAATAAATGTTCTTGATTGAATATGACCTGATTTATACCATAAGAAATATTGAATCAAGAAAAAAGCTGGAAACACACGCGGACTTACAACAACAACAACAAAATTGCATTTGTATAGACTAGGCTAGTGTGGATGTTTGCCGGTTCACTTCTTGAGGTCCATGGGTTCGCCATCACTGCATTAAGGCAATCCCTTCCAGCTGTCAATTCCTTCTGTGTGACTAATGTCATGAGACTGCAAAAATATTTTGCAGCCATTCATTTATTTGATAAAACATTATCAAGTTCAGACATGCTGCCTTTTTTTTTATTCAATGTAAAATTGGAAGAATTTCAAAGAACGATGTGCATGCGTGTAAAGTCAGTAATAGGAGACTGAATAACAGTAAACCTGCCTTTGGCCATAGATGTCCAAATGCTTCAGATCCATTCAAGGAAAGCGGCTGCCACTTTTCACCCACCCACAGAAATACAATCAAATCACTTTACAGAATATCCTGTGAACTGCTTTGAGACGTCTCGAAGACAACAAATTACATCCGTGTGGTGATTAACGCATCAGGAAGCCGTCCGAGGCGTTTCACAATTAGAGTGCAAGGATATTTCAAAAAATTCCCAAGCTCTTCTCTGAATTTACTTTGGGTCGCGACATAGATACATGTGTTTGTGCAGGAACTGAGCAGCTGGAGCATCACGCCCAGTGTCGCCGCAAGGTGAGAGGGATGATAGGAATTGGACATGAAGCCCACTCGCTGGTAAATGAAATAGGAGAGGAAAGGCGTCCACAAAAGAATGAAACTGCCTGATATGGCGAACAGCAGAGTGATAGACTTTCTGCGCCTCTCAGCCTCTGGGTCTGGTTGACGGTCCCCGGTGCTGTGTGTCCGGAACCGCCTGCGGGCTTTGCTGGAGGCCAGGATGTGCCGGACGGTCAGAGCGTTGGAAACGAGAATCAGGAGGAAGGGCAGCAAAGGCACGAGGATGCGGTGGATGAGCTCCAGCGCTGCCCACGTGGACGAAGTGTAGTAACTGGCTTTTGTTTCGCAAAACCAGGGCACGTTGTCGATAACATGGCCGGGCTCAAACTTAAAGTACCAGGGAACGCTTTCCAAGCAGCTCAGCACGCACACCGTCCCGATCACCACAGCCGCTGTTTTCTCAGTGCAGTACTTGGACTTTAGCCTCTGGGAACAAATGGTCGCGCAGCGATCGAAGGTGAAGAAGACTGTCAGCCAGACGGAGCACTCTGTGGAGGCCACGATTGTGACCATCACCGAGCTGCACACAGGAGTGATGTCCAGGAAGCACACGGGGAAATAAACAATCACCCATCTTAACACCACATCGGATACCACCACCAGCAGGTCTGCCACCGCCATAGCTACCAGATAGCACGTCACACATCGCGAGAGGCTGCACTTACCCTGGGACAAGATCACAATGGCCAGGAGATTGACTGTAAGAAACAGGAGGAACTGGAATCACTTTGAGTCAACCAGCGCTATGTGATATATGCCCGTCTCTGTCATGGAATCCTCTTCAAGGTTTTGTCGCTCTTTATCTCGGAAACCCCCGCCAGCTCTCCTCTCCTCACCTCCGCTATGTTCTGCTTTTCCAATTAAAGCATCTGCTCCAGCACCAGTTATTCGCTCCTTCAAATAGTTTCCTAAACTCCAGACCTCTTCCCTCCAATTGTTTTGTTCCAGATATATAGGTATTGATTTCATAGCAGTTTGTGGAATGTCACTGAGCCCCAATTCAGTGCCACTTTTGATAAATACAAATACAGTCAAAACTAACAATTCAGCAATTGAGACGTTTCACGACTAACAACTGGGTCGCCATTCACTGTGAGGTAAACAGAGGTGTGTGGAGTAAGGAAACTTGCCTAAGGTTTCGCCCCGTCTGGAGATAAAACCCTGGTCCCCTTGCTTGTGAGGCGAGTGCTCTAGCTAATATGCTAAGGGACTCCACAATCCACAATCTCTCCGGCTTCCCTCCTCCTTCCTCATTTTTAGATCATATTTGAATATCTTCCTCTTCGAATATACCAATGGTCACTTCCCACCTATCCCCGGCTCAGCATCAGGATCTGCTACTGTTAAGTGCTCCAAGATCCAAGATGCTACCCCACGTGAAGGACACCTTATCATTGTGAAGCGCTTTGAGATGACTTGAAGATGTGATAAGGCGCTATATCAAATGCAAGGATTGTTTTTATTATTAAACTGTCTTCTTTTTTCAAATAGTCACACGATCTTTAACATCCTCCTGAACAGGCAAACGGGACCTTAGTTTAACATCTCATCTGAAGGATGACAGACGGCACCACTGACCATGCAGCCCCCCCAACACCCCCACCCAGCTCTCTCCACTGCCTCACTGGAGCATCAGCTTAAACTATATGAGTTCCAAGTCCTGACGGTGGAACCCGTCACCATGAACCCACAACCTACTGACTCAGATGAGAATGATACTGACTGAGCCAGCTCGGCACTCTTTCTTTTGATTTAGTAATTTTTTTAAACAATATATCACATCCATTTTAATTTTAGTTTAAAAGCCAACTGTGGGTCATGGTATAGATCTTCATTACCAACAATGATTCTGGAAAGATGTCAGAGGAAGTCTCTGGACAGCAGAATGTAATGCAAATGAGTGAAGGGAGAGCAGGACAAAATAGGTGATTGTGCAACAAAGACAATGAAAATAATGATAACAAATAAAAATAATAATGAATAACACTCTTAAACTTTAACACAATATTACAAGAGAGATTTTAAAAGCAACGTACCAGGAATCCCAACTGCTCCAAGGATCGGATAGTAAATGACTTCAATCTCAGATATTGTTGGTATATGAGCCAGGTTATAGGGGTATTGCATGGTATGTCAATACACAATCAGGACGTGAAGATAATTTGCAGCTGTGACTGGTAGAGATCCATTGCAAACCTCATTTATACTGCGGGGAAGACTCTGTGGGGACAATTACCTAAGCTACAGTTGCTTAATCAACCAGAAAACCTCCAACAGATACATTGCGTGATGTAAGGTCACATGGATTTGGCACCATTTTAAAATCAAATGGCAAATGTTTAGGAAAAATATTCCCCGCAGAGGGTTGTCAACTTCACAATTTGGTATGGTTTTCTAACAACAACAACAGGGTAGCATCCCGGAGTGCTTCACAGTGACAGAGTCTGACCCCGAGCCAGGGGGAGAGGCAGGGGGGAGATGACTGGAAGCACGATCAAAAAGGTCTTTAAGCATAAAGTGAAAGTGGGGCAGGAAGAGGCAAGGCAGAGGTATTCAGGAAGAGAGTTCCAGAGTTTTGGGTGTAGTGGCTGAAGGCACGGCCACATTGGTGGAGCAGAGGGGACGAGGGTCAATGGTGAGTATTTAAAGAAGAATTAGATAACCACATATGGACAAAAGGCACTGGAGGGTATGGGGAAAGAGCAGGGATTGGATTTAGAATGGGTGTCTTAAATGAATGAGCAAAGACCTGTGCAAATCCAATGAGTCAAAAGTCCACTTTCTGTGTACAACTTGTAGTCTACAGTTCTAATATGCAACGTAAAAAATGCAACACACTGTTTGAACTCTCAACCCCTTCATCTAATTTCTTTGCCAAATAGCTGCCCTCTTGGGTTTTCTGCCACAACGTGGCCTCCTTCCCTCCTTTGGTGGTTCCATCGGTGGTCGGGCCTTCAGCCTCTCAGCCCCCAGGCTCTGGAACTCCATCCCCCAGTGCCTTCGCCTTGCTTCCTCCCTTTCCTCCTTCAAGGCCGGTCTCAAAACCTTTCTCTTTGACCGTGCCTTCAGCTCCCCTCTCGACTCTCTTCCCCTCCTCGCTCCCTCCCTTCCCTCCCTCACCCTGACCATTCCCCCCTCCTCGCTCCCTCCCTTCCCTCCCATCACCCTGACCATTTCCCCCTGCTCGGGTCATGACCCAACTGTGCAGCGCCTTGGGACGTCCTCCTGGCGTGAAAGGCGCTTTATAAATGGAATCTTGTTGTTGTTGTTGTTGTTGTTTGGGCAATGCAGTCAGCACATTCACCACTCTCTGGTTGCAGTAATTAATTGGAAACTGTCTGTTCATCATTTCTCTGAATCAGTGTCTGCCTATCGTAGAGTTGCTGACT
This sequence comes from Callorhinchus milii, assembly GCF_018977255.1. Taxonomy (NCBI): domain Eukaryota; kingdom Metazoa; phylum Chordata; class Chondrichthyes; order Chimaeriformes; family Callorhinchidae; genus Callorhinchus; species Callorhinchus milii. Next base: position 20,977,622 of record NW_024704750.1, on the reverse strand, counting down.
ATGTTATACAGATCTTCATGTTCACTTTGTCCACGATTTTAAGATCTTCAATGCTTCATCCTGGTTCAATTGGTAGCACTCTCGCCTGAGTCAGGATATTGTGGGTTCAAGCCCAACTTCAGGACATTGTCTGGTTTATAGTTAGGGGACACATATCACCTGCTGGGGGAATGCTGCATTGCCGGGGTGCTGATCCTGTCTCCCTGTTCAGTTCGGCATCAATGATCCGCACAGCAAAGAGAAAAGAAAAGAGAAGGGAGTTTCTCTGGCTTCTTGGCCAACACTCACTCCAAATAAAATCAGTTAATTACTGCACGACTTTGTGGTACATTGCGGAATGCAAATTGGCTGCTGTGTTTGTGTACAAATACACAGTCACTACAGTTTACTGCCAGAAACATCAAATGAAACCACATGTGTTTATAAGAATAATTCTAACGTTTGATAGAGCGCCTTTCAAGTTGGGAGAACATTCTCATCCCACAAACAGTCATGAAGTGAATGGCCAAATTTATCTGGGGAGTTGTTGGCCAGGAAAACCTAGCCACGAGAGGAACTCTCTTCTGTTTTCGAATAGCTGATTGGATTTTTAATGTTCTTCTGAACAGGCAGATGGGATCCTGTTAAAACTTCTCATCCCAAGAATGACACTTCCAGTAGTCCTCCAGGACTGCAATGGAGTGTCAACCTCGACCGTGTTCAAAGATTCCACCCAGGGCTTGAGCATTTGTAATTCAGAGAAGAAAGTGCTACTAACTTAGCCAGGCTGACAAAAGATTGTAATATGTAATATTTAGCAAGGTCTAACAGCCTCGTGTAACCTAAGTGTAAAGAGGCAGATATCTAGGATGGATTTGAAGACAGACTGAGGCACTGCATTTGAGGGTGAGTGTTCCAGAAGGTGGTGGTGTAGGAGGTTGAACGACACTGGGAATGAGAACATGAGGTAGACCTGCATTTGCTGAGCAGAGGAGTGAGCAGGAGAGTGAGGCTGGAGAGAATACAGAAGTAGGGAGGTGCCATGGCTTGAAGAGATTTTTAAGTGAGAGTGAGGATCTTGAGCTGGTGACATGTATTTGAGGCTGCAGGGATTGGAGTTTGGGATTAGGTGTTATGTGTGAATAGTGCAGATGGGAAGATTGCGAGGAGGGCATTTATAATCTCCAGGCAGGAAGTGACCAAGACATGAATGGAATTTGCGCAGCAGTAGGCGATATAATGCATTCGGAATTTATATATTATTAGTATCTTTCATGGTGAGAGGACATCCCAAAGTGCTGAACATTACTAAATCATTTTTGAACGAGGTGAGGAGGGAATGAGGGAATGATGTGGTGAAGATTCCACCAAGTCTTTGCCAGGGACCAGATCTGAGAGAGGAAAGAGAATTGAGGGCTGAACCAAAGCCCTCAATTTGATGAGTTCGATAGAGAGGCTGCGGAAGTGGGACCCAGTATCCAAGCAAATTGGTGGGTGTCAAGGAGGATGGTTTCCATCTTTTCCAACATTGGAGTTTGAGTACAACATTGGAGCCATGGAATATCTGAAACCTTTTGAGAGCCATTTATTCATCACTCATATAATCATAGAATTTTACAGCACAGAAGGAGGTCATTCAGCCCATCGTACCTATGTCGGCTCTTTGGAAAAGCTACCAACGAGTCCCACTACCCTGCTCTTACACCATAGCCCAGCAATTTTTTTCCTTTTTAAGTACCTATCTAATTCCCTTTTTAGAGCTACTAGCGAATCTGCTTCCACCACACTTCAGGCAGTGCATTCCAGACCGTAACAATTCTTTGAGTAAAAACATTACTCTTTGCCTCCCGTCTGGGTCGTTTTCCAATCTTAAATCTGTGTCCTCTGGTTATTATCATAGTGAAATGAAAATCATACGTCTCTACACTTCCTCTTCTCTCTCTTGGATATGGGGGCCACACCACTGCCATGGCAGTTGGGATGTGGTGTAAGGTGGGGTTATAGCCAGGTGGTGTGGCCTCAGTGAAGGGGGAGGTGTCGCCTGAGATGATCCAGGTTTCAATGAGGGCCATGATGTCAATCCTGAACCATCACCAAGACATCTCAAAGCACTTCACAGAATATACAACAACAAAATTACATTTGTACAGCGCCTTTCACATGGGGAGGGCGTCTCAAAGTGCTGGACAGAGTTTTGGACCCGAGCTGGGAGTTGGGGTCGGGGAGGGTGGAGGGCTGGGGGGGGAAGCAGGGAGATCGAAAGCACGGTCGAAGAGGAGGGTCCTGAGATGGGTCTTGAAGGTGGCAAGGGAAGGAGCGAGGTGGAGGGACTGTGGAATGGAGTTCCAGAAGGTGGAGACAGAGTGGCAGAAGGCCCACCCACTAATAGTGGTACAAGCGAGGCGGGGAACGTGGAACAGGCCGGAGCCCACTGAGCAGAGGGAGCGAGCAGGATGGTAGAGGGTTAGGAGGTCGCAAAGGGGAGCAAGACTATGGAGGGCTTTGAAGGTGAGGACTAGGATCTTGAACTGTATCCTCTGTGTGATGGGAAGCCAGTGGAGTAGGGCGAGGATGGGGCTGATCGGGATCACTTTGACCAGGGCTGTTTCTGTGCTGTGAGCGGTACGGAAACCCGATTGGAGGGGTTCGAGAAGATAGTGGCGGGAGAGGAAGGAGCAAAGCTGAGAAGCAACAACTCGGTCCAAGAAAGGGAGGTTGGAGATCGGGTGGTAGTTTCTGAGTGGAGATGGGTCCAGGGTGGTTTTTTTAAGGATAGGAGAGATAACGGTGGTTTTTAATGGGGTGCAAACAGTACCTGAGGACAGAGAGTGGTTTATGATGTCAGTGAGTAGAGGGGCCAGGAGGTAGAGCTGGGAGGTCAGGAGAGGGGTAGGGATAGGATCGAGGGAGCAGGTGGTCGGTTTCATGTGGGTTATGGTGGTGATGAGAGAGGAGTGGGAGACTGGTTTGAAGCTTTGAAGGGAGGGATGGGTAAGGGCCAAGGTGGGAGGGGGAGAGGGAGATGGGGAGGGGTAGCAGATGGAATTTTCTGGACTTTGGATTCGCAGTTGGCATTTGAGGTGAGGATGGGCGAGGCATGAAAGGATGGACGGAGGAACCGGTCCATGAAGGAGAAGAGGAGCCTGGGGTTGTCCTTAGCCTCCAAGATTGTCTTGGAGTAGAACAACGATTTAGCAGAGGCAAGAGCAGAGCAGTAGGATTTGACATGGTCCAGCCAGATCTGCCAATGGACCGTTAAATTAGATTTAAGCCAGGTGCGCTCAGCGACACGCACCTGTGCTTTAAGGGAACAGAGGTAGCTGGTGTACCATGGTTTGGAAAGGGAGGGGAGCAAGAAAATCAAGAGTGGAGGAGAGGGAGCTGTGGAGAAGAGTGACCGAGGAGGATAGGTAATTGCGGGAGGAAGCCCAGAGGGGAAGGAGTTCAGATGACTCCAATGCAGCTGAGAGGGAGGGGGGGGAAGGGGAGATTTTTTTTTCCATGCTAAGTAGGAAATGGAGATGGGTTGGGTGGCGGTAGGGAGAGGATTGAAGAGTTAAGAGAGCTGAAGTGATGGGATCTTTTAATGTCCACCTGAACAGGCAAATGGGACTTTGGTTAAACATCTCATCTGAAGGACGGCGCTTCCGACAATGCGCTGCATTGGAGCATCGGATTCCATGTCCTGAAGTGAGAATATGCAGAACTGCCTTGAGCAAAGGAATGGCCATTTGGACCTCACAATTCCAGAATACCCGTCACAACCACTGTCTTCTCATTACAATATGAAAATAGTTTGTAAATGAGTGCTGTCCTGCATTGTGTCCCAATGTCTGTAAGTCTGTTGTGCCCAATCTTTTTTGGTCGGCCAACAAAATAAATGTTCTTGAGTGAATATGACCTGATTTATGCCATAAGAAATATTGAAACAAGAAAAAAACTGGATTTACAACAACAACAATAACATTACATTTGTATAGATCAGTGTGGATGTTTGGTGGTTCACCTCTTGAGGTCCATGGGCTGACCATCACACCATTAAGGGAACCCCTTCCAGCTGTCAATTCTTTCTCTGATTAATGTCATGAGACTGCAAAAATATTTTGGAGCCATTCATTTATTTGATAAAACATTATTGAGTTCAGATATGGTACCTTTTTTTTTTAATCAATTGTAAATCTTTTTGGAAGAATTTGCTGATTTCAAAGAACAATGTTTATGTGTGTAAAGTCTGTAATAGGAGACTGAATAATGTAACCCTGCCTTTGGCGATAGACGTCCAAATGCTTCAGAACTCCTCAAGGGAAGTGTACTCATCAGCATTTATCAGAAAAAAAAGTGACCAATTTGGATGCAGCAAAGTCCCCAAAATAGCAATTTATTTGAAAAATAATAAATTGGTCACTCAATCCATGGCTGTTTGTGGGACACTGCGGTGCGCAAGTAGCTGCTGCTTTTCACCCACAAAATGTACAGTCAAATAACTTTACAGTATATCCTGTGAAGTCTCAAAGACGTGATAAGGCGCTGTATTCAATGCAAGGATTATTATTATTATCTTGGCCTTCTCTAATGGAATCTTTAACCTGAGCGAGGCAGAGGGCATCTGTGTTTAACCTTTCATCAGAAGGACGCCTTTGCACAAATTACATCCGTGTGGTGCCTTTCACGTCAGGAGGCCGTCCAAGGCGTTTCACAATTAGAGTGCAAGGATATTTCAAAAAATTCCCAAGCTCTTCTCTGAATTTACTTTGGGTCGCGACATAGATACATGTGTTTGTGCAGGAACTGAGCAGCTGGAGCATCACGCCCAGCGTCGCCGCAAGGGGAGAGGGATGATAGGAATTGGACATGAAGCCCACTCGCTGGTAAATGAAATAGGAGAGGAAAGGCGTCCACAAAAGGATGAAACTGCCTGATATGGCGAACAGCAGAGTGATAGACTTTCTGCGCCTCTCAGCCTCTGGGTCTGGTTGACGGTCCCCGGTGCTGTGTGTCCGGAACCGCCTGCGGGCTTTGCTGGAGGCCAGGATGTGCCGGATGGTCAGAGCGTTGGAAACGAGAATCAGGAGGAAGGGCAGCAAAGGCACGAGGATGCGGTGGATGAGCTCCAGCGCTGCCCACGTGGACGAAGTGTAGTAACTGGCTTTTGTTTCGCAAAACCAGGGCACGTTGTCGATAACATGGCCGGGCTCAAACTTAAAGTACCAGGGAACGCTTTCCAAGCAGCTCAGCACGCACACCGTCCCGATCACCACAGCCGCTGTTTTCTCAGTGCAGTACTTGGACTTTAGCCTCTGGGAACAAATGGTCGCGCAGCGATCGAAGGTGAAGAAGACTGTCAGCCAGACGGAGCACTCTGTGGAGGCCACGATTGTGACCATCACCGAGCTGCACACAGGAGTGATGTCCAGGAAGCACACGGGGAAATAAACAATCACCCATCTTAACACCACATCGGATACCACCACCAGCAGGTCTGCCACCGCCATAGCTACCAGATAGCACGTCACACATCGCGAGAGGCTGCACTTACCCTGGGACAAGATCACAATGGCCAGGAGATTGACTGTAAGAAACAGGAGGAACTGGAATCACTTCGAGTCAACCAGCGCTACATGATATATGCCCGACTCTGTCATGGAATCCTCTTCAAGGTTTTGTCGCTCTTTATCTCGGAACCCCCCGCCAGCTCTCCTCTCCTCACCTCCGCTCCGCTTCGCTCTTCCAATTGAAGCATCTGCTCCAGCGCCAGTTATTCGCTCCTTCCAATAATTTCCTAAACTCCAGACCTCTTCCCTCCAATTTTTTTTTGCTCACCCGAGTGTCTGACACTTGTGGAAACCCATCAGCATGCTTAAGAGTATCCAAACCAAACAGATTTGCATAGATCCCCACCTGCACATGGAAATCCCAGGGATAGATTGTTGGAATGGAATGTGCATTCTCTACCTGAAGGGACCCAATCTCCTCACCTAATCCTGTAGAGTATTAGGCGCAGGTTGGCAGGAGCCAAGGCTTGAGGAGTGAGTATATGGGGTAACTATTGGAGTGTGAAACAGAGATGCTGTCCCTGTTCAGGTGAATGTGAAAGATCGTAAGAGGCTATTCGAGAGCTGAGGAGATTTCCTCCTTGTGTCCTGGCCAATAATCCTCCAGATGTATAGGTATTGACTTCATAGCTGTTTGTGGAATGTCATTGAGCCCCAAATTCGGTGCCACTTTTGATAAATACAAATACAGTCAAAACTAACATTTCAGCAACTGAGACATTTTGCTGTTTATAATAATTATCCTTGCGATGTCTCAAAGCACTTTACAGATATACTGTAAAGTGAATTGATTATATATTTTGTGGGCGAAATACAGCAGCCATTTGCGCACCACAAACAGTCGTGGGTTGAGTGATCAAATTGTTATTTTTTTTGAAGGATTTATTACGCCCGGAAAAGCAATCCGCCAATCGACTAAGAACTGGGTTCCTAATTACTGCTAGGTAAACAGGCATGCGAAGTAAAGAAACCCAACATTTCGCCCTGCCCGGCAATTGAACTCAGGTCTTCTCGCTTGTGAGGCGAACCCTCTAACCACTACGCGACAGGACTCCACTGCTTCACATCAAGTAGAAGGATTATAATTCACTCACGTAATATTCTGGTTCAAACACAAATACAATGTAGGGTTGTATGCAGAATATTCTTTAAGATGAGTGATGATAACAGTTCATCTTTCAAAATCAATTAAAGGACAGTAATTTATGGATTCTGCCCGAAATGCACTTTGTCGTAGAGAATTTGTACGCACAGCTAATTTGCAGAGCAAGGTTGCACAAATTAATTGAATGGTCAATATTATTTGAGAGGTTCTTGTCCAGGATACAAGGAGAAACTCCCTTTCCTTTCCTGGTGTCATATTATACCTCCTCACCCCCACTGCTCCACCCAACGCCTCCGCTCAGCTGGCCCCAACCTCCTGCTTGTCCCTCATCCCCTCCACTCCAACCATTGGCAGCCAGGCTTTCAGCCATTACGCCCCCAAAATATGGAACTCTTCTTTAATATATAAATATAATTTTAATAATCATTGCATTTGATACAGCTCTTATCACGTTATTGAGACATTTCAAATCGCCTAATAGAATATACTGTAAAGTTAATTGACTGTATATTTTGTGGGCAAAACATGGCAGCCAATTCCACACAGCAGTGTCCCACAGACAGTTGTGGATTGAATGACCAAATTACTTTTTCTGAAGGGATTATTAACCCTAGAAAGTAATCTGACAATCAACTAACAACTGGGTTGCTACTTACTGTTGGGTAAACAGAGGCGTGTGGAGTAAGAAAACTTGACTAACGTTTCGCCCTGCCCCGGTATAAAACCTTAGTCCTCTAGTTTGCGAGGTGAGTGCTCTAACTAATATGCTACAGGACTCCACAATCCACAATCTCTCAGGCTTGCCTCCTTCTTCCCAACTTCAGATCACACTTGAAGATCTTCCTCTTTGACTGTACCTATGCTCATTTCCCACCAATCCACAGCTCAGCACCGGGATCTGCCCTTGTTAAGTCTCCAAGTTGCTACCCCACATGAAGGACCTTATCAATGCAAGTTGTTGATGTTGTTCTCAATGCCCACCTGAGGAAGAGGCAGATCAGATCTCGGTCTTATGTTATCCAAAGGACGGCACTTCCAATGCTCCCCGAGTAATGCAACAGAGTGTCTGCCTGAACTATTAACTCCCGTCCTGTCATGGTGTTTGGACCCACAATCTTCAGGATCAGAGATGTGAGTGGTACCTCAGTGTAAGCCCAATTGATATAATCCTTAAATTTGGTACAGAACCTTTCATGTCAGGAGGACCTTTCATGTCAGGAGGATATCCCAAAGTGCTTCACAGGATACACAGCAAATTGTGGAGACTGTTTTTGTGGGTGAACATCACAGCCAATATGTACACAGCAATGTCCCACAAGCAGCCATGGAGTGAGTGACCTATTTTATTGGGATTGTTTGTCAGGCCACCGGGAGAGTAACTACAGCTCAGTGGTTAGAGCACTCGAGCGAGAGATCTGGGCTGGATTCCCGGCAGGGTGAAGTGTTGGGCAAGTTTCCTTACTCCACACACCTCTGTTTAGACACGCCTATATTCTGATGTCTCAAATAAGTGATAAGGCGCTATATCAAATGCAAGGATTATTTTTATTATTAAACTCCCTTCTTTTTTCAAATAGTTACATGATCTTTAGCGTCGCCCTGAACAGGCAGACGGGACCTTGGTTTAACGTCTCATCTGAAGGATGGCACCACTGACAATGCAGACCCAAACTCCCACCCCGTTCTCCCCCACTGCTGCACTGGAGCATCAGCTTAAACTATATGAGTTCCAAGTACCAACACTGGAACCCACCATCGTGAACCCATAACCTACTGACTCAGGTGAGAGTGATAATCTGGACAGCAGAATGTAATGCAAGTGAGTAAAGGGAGAGCAGTACAAAATAGGTGGTTGTGCAACAGATAATGCAAACAATGATAAATAAAAATAATAATGGATAACACTCTTAAACTGTAATACAATATTACAGAGAGATTTTAAAAGCAACGTACCGGAAATCCCAACAGCTCCAAGCATCGGATAGTAAACGACTTCAATCTCAGATATTGTTGGTACATGAACCAGGTTATAGGGGTATTGCATGGTATGTCAATACGCGATCAGGACGTGAAGATAACTTGCTGCTGTGACTGGCAGATACATTGAAAACTTCATTTATACCGCGGGGAAATCTCTGTGGGGACAATTATCTAAGCTAAAGTTGCTTAATCAACCAACAGGTTCATCGCGTGATGTAAGGTCACATGGATTTGGCACCGTTTTAAAATAGAAACGTGAATAATTAGGAAAAATATTCCCCGCAGAGGGTTGTCAGCTTCAGAATTTGGTGTAGTTTTGTAACAACAACATTTACATTTATGTAGCGCCCTTCATGCAGGGTAGCAACTTGGAGCGCTTCACAGTGACAGAGTCTGACCGCGAGTCAGGGGGAGAGGCAGGGAGAGGTGACTGGAAGAATGATCAAAAATGAAGGTCTTTAGGCATAATGTGAAAGTGGGGCAGGAAGGGACAAGGCAGAGAGATTGCGGGAGAGAGCTCCAGCGTTTCGGAGCATAGTGACTGAAGGCACGGCCACCGATGGTGGAGCAGAGGGGACGAGGGTCAATGGTGAGGATTTAAAGAAGAATTAGATAACCACATATAGATAAAAGGCACTGGAGGGTATGGGGAAAGAGTAGGGATTGGATTTAGAATGGGTGTCTTAAATGAATGAGCAAAGACCTGTGCAAATCTGATGAGTCAAAAGCCCACTTTCTGTGTACAACTTGTAGTCTACGGTTCTAAGATGCAACATAAAAAGTGCAACACACGGTTTGAACTCTCAACTCCTTCATCCAATTTCTTTGCCAAATAGCTGCCCTCTTGGGTTTTCTGCCACAACGTGGCCTCGTTCCCTCCTTTGGGCAATGCAGTCAGCACATTCACCACTCTCTGGTTGCAGTAATTAATTGGAAACTGTCTGTTCATCATTTCTCTGAATCAGTGTCTGCCTATCGTAGAGTTGCTGACTATGTTATACAGATCTTCATGTTCACTTTGTCCACGATTTTAAGATCTTCAATGCTTCATCCTGGTTCAATTGGTAGCACTCTCGCCTGAGTCAGGATATTGTGGGTTCAAGCCCAACTTCAGGACATTGTCTGGTTTATAGTTAGGGAACACATATCACCTGCTGGGGGAATGCTGCATTGCCGGGGTGCTGATCCTGTCTCCCTGTTCAGTTCACACAACAAGAAGAAAAGAAAAGAGAAGGGAGTTTCTCTGGCTTCTTGGCCAACACTCACTCCAAATAAAATCAGTTATTTACTGCACGACTTTGTGGTACATTGCGGAATGCAAATTGGCTGCCGTGCCTGTGTACAAATACACAGTCACTACAGTTTACTGTGAATCCTGAGAAACATCAAATAAAAGCACACGTGTATATAACAATAATCCTAACGTTTGATAGAGCGCCTTTCAAGTTGGGAGAACATTCTCAACCACAATCAGTCATGAAGTGAATGGCCAAATTTATCTGGCGAGCTGTTGGCCAGGAAAACCTAGCCACGAGAGGAACTCTCTTCTGTTTTTGAATAGCTGATCGGATACTTAATGTTCTTCTGATCAGGCAGACGGGATCATGTTTAAACTTCTCATCCCCAAGAATGAATCTTCAGCGCCTCCTGACATGAAGGGTGCTCTATAAATGTCATTTTGCGGTTGTTGTTGTTGTTGTCCTCCAGCACTGCACTGGAGTATCAACGTAGCCTGTGTTCAAAAATTCCACCCATCGCTTGAGCATTTGAGATTCAGAGAGGAAAGTGCTACTAACTTAGCCAGGCTGAAAAAAGATTGTAATATGTAACATTTAGCAAGGTCCAACAGCCTGAGAACGTACACGAACAAGGCAGCTAATTTGGGTTCCGCAATTTACCACAAAATCGTGCAATAAATAACTGATTTTATTTGGGGTGAGTGTTGGCCTAGTGTAACATTGGAGCATTAGACACAAATGATACGGGACCTACTGAGTAGAGGGTGGAGGAGGGGGAGGAATGAAATGACCAGAGACAGATATTTAGGATGCGTTTGAAGACAGATAGTGGTACTACTGTTTGAGGGTGAGTGTTCCAGAAGGTGACAGTGTCGGAGGTTGAACCAGATACTGGCACCGGCGAATGAGAACGTGCGGTAGACCTGGATTTGCTGAGCAGAGGAGTGAGCAGAAGAGTGAGGCTGGAGAAGGTTACAGAAGTAGGGAGGTGCCATGGCTTGAAGAGATTTTTAAGTGAGAGTGAGGATCTTGAGCTAGTGGAGCGTGATGAGGATGGGAATGATGTGATTACAAAGCTTCATGTATCTGAGGCTGCAGGGATTGGAGTTTGGGATTAGCTGTTATGTGTGAATATTGTAGATGAGAAGATCGCGAGGAGAGCATTTATAATCTCCAGGCAGGAAGTGACCCATACATGAATAGAGTTTGCGCAGCATTAGGCGATATAATGCAATACAAATTTGCATATTTACAGCATCTTTCATAGTGGGAGGACATCCAGTAGTAAGTCATTCTTGAACGAGGTAAGGAGGGAATGATGCGGTGATGATTCCACCAAGTCTTTGCCAGGCAGTGCATTCCAGACAGTAACAATTCTCCTTGTCTCCACTCTGGGTCTTTTTCTAATCTTAAATCTGTGTCCTCTGGTTATTGTCATAGTGAAATGAAAATTATATGTCTCTGCACTTCCTCTTCTGTTACTCCTTTAATGTCTCTCGAGATTACTTTAGATTTGTTCATATTATTAGCACGTTTGTTGCAGCAGAAATGTGAAGCATTTAGGTATTAGTATTATCTATATTAGATGGCTGATATAAAACAGAATTAACAACACTCAGAGATATCCATACAATGGGCATGTGTAATGTGCAGTGCTGGAAAATTGGGAGACCGGAGACAATATAGAACACAATTTAATACATTGCTAACTATAACTTTATTTCACTGTTCCTGTGGGAGGACAATAACAACATTTTGCATTTGACACCGAGCGCGAAAGAATATGTAGGTCGAAGGCATGGTTGAAAAAGAAAGACCTCAGGTGCGATATGAAGTTGGACACAGAGGAACTGGGGCAGATAAATGTGTGACATAATTGTCTGAATGAGGAACCGAAAGTCAATTAGATTTCAGAATAAGACACATAGTACCACTTGGTTGTAAATCAATTCAAGATTTAGTTAAGATTCTCATTATCGATTCTGATGTCCATCACTTTATTTTTTAGAGTTAATTTGTGCACGCTGATACCTTCACTTTAATAATAATAATAATCCTTGCGTTTGATATAGCGCTTTTCACGTCGGGAGGACGTCCCAAAGCGCTTCACAGAACACACTGTAAAGTGAATTGACTATATTTGTGGGCCAACGCGGCAGCCAATTGCGCACCTCAGCGTCCCACAAACAGTCGTAGATTGGGTGACCAAATTATTTTTTATTTTATTTTATGTATATATTGCTACTGAGATGTTGCAGTTTCAGCGATAGTATTCTATAGGTAGAGGTGGAGTGCTCAATATCTGAACACAGGATAATGTAGTCTAAATTAAAATTCTTTTCAGCTTACACCCAGTAAACAAGGCATATATTCGCACAATCTCTTTCGGAAGAGGAGAGGTTGGCATAAATGTTATGCTTTATCGGATTCAAAACAAAACTTTGATCTGTTAGGTTGTAACTCCAACCGAGAAACATACAAAACTCAATATTTATATTGTTTTCTTGGATATTAATCTTATTCTGATCCGAGGGGAAATATTGATTAGTCTTATAATAATAACCCTTGCATTTGATACAGTGTCTTATCACTTCCTGTGGAGAGTCACTATGTCTCAAGTCCCTATTGGTTTTGTCACGAACATTCTACCCAACATTTAGTAAAAATGAAGCAAAATAATGAAAGCAAATGCAAAATACTGCAGATGCTGGAAATCTGAAACAAAAACAGAAGTCGCTGGGAACACTCAGCAGGTCAGGCAGCATCTATGGAGAAAGGAAAGTGAGTCGATGTTTTGGGTTCCACGACCCTTTGTCAGAACTGGGGCACGTTGGGTGGGAGAGGCTTTTAAGGGCTAACAGAGAGGGGGAGGCAGGGCAAGTACGACAAAGGAGAAAATGGTGTAGAGGTCAGGGGATGATGGGTTACAGATGTGTTAATGATGCAAAACAATGGGGGAAAAATTGCAACCAAATAGACCGACCAGAGAGAGAGAGAAAAGGTTTGGTGGGGACCCAGATGATGTGGGAAGAGGGGGGGGGGGGAAAGTGAGCAGTTATGGTCTGAAATTGTTGAAATCAATATTGAGGTAAGGTCCCTAGCAGATAAATGAGATGCTGTTCCTCGAGCTTGGGCTGTGGCTCATTGGAACAGTGTAGGAGACCATGGATGGAGAGGTCAGAGTGCGAGTGGGAGGGAGAGTTGAAGTGGCAAGAAAGCGGACAAATATTCACTTTACGGTATGTGGCAAAAAGCACACACTGTAAAGTGAATTGACTGCAAAGTTTGCAAGCGAAATGCGACAACCAATTGCGCACAGCAGTGTCCCGCAAACAGTCGTGGATTGAGTGACCAAATTACAAGAACAACAAAATTACATTTGTATAGCGCCTTTCACTTCAGGATAATGTCCCAATAATTATTATTATTTTTCTAAAGAATTATTACCCCCAGAAATGCGATCGGCCAATTGACTAACAACCAGGTCCTACTTACTGCTAGGTAAACAGAGACATGTGGAGCAAGGAAACTTGCCCAAAGTTTCACCATGCCCGGGAATCAAACCCAGATCCTCTCGCTTGCGAGTCGAATGTTCCAGCCGCTAAGCTACAGGACTCCACATAATGTGTAATAAATAATTTGTAACTTGTGAGAGTCAACTTGGAAATATTTTTCGAATGTGTCAGACGAGCATCTATTCTGTAGTCACTGTTTCACGTCTTAACCCAGAAAAGTTCCAATGCACAATGTTCCAGATTTGTTTTACTGTACTACAATGTAACAACTGGGGTAAGGTTAGAACTACTTATTAAGAATTCTCTTTAAGACAACTTTCATACTCTTTAATATGCTTTAAGCTTTAATATTCCTACAATGGACAACAATTTGGATTTAGCAAATCGGAGCACTTAACAGTGCCGAGCTTGATGCTGTGCTGGGGCGAGAGGGGAGGTGACCATAAATACGATTCAGTTGTGATTTGGGAGTTATTTGGGGTCTCCTTTTGTCTAATTGGCTCCAAAATGACAAGGAAATGTTAGAAACCTGAAGGATATCCCCTCCTGAGATGCAGATCTGCAGCACTCCCAAAAACAATACGATGAGCCAGCAAAAGCCAACACTCTGCCTGAGAGTATTCAAACCAGCTTGAGATTTCTACATCTGCCTCCTACATCTGGGCATTCCAGCATCAAATTCTCTCCCTGGAAGGACACCTGCTACCCTAATTTCAGATGATTAGATGTCGGTTGGCAAGTGCCAAGGCATGGGGACCCCAGACTGTTTACTGGATACTGTTGGAGTCTAACCAGCTAAAACCGTACAGTTTGCTATTAAAATCATTGTCTGGTCCACTCCTGCTGCTTGTTCAGCTAGGACCATCCCACCTGTTAGGGCTTTGGCTTGCAGGGTTAAATGAAGCTGGTTGGGAAGAGTTCCTGCCCATAGTGACTGATCTGCCCTTCCAGGTCCTGCCGATGAGCCAAGCTGGACTGTGCTGTCATCAGCAGTGCCCTGGAATACTGCGGACCTGTCTGGCTCAGGAACCGGACTAGAGACTGTCACATTGGGTGGGGAATTAGATTTCCACGTTCTGTGTAGTTCAGTGGTTAGAGAATTCACCTAACAAGCGAAAGACTTGGGTTCAATTCCCGGCAGGGTGAAATGTTAGACAAGTTTCCTCACTCCACTCGCCTCTGCTTACCTAGCAGTAGGAACCCAGTTGTTAGTTGATTGGCAGATCGCTTTTATGAGGGTAATAATTCCTTCAAAAATAATAATAATCATAATAATAATTTGGTCACTTCAATCCATGACTGTTCGTGGGACGCTGCTGTGGGCAATTGGCTGCCGCATTTCGGCCACAAAATATACAGTCAATTCACTTCACCGTATATTCTGCAATATTAAATGCAAGGATTATTATAAAAACATCAACTTGGAGCCAATTCAGCCCCAAGGAGTCCTGCATACCTCCGCCCTGGGGGCACTGCAAGGCAACCTCTGATAAATCAACTAACCTGATTGGTCAGCAGAACGTGAGGGGCGAATTGGGGGCAAGGATTCTTCCCACAGTAAAAAATAACAGTATGCATAATAATAATAATCCTTGCACTTAATATACCACCTCTACAGATTGTTGAGATGTCTCAAAGCCGGTGATCGCTGAGTGGATGGGTTTATATGGTTTGAGGAGGTCCCAGAGCTGCATGATCATGGAAGGATTTAAAAGTGAGGACTAGGATCTTGAACTTGATCCTCTGGGGAGCCAGTGGAGGATGGGGGTGATAGGCTCACAGAGCCCAGTGTGGGACCTTAGACCTACAGAACTATTGAGATTTAAAGGCAGAAGTCCATGTGACCCATGTTGGTGCTGGCTCTTTAAAAGAGCCACTCATACAGACCCCTTCACCCCCATTTACCCGCAATCAACACCTCGTACTTTAACATGTAATTATGAAGCACAAAATGTGCTTTAATGGCTTTGAACATTTCATCCTGGCCGTGTGCAGGACATTAAAACAACTCTATCATACCATTCATACTCTCGCGGTGTCCAAATAGCAGAGGAGAATTTCTGTGGGATTTTAAGCAATAAAACCCCCAAGTTTCAGGTCATACTTTCTGCGCTTCTTGTCACAGTGCAGAGCATCTGATCCACACTGAATAGAAAAGAATATCACTGTGGGAACTTTGAAGGATTGATGTAAGTTTTAATTTTTTGGGGGAAAAAAATTACTTTGAAAAACTGAAACACTGAAAGACTTCCTCATTGGTAAATTCACATTGAGTTATTTTTTTCCAGTAAATATGTACTTCTTTTAAAGATGATTTTTCCCAATTTTCCTAAATGGCTGTTTTTGTGATGTTATAATAATATAATAATAATAATAATCCTTGCATTTGATATAGCGCTTTTCACGTCGGGAGGACGTCCCAAAGCGCTTCACAGAACACACTGTAAAGTGAATTGACTGTATATTTGTGGCGACGCGGCAGCCATTGCGCACAGCATGTCCCACAACAGCCGTAGATTGAAAATGACATTTATTATTGTTTTTTTTTGGAGGATTATTATTAGGCGTGTGGAGTAAGGAAACTTGCCCAAGGTTTCGCCCTGCCTGGAATTGAACTCAGGTCTCTCACTTGCAAAGCGAGTGCTCTAATCACTGAGCTACAGGACTCCAATGTTAGCTTTATAGTTTGTATTGGCTGCATGCGGTTTCTGTAATTTATGTCTTGTTCCAGGTTCAGGCTGTTGTTAAACACATTGGTGAATTATAGATAAGTACAGTATTTGCTTTATTTTATTATCAGCAATAACAATGCCAACTTGTGTTTTTAAAGACGTTTAACCTAAAACCCCAAAAAGGAAAATACTGCAGATGCTGGAAATGTGAAATGAAAACAGACGTTGATGGATCATTGACCTGAAACATTAACTCACTTTCTTCTCTCTCCATAGATACTGTCTGACCTGCTGTGTGTTCCCAGCAACTTCTGTTTTTAACCTAAAATCATGTTTTCTCAGGATTAGTTAGGGATTCCACCTGAAGACCAGAGAGAACAATGAGTGCACATCCTGAAGAGGTCTCCAGCGATGATGATTTGGTTTCAGATGTTACCTTTTCCGTAAATCGCTATCATTTCGGTGGGTTTGCTTTAAAGATCAAAGAAAACACCGAAAGTTACGTGGGGTCGCATGTCTGGAAGGCAGTAAGTTCTGGTCGAAAAAATCATTGATTTAAGCTCTCTTTAATGATATCAAAATAGTTCTCGTTTCAAACCATTCTCTTTAGCATTAAATGTGTCATTGGTCTTTCCTCACAAAATAGTGGCGATTCCTTGATGGGCATTGACAACACAGTGCTCATCTTTGCTTTCCTCGGGAACTGTTGTGTTGCTCTTTTCTGTAGCTTCTTCCGAATAAATCTATGCCATGGTTTTCAGGGTATTGTTCTCTGCGAGTACTTTGAGAAGGAGAAGATATCTTTCGCTGGGAAGAAGGTGATTGAGCTGGGCTCGGGCACTGGCATTGTGGGCATTTTAGCCGTTCTCCTCGGTGAGTTGTGAGGTTTCAATCAATATTATACCACAGAGATGTGTGAGAGAAATATCAAATGCAAAGATTATGATTATTATAATTATAAATCCCTTCGTTCCCTTGCTCCCCTATCTGTTCAATCTCTTCCCCCAACTTCTTGAACCTACAGTTTCCTCCCCTTCCCTCATTTCCCCGCTTGATATCAAAACCAGCCATTGCAGAGTTCTCCAAATCCTACTCTATATGAGGGGCTCAGGCACAGTTTCCTGCCCCAAACATTGCGCTATATTAATAATACTAATAATCCATGCATTTGATAAAGCGCCTTATCACAACTTTGAGATGTCTCAAAGCACTTCACAGAATATACTGTAAAGTGAGTTGACTGTATATTTTGTGGGTGAATCGCAGCAGCCAATTGCGCACAGCAGCGTCCCACACACATTCGTGGATTGAATGATCACATTTTTATTTATTTTTTTGACGGGATTATTACCCCTGGAAAAGGGATCAGCCAATCGACTAACAACCAGGTTCCTATTTACTGTTAGGTAAACAGAGGTGTGTGAAGTAAGGAAATTTGCCCAATGTTTAGCTCTGCCCGGGAATCAAACTCAGGTCCTCTCACTTGCGAGGCAATGCAGCACTATGTGTTGATAAAAAGGATTGGCCAAGAATAACTAAAGGTCCTTAGCCAATTTCTGTGGCCAATAGGTTCCATGGTGACATTTTCTGAATGGTCATTTCATGCTCATCTGCTTCATACTTGAGCCTATGTCTGGCAGAGATGAGTTCTGGCTGGGAATTAATACTTTACCATTTTCCCTGAGTTAATCCTAGCTTTTTGGTTTGCTTCCTGTCTTCATGGTGATTTACCAACACATCTAGTGGATCCTCTTCTGATCGTTCCCAGGAGCAGAATCAGATTATTGTTCAGTGGAAAAAAATATCATAAGAACATAAGAAATAGGAGCAGGAGTAGGCCATTCAGCCCCTCGAGCCTGCCCCGCCATTTAATAAGGTCATGGCTGATCTTCTAACCTAATTCCATTTACCCGCCCTATCCCCATATCCCTTAATCCCTTTAGTTTTAAAAAATCTATCAATTTCAGTCTTGAATATCCATAGATTCATCTAGGGTACAGCTGCGAAACAGCCATTTGGACCATCCAGTCAGCTGGTATTTGTACCAGTGGAGTGTTTGTGGAGTCCTGTAGTGTATTGGTTAGAGCACTCATCTCCCAAGCAAGAGGACCCAGGTTCGATTCCCATGCGGGGCAAAACCTTAGGCAAGTCCTTCCACACGCCTCTGTTTACCGAGCAGTAAGTAGGGACCTAGTTGTTAGTCAATTGGCAGATCGCTTTCTGGGGATAATTATGCCTTAAAAAATTGTGGTCACTCAATCCACAACTGGGTCTGTACGCAATCGGCTGCCGCATTTTGCCCATAAAATATACAGTCCATTCACTGTAACACGTCTAGAAGACATGAAAAGCACTATATCAAATGCAACTTTTATTAACAGTATGTTCTGTGAAGTGCTTAGATATGTCTCAATGATGTGATAAAGCACTGTATCAAATACAAGGATTATTTTTATTACATTTATATACTGAGGAAGAGAGTTCCATAGTGTCGGGGTGTAATGGCTGAACGCCTGGCTGCCCATGGTTGGAATGGAGGGAATGAGGGACAAGCAGGAGGTTGGAGTCAGCTGAGCGGAGGCGGCTGGTGGGTGGTGGAGTGGGTGTCAGCAGGCACATTACGACACCAGGAAAGGAAAAGGAGTTTCTCCTTGAATCCTGGACAAGGATTATTTGGATCCCCCAAATAATATTGACCATTCAGTTAATTTGTGACACCTTGCTCTGCAAATTGGCTGTCACATTTGCCTGCAGTGCTTGGGAAATATAAAGTCAATTCACTTTACAATATATTCTGTGAATTGCTTTGAGACCTCTCCACGATACGATAAGGCGCTATATCAAATGCAATGATTATTATTGTACTCCACATGAGTGCCCATCCTATGCCTAGTCCCATATTCCATCCCTTTCCCCATATCCCTGAACTTTATTCTCTCTCAACCATGTGTCCAGTCTTTTTTTGAATGTGCACTTGGTTGCTGGATGTTGTCTTTTTCTATTTCCTAGGTGGAGATGTGACCTTCACAGATAAGAGTTTCATTTTGAAACGAACAAAACAGAACATTTCTGCCAATCTCCCTCCTTCCTGCAAAAAACGTACAAAAGTCTGTGTTCTTTCCTGGGGTGATGATCAGAAAAATTTTCCTTCAAACTATGATGTGATCCTAGGCGCAGATATTGTGTACTGTAGGTCTGCCTATCCCTTTCTATTACAGACCCTCAAACATCTCAGCAATGAAATGACCACAATTTACATTTCTTCAGAAATGAGACCGAATCTTGTGTCCAGTATCTTCCACGAAAAGCAATTACCTCCACAATTTAACTATGAGATTGTGCACAGAAAGGAAAGTGAGAATATTGTAGTGTACAAATTAACCAAAAAATGAGCAGGTTCTTTACATATTATTAATATTTTTATCAGGATGGACGAAGTTGTTTGACATATAACATGGCTTGTAGCCTTCTCCTACTAAGACACCTTAATATCTCACCTCATCAAAGTTGATTTGTAAAATCTTTTCTCTGTTTTATTGGGCTTTACTCCTATCATCTGCTGTTCTCTCAACCTTTTCAATGCCTCTTCTACACACCTTGAGTTTGTATTGTGTCTTTGATTGCAGATGTGAAACTGCATAGTTGGAAGATCCCATTGCAGTACCTGAAGCAGAGGTTAGAAAAATTGTGCATGTGCCCACATAACATACAAGTTATTAGGCAGAAAACAGTCAAAAGTGTTTAAAAAATGAAATGGTGAAAAGTCATAAATCACTAAACCCAATCAGTCTGTCATCTGATAGGAGTGGTCCATTATGTGGACAGGGTCTCAATTAGATTTTAGACTTATTGTTCAAACCAGGTACTTGTTTTGTTGAGGATAATAATCCCTCCCCCAAAAATGTGGTCACCCAATCTACGACTATTTGTGGTACACTGCAGGGCGCTATATCAAATACAAGAATTAATATTATTATGCTAACTCTCAAAGTTAACATCAGTAAACTCTTAGTGCACTAAGTCAGTTCATCCTTACACTCTAGGGTCCCTAGACCTTGACTCTTGCCAGCCTATGCTTAGTACCATATGGAATTAGGTAAGAAGAATACATCTCTCCAGGGAGCGAGTGCCTATTCCATTCCAGACACAGTAATCTCCATGTGTAGGTGGGATGCATAGAAGCCTCAGTCTAGTTTGGATACGTGTAAACATGGTGATGTGTTTCTGTATGTGTTGGACACCCGCTTGACCAAGAATTAGCTGATGTATTTTTATTTTGAAATGTTTAAAGTTTAATAATACTTAAATTCTGCTTCTGCTGTTATGAAATCTAATAGATAAATGAATTTAATAAAGCAATCCATCAATCAACTAACAACCAGGTTCCTACTTATTGCTAAGTAAGAGTGTGACGGGGAGGTGGGGAGAGGCAGCTGTGCAGAACCCCTCGATTTTGGACTCGATGAGGTCCAGCATCTCCTCGCAGTTGGAGATGGAGGAAAGGATGGGTGAGGCGTGAAAGGGTGGGCAAAGGAGTCGGTTTGTGATGGAGGAGAGAAGCCCGAGGTTTAGTGCCCCCATTTTACATGAAAATTCCAAGCACCTTCAAGAAGCTAATCCTGCACTGACAGCAAAACTAAACCTGACAATTATAGAGCTATCAGCCTAACCTCAATCACTGGAAAATGATGGTGACAATCATCAGAAATGAAGTGGAAGATTATCGATATAGAATAATCTAATAATTGCCAGCCAACATGGGTTCAGAAACAGTAAGTCTTTTCCGATCAATTTCATTGAGATTTTTTGAGGAAAGCCCAAATTGACTATGGGAAGCCATATGATACAGTCTATCTAGACTTCCAGAAGTTTGCCTAAGACTATCCAGAGCAAGACATGGATGTGGATTCAGAAATGGCTGAAGTGAAGGAAAGAGAGGGTCTTTGTTAGAGTAGCAAAGACACAACAGGGAGAGGTATTAAGGATCCATACTGGGACCCCCAATTCCTCGTATGTATTAATGACTTGGATTCCTAGATCCAGGGTAAGACAGTTTCATTTACAACTGACATCAAGTTGGGGCAAATGGAATAAGAAGAAGCAGAAAAGGTCCTACAAAGAGGGTTTGATAGGGTAGCATATGGGCTGAGAACTGGCAAATGAAGGTTAATGCAGATAAATGCTCGGTACTGTCATGGAGCTGTTATTTATACCCAATCTCCCAATGACTAAAGTGTTTTTTCGAGTCACGGTGAGAAAACCAGAATTCTTTATATTAATAAAACAATTCAAAAATATTTCAATCAAACTATTTATTGGCGACAAGCGCACAAATGACGACATCCCAAAACACATGTTGAGCCGGGTGGGCAAGTTGATCAACTTCTTATAAGAAATCCATCCAAGGTACAGCTGCACCCACCTGGATCAAACACCCAGCGTTTATTCCTTTGGTCACGTGCTCTGCCATTCAAAAAGCGTGGAAATAATTGAGACAGTGAGGTCCATGGAGACAAGATAGCAATATTCTTACCTCCTATGGGGTGGGGGGGCCCTGACCAGGGTCTGCCATTGGAGAGACCCCAGACCCCACCTACACCTCCAGTGTAGAGTGCCACCCAAAACATTCCCCTGAGCCATGACATCACCACTCGGCAAACTCATGGCCTCACAACCGAGAGTGTGCGAGTGGTGGCCGACCGCACAGAGCAAGTGAGAGAGAACGGCAGCCCTCAAGACCTCCTGGGCCTGACCTTCACCTGGGCACATCTGCTGCTGGCCCAACAGGAGCATGAAGAACACTGGCTGAGCCAGCCTCCCCAGGGCTCGATTCCCACTGTCACAAGACGACATATAGCAACCAAGAATTGGAAACACAAGCACTCCATAAATGGGATTGAACTTGCCAACAGGAAACCTAGACATCTAGCAGTGTTAGCTGACTCTTTGCTCACTTTGTCAAACAGTGTGAAGCAGCAATGAACAAGGCAACTGGATGCCAGACTATATTTCTAATTCAATTGAGTTCAGTTGTGGAGTCCTGTAGCTCAGTGATTAGAGCACTCGCCTCGCAAGCGAGAGACCTGGGTTTGATTCCCGGCAGGGTGAAATGTTGGAAGATTCCTTACTCCACATGCCTCTGTTTTTCTAGCAGTAAGTAGGAACCCAGTTGTGAGTCGATTGGCGGATCGCTTATCCAAGGGTAATAATTCCTTAAAAAATTTATAATAATAATTTGATCACACAATCCATGACTGTTTGTGGGACTTTGCTGTGTGCAATTGGCTGCGCATTTTGCCCACAAAATATAGTCAATTCACTTTACAGGGTATTCTGTGAAGCGCTTTGAGACAACCTCAAAGACGTGATAAGGTCCTATATCAATAGCAAGGATTATTATTGTTAGTTTCCCAGATGTCATTCTCAGGCTGTACATTGCTCTGGTCACGCCACAACTTGAATACTGCAGACAGTTCTGGTCACTGGAACTCTTTCCAGGGGCGATAGGAGATGGAGGTCGGTTGGGTGGCAGTGGGGAGAGGGATTGAGGAGTTAAGGGAGTTGAAGTAATGGCCCAAAATGGCTTCATTGGTGTTAGTGAGGCACTGGGTGAATGTAGATGACACCCAACTCTATCTCTTTATGCCCTTACCCTTGGCACCAGGACCATGGCTGTTCTGATTGTCTACCCGTCAGACATCAAGCTCTGGGTGAGCTGTTACTCACTTGGGAAAAACAGCTATTTCTCCTCATCTCCTGAGAGGGCCTGTTCACCTCAGGGTAAGACATTAAACCAGGATCACATGGGGTTATTGGAAACAGCATACAACACAGTTCAAAGCAATACTGACAATGCAATACCTTTATTCCATTCACACCATATAAATAGTTGAGTGATATGATTGGGCGAGTCAGGAAGATATCATCAATTTCAAGGTTTAAGAATAATAAAAGCACCTGAGTACAAATATCTTCAAAGAGAAATATCTTCAAATTAGTAGAACAGAGCTTGAACTTCACATTATACACAGGTAATAATGGGTTTAACAGAAAGCAGGTATTGTACACCCTCAAGCTGGATTTAATGTTGCCCCCAGGGAAAGCAGGCATGTTACATATAATAATAATCCTTGCATTTGATATAGCGTCTTATCAGGATTTCGAGACATCTCAAAGCACTTCACAGAATATACTGTAAAGTCAATTGACTGTATAGTTTGTGGGCGAAACGCGGCAGCAGGGAACCACAAACAGTTGTGGATTGAGTGACCACATTTTTTTTAATGGGATTATTACCCCCAGAAAAGCGATCCCCCAATCGACGAACAAGCAGGTTCCTATCTATTGCTAGGTAAACAGAGGTGTGGAGTAAGGAAACTTGCCCAACCATTCTGCCCCACCCGGGAAACAAACCCAGGTCCTCTCACTTGAGAGGCGAATGGTCTAACCACTAAGTTACAGGACTCCAAACAAGAGAAGCTTTGACTAAACAAGAGAAGCTGTGAATGTCCTTTCATGAAGGATTAGATCAAACATTAGATGCCTTGGGACATTCTCCCGACAGGATAGGCGCTGCATAAATGTGAATTTGTATTGTATTCTATTGAGACTGAATGAGTGTCTTATGAGTCATGTTAAATGACGAAAACAATTCTCTTCCTCAACACCAGCTACTGATCTTCATCACTTTGACCTTTTTTAGTTATTTTGTACACATTGATGCCTTCACTGCCCTTTTTATGGACAACCTGACAGTTGAAATGTTGAGGTAACATCTCCTCGTGGAAAACATTGTACTCATTTCTTGGCCGCAATTCTGTACAAATGTAGGCTGTGGTTCCTGGGTTGCTGAGATGTCGGAGTGTATTCAAGAGCGAGGGATAGGAGGAAGTAGCATACACGATATCCGAGCCCAGGATGATATCATAATCTGAGGGAAAACTGCTTGGATCTTCTTCCCAGTAAAGGGTAAAGACTTTTGCACGGTCTTTGCAGGAAGGAGGGACGTTGACAGAAATGTTGTGTTTTATTTGATTCAAAGCGAAAGATCTGTCTGTGAAGGTCACGTCTCCACCTGAGGAAAAGAGAAAACGCTGTATTTATGATTTTCACTGAACAATGATCTAATTCTGCCCCCAGAGAACACGAGATTAGAACCCGCACTAAACTCCGTACCTCCATTACCCCATCCTTGTCAAACTCCATTACTCCCTGTCACAGAGCGGATTGAATTCAAGATCCTCAATGCCGTATTTAAATCCCTCCATCCCCTATCTCTCCAACCTGCTCCCTCCCTGCACCATTTCCCACTGCCCCTTGACTCGCCATTGGGTTCCGCCATTGTTAGACACTCTGAGACGCCGTCCGGCATGAAGGGCATTATATAAATCCGGTAGCTGTCTCCCCAAACCTCAGAGTTTTCTCATCAGCTATTGGATGGACATCTGCCTTTACTGTGGTGGGAGGCCCTTTACAGGGCAAGTTGTGATGTGCCAGCCACCTTGGTGTTCTCGAGGTCCAAGTCCAATGCTATGCAACAGACTTACTCAACACCAGCTGCTTAATCCAGGTCATTTGCCGCAAATCCACCTCACTGTTTGATCCTGGACTTCACAAATGAACCGAAGGAAGCCTCTCCACTGTATTTCCTGGAGTTCGGAAGCATAAAGGAGGACTGTTTGCACACAGGTCTTGTATGACACAACCTTTACCTGCATTGAGACCTTGCTGTCCTTGAAGAGAGGTTATAATCATGCCAAATATGTGTAACTGGCATCCTCTACATATGCATGCGCTTTCATATCGCTCACATTTTCTCTCACATCAGTAGTAAGATATTTTTGTTGATTGAACCTCACAACTCACCAAGGAGAACTGCTAAGATGCCCACAATCCCACTGCCTGAGCCCAGCTCAATCACCTTCTTCCCAGCGAAAGATATCTTTTCTCTCTCAAAGTACTCACAGAGAACGAGAGCCTGAAAAAGACACAGACAATCACGTTATAAATGACTCATTTGGAAACAGACACAAAACACAGCACCTCGATAATCATTACATTTGACATAGCACCTTTCATGCCAAGAGGACGTCTCAAATCTTCACAGTGACTTTGTATTTTATCGGTTAACGAATTTGCATACAGCAAGGTCCTACAAACAGCCAAGGAGGGAGCGACCAATTTTATTTCAGTGATTGTAGGCCTGCACACCGAGACAAACTCCATTCTCTTTTCAAATCGTTCCATGGTATCTTTAACAACAACAAAATTACATTTGTATAGCGCCTTTCACAATGGGAGGACGTCCCAAGGCGCTGGACAGACAGAGTTACGGACCTGAGCTGAGGGTCAGGGTGGTGGAGGGGAGAGGGCGGGGGGGAAGCAAGGAGATCGAAAGCATGGTCGAAGAGGAGGGTCTTGAGGTGGCGAGGGAGGGGGCGAGATGGAGTGACTGCGGGATGTAGTTCCAGAGGGTGGGTGCAGAGTTCACTGATAGTGGGGCGAGCAAGGCGGGAGACGTGAAGCAGGCCGGAGCCCACTGAAGGCAGGTATCCACCTGAACTTCGGTTTAACCACTTCCATCAATTGGAGGTGCTGCTGCTTACCTCTCTGCAAACAATCAAGAGATGACAGCACTGCACAGCCTGGCTCATTGGCAGGATTTGGGGGACCAGCCCAGTCACTGGAGCAGGAACTGTTCCCAATCAGCTCCAAGCCAAAGCCAAGGGTGGTCCTGAAGGCACAAGCAGCAGGAACCTGGACAGATTCTCATTGGCAAGCTGTGTGGTTTTAGCTGGTTAAACTCCAACAGTTAGGTCGGGGTAACAGCCGGAGTGTAACCAGCTAAAACCAATTCAGAGGAAGAGATTGATAGGTGATGCTTTCAGGAACTCGGACTCCAGGTAAGGCATTCCAGCAGCTGTCATCCCAAGTCTTACAGATTCCTCATCACCAGGTGGATACCTGCCTTCAGCGTGGTGGGAGGATCTTTACAGGACAGCTTGTGATGTGCCGCCACTTGATGTTCTTGAGGTCCAAGTCCAATGCACCAGCATCAGTTTAATCCATGTTCATGGGGCTTGAACTGACAACCTTCTGGCTTGGAGATGAAGGTTCTACTAACTAAGCCAGGCTGACAATTAAATGTTATTTCTCTTGTACTGAAATCACTTTAACTCATTCAATATTTTTACAGAAATTCCATGAAATGTTATTTTACTTCACGTTTATTCTGAATTCACATTAAATTTTATTTCACTCAACATTTTTGTGAAGGTTTGTAAAAAGTTGTAAAGAGGCAATTTCAAGACAAGCACCAGTTTTTCTTTGCCCAGAGGGTAATTAACTACAAGAACAATAACAGCAGCAGTAAAATTACATTTATAAAGCACCTTTCATGTTGGGAAGACATCCCAAGGCGCTGGACAGGCAGAGTTATGGACCCGAGCTGGGGGTTGGGATCGGGGAGGGTGGAGGGCAGGGGGGGAAGCAGGGAGATTGAAAGCACGATCGAAGAGGAGGGTCTTGAGATGGGTCTTGAAGGAGGGAAGAGAGGGGGCGAGGCAAAGGGACTGTGGGATGGAGTTCCAGAGGGTGGGGGCAGAGTGGCGGAAGGCACACCCGCTAATAGTGGAACGAGCAAGGCAAGGGATGTGAAGCTGGCCAAGGCCCGCTGAACAGAGGGAGTGAACAAGATGGTAGCGGGTTAGGGGATCACAGAGGTAGGGGGCGCAAGACGGTGGAGGGCTTTGAAGGTGAGGACCAGGATCTTGAACTGTATCCTCTGTGTGATTGGAAGCAATGGAGTTGGGCACGGATGGGGGAGATAGGGTCGCAGCGCCTAGTGAGGGAGAGGACATGGACTTCAGAGTTCTGAATGATCTGCAGCCTGTGGAGGAAGGAGTTGGGGAGGTCGACAAGAAATGAGTTCGAATAATCGAGCTTTGCTGTAATGAAAGCATATATGGTGGTTTCAGTGGTCTGCAGAGTGAGACAGGGGCGGAGCCTGGCAATGTTGTGGAGGTGGGGGAAGGCAGAGCGGGTCATGGCGCAGATGTGGGGTAGAAAGGATAGTTGAGGGTCAAACAAGACCCCAAGGTTCCAGACTGCCTTAGTAAGGTGGAGTGTGCAACCATGGATGGTGATGCTGTCAGCGCCTGAGGTGAGGAGTCGCTGACGGGAACCAATCAAGAGAGCCTCGGTCTTGTTGACTGAAGTAAGTTGGCTCTCATCCAGGACTTGATGTCCGATAGACATTCTGTCAGGACATCAGTGGTCTTGGAGTCAAGGGTGGAGGCAGAGAGAGAGAGTTGGGTGTCTTCTGCAAACATGTGGAAGTTGACCCCACGTCTGTGGATGATGTCACCAAGAGGGAGCATATAGATATTGAACTAGTGTAATATACTAAGTATATCATGTCAAATGCTTTGGGATGTCCTCCCAATGTGAAAGGTGGTGTATCAAATGTCAGGATTATTATTTGATTACTGTCATTATTTGTATCAGAACAGTATACTTACAGATTTCCAGACATGAGCGCCCAGATAATCGGCTTTATCCAGAAAAATTGTCAAAGTGTGGCCGCAAAAGTCATATCGCTTCCAAGATCGGAAATCGCCTGAACCCATTCCATCCTGGGTTGAGACATCGCAGAAATAGCATGGCTTGTTCTCACCACTCATTCTGGTGTCTGATCTGTCTCTGCCAAGGAAGAACAACCTGTTATATCACCATCTCAGACCACTATTTCATCTCCCTTCATCCCTTTAATCCCACTCCCTGCAAACCAACCCACTTCTATCTCCTACCAACCCCTGTGGAAAAAAATATATTCCACTCCCTATCTGCCACCTTAGAATCATCCGAAGTCCTGCGTCTCTGGTCCTCCTTTCATAACAACCTTACTTGCTCAGTAACTCCTCCACAACTCCCTTTCTGCTATTCTTGACACTCTTGCCCCGTCACCTCCTGCACCGCCTTCTAACACCCACACGTCCCCCGGTATACCAGCCACCTCCCTCAAATCCCAGGTGTGTACCATTGAATACATCTGGCTCAAATCCAATCTGAAGGTCCACTGCCAGATCTAGTTGGACCGTGTCAAAATCTACTGATCTGCTCTTGCCTCAGCTAAACCTGGTCCCAATGGGATGCCGAGAGAAGTAAGGGTGGAAATAGCGGAGGCTCTGGCCACGATCTTTCAATCCTCCTTGTATATGGAAGTGGTGCCAGAGGACCGGAAGGATTCCAAATGTTACACCCCTGTTCAAAAAAGGGGAGAGGGATAAACATGGTAACTACATGCCAGTCGGCCTAACATCAGTGGTAGGGAAACTTCTAGAGACCATTATCCAAGACAAAATTAATTTTCACTTGAAAAAAACATGGGTTAATAAATGACAACCAACACAGCTGTTAAAGGCAAATTGTTAAAGACAAATTGTGTCTAACTAACTTGATTGAGTTCTTCAATAAAGTAACGGAGAAGAATGATGAAGGTAGTGCAATTGATGTTGTGTATATGGACTTTCAGAAGGTGTTTGTTAAAATCTCACATAATAGACTTGTTAGAAAAATTGAAGCCCTTGGGATTAAAGGAACAGTGGCAGCATAGATTCGAAATTGGCTGAGAGACAGAAAGCAGAGGGTAGTGGTGAATGGTTGTTTTTCAGACTGGAGAGAGGTATACAGTGGTGTCCCCCAAGGTCAGTATTAGAACCAATTTTATTTCAGGGATTGTTGGCCAAAACACCGGGAGAAACTCCATTCTCTTTTCAAATAGTGCCAAGGGATCTTTAACGTCCACCTGAACAGGCAGATGGGACCTCAGTTTAACTAGTTCCATCAGTTGGAGGTGCAGAGTTTAAGCAGCGGAGTTCACCCCACATTCGTGCTATAACCCGTTCTGCTTTCCCCCACCTCTGCAACATTGCCCACCACCACCACTATCTATCCTCTCAGGCTGCTGAAACCATCGTCCACATTTTCATTATGTTCAGGCTTGACTATGGGCTAACTCACTACTCGCCGAGCTTCCCTAGTCTTCCCTCCACATGCAGAGGTTATTCAGAACTCTGCAGCTCGTGTCCTCTCCTGGACTGAGCTTTGTGTGCCGACCACCCCCATCCTCACCCACCTTGCAGTTATATAGCGCCCTTCACACGGGGCAGCATTCTGGAGCGCTTAACAGTGGTGGCGCCCAACACCAAGTGGGGAGAAGGGAGGAGGTGACCATAAGCATGGTTGAACAGGAAAGCCTTCAGTCATAATCTAAAAGGGAATGAGGGGGCAAGGCAGAAGGATTGAAGGAGAGAATTCCAAAGCTTTGGGGTGTAATGGTTGGAGGCCACAGCCAGCCAAGCGAAGGCAGCGGGTAGTGGAGTGGGGAGAACTCCACTACCACTAGCAGTCAAAGAGGTAGGAAGGTGCCAGGGCTTGAAAGCAGAAGGTTGTCTGAATCTTTATGGAAAAAGGTTGTTAGTTTAGAAATTACCGAAGATGTAAAACTCACTCAGTGACTTCCAGTGATGTGATCCTGCGGTGGTCTTGAAGTATATTCAGTTTGTTGTTCTTCACAATGAAACAAAACTCACTCAAAAATCGGTCTGAGCAAGTCCTCAGCCTTTAAATCTGCAAACTCTCATAAGAATTCATTCCTTTTCTGTTAGCTGGGTATCGCGAGACCCCTATAAAAAAAGCATTTTAAGACAATAGTCTTTTAAGGAGTGTATCGCTAGTGTGGAGCTGAATGTTCTGTGATATTCAAAAGGTTCCCAAATAAGTCCCCAACGTTCAAACCTTCAGAATGCTACAGTTTGCTTCAATGAAGCAGAATGTGTTTGAACTGTTGGCACAGAAAATATGCCTCTCCTCTCACCTCATACTTCGTGGCCCTGTCCTTGATTAGTTCAGATCCTACCTCTCACACCATGTCCAGTTTGTCTCCAGGAACGGCTTCTCCTCCAGCTCCGCACGACTTTGTGCGGCGTTCCTCAGGGCTCTGTCCTTGGTCCCCTCCTCTTCAACATCCACATGCTTCCTCTTGATTACATCATCTGCAGACATGGGGTCAATTTTCACATGTATGAAGGTGACACCCAACTCTATCTGCCTCCACCCTCGACTCTATGACCACCTTTGTCCGGACAGAATGTCTGTCAGACGTCAAGTCCAGGATGAGAGTTAACTTTCTCCATTTGAATGTTAACAAGACCGAGGCTTTCCTGATTGGCTCCCATCAGCGTCTCCACACCTCAGGCACTGACAGTCCAGTCCAGAACCTTGGTTTTGTTTGACCCTCAACTGTCCTTTTTTCCCCACATCCGTGCCATGATCTACTCTGCCTCCCTCCACCTCCGCAACATCGCATGGCTCCCTCACTGCCTCACACCTCAGGCTGCCAAAATCCTCATCCACACACTTTATTGCACCTAGGCTCGACTACACAACCTCCCTGCTTGTTGGCCTCCCCAACTCTTCCCTCCACAAGCTGCAGATCATCCAGAACTCTGTAGCTCATGTGCTCTTCCACACGAGGCTCAGTGACGCCATCATCTCCACCCTCGCCCGGCTCCACTGGCTTCCCATCCCCCAGAGGGGACTGGTGGTCATCAAGTCATCTTGATCTTCTTGAGGCGTCTTCAGCACCAGCTGTTTTATGCAGTTCTTCACCAAGGTGAGGCAGATAGTTTATGAGCAGGAGAAGACTGAGGATAGAGCTCTACACGTGGCGGTGCTGGGGCAGGAGGCACATTGTGAAGGAGACAAAATAAATTTGCTGATACAAGTGAAAGTGCCACCAGAATAGAACAGTGCTTGGAGATCGAGCAGAGGAGAGAGCTGGTGCAGAAGGTTAGAGTGGTCGGTTTACAACAACAACGTGCATTACACAGCGCCCTTTCAGTGCCCACAAAACACACACTCAACCCACTTTTCAGAATAACTGTGAAGCGCTTTGAGACGTCTCGACAAGGTGATAAGGCGCTAAATTAAACACAAGGCTTATTGTTATAATTGCTGAACTCTGGTTCGTGACTCTTTAAGTGTCTCGGGTTCTCCTGATCTGAATGGTAATAAGATGTTCTTTAACACTCTGCACATGTTCCTGTTCATAATACGAAATGTTCAAAGCTTTGCAACATCGCACGGCGAAACTAAAACGTTTCCACTCATTCTTTGTTGCTTTTAAAGCCCATTTATTATTATTTCTTCCTCCCCTCTCCCCACGTTTATCGTCCATCTGAAGGCCTTTGTTTATGGCCGGGGGGGGGGACATCAAAACTAAACTAAACCCCCAGCTCCATCGCAACATCCTTCCACTCAGCAGGAATCAGCCCGATGCACATCCCCACCCTGCCCACACCTGACCAGCGGACTTTCAGCCTGTCTGCCCCACTCCCTGAACCTCCATCCTGGGAGTCACTATTGCAGATGAATATTTAAAAGATAGTGTCTTCCTTTATGTAAACCTTCAATGATTTAGACCACAGGCAGAATCTGATTTGGAGTGTTGTTAGATTTGGGGCAGACACCCATTGCTTATAGCTGAGGAGGTGCCGGGGCTGGCACTGATGTTGAATATTGACCAGTGAGATAGTGCACAATTCCTCCCTCTGGTAGGGCCAGAATTTTAAACTTACAGCTTAGTAAATCCTGGGAAGTGCTTTGAGATGTTTAACAACAAATGACACTTGTATAGCACCCTTCATGTCCCAGGGCGCTGGACAATCAGGGGTTTGAGACCCAAGCTGAGAGTTGGGGTCAGGAGGGGTGGAGGGCAGGGGGGGTGCGGGCGGGAGTGGCTGAAGGCACAATCGAAGAGGAAGGTCTTTAGACAGGTCTTGAAGGATGCAAGAGAGGAGGTGAGGCAGAGGGATTGCGGGATGGAGTTCCAGAGTGTGGGGGCAGAGATGCTGAATGCCCGATCATCAATGGTGGGGCGGAAAGTGCAGGGGACCTGCAGCAGGCTGGTGTCGGCCGAGCGGAAGGAGCGGACAGGCTTACATGGGGTTAGGTCCAGAGGTAAAGTACAATTACAATACAAAATTACATAGGTAGTGGGACGCAAGCCCATTGAGGACTTTGAAGATGAGAACAAGATGTTTGAACTCGATTTCCTGAGGGATAGGGAGCCATTGAGGCCGGGCAACAATGAGGGTGATTAGTTTGCGATGTTTAAAACAGCATGATAAGGTGCTCTATCAAATAAGATTTATTTTACCAAATTAGAGGATATTTTGTTTTTATTATTGTGACGCTCGGACATTTGATATTTAAGATTAAGCACTCTAATGGTTTGTGCTGGTGCAAGGTGAACAGGAGATGTTATCATCCCAGGTGTATTGTCAGCCAGTTTCTTAGAGGCCACAGAAACTCCGACTCTGCACGTGAAGGACATTATAAAGCAGGATTGTTGGCTTATTTGGTGTCCTCTGCCAGAACAGTGGTGCGAGGCTGGATATCAACGGTTCATAAAAAAAATGTACAGCCCTGAAAGAGGCCATTCAATGCTGAGAGCCCCGACCGGAGCAGGGAGAAGAGGAGGGCAGGGACGCCTATTCCGCCGATGGGACCATCTTCTGCTGCGCTCTCCACTTCAGCACCAGATCAGCCAAGGCCTTCACTTCCAGCAGCACCGACACCTCACTGGTTGCCAGCCCCTCCTGAGCACAAACAGACAGCGCTTTACAACAGCAACAACTTAAAAATTTGCATTAGTGCCCTCGAGCGCTTAATAGATGACTGGCTTAACCCCAAGGCAGGAGGGGAGGTGACCAGCCAAAGAGCAATGTCTTCAGGCACAATTTGAATACGGGCAGGTAGGGGGCAAGACAGAGGGATTAAACTTTCAACCTGTTCACTTTTCGTTCTCCCCGCGCCCCTACACTGATGTACAGGAACACTGGACAGGTAGCAGATGGACTGTGTGCACATGACTGGCCTCCATTATAGAAAAGACACCAGAGCCAAGGAGAACAAATGAGAAGTGCCAGCAGTGAGAACAAAAGAGTAGGATTAGGGTAGTGGGGAGCGAGCACCAGCATAGACACGATGGGGAGAGCAGGGAATGGGATTAGAGTAGAGATGTTAAATATATCGTGTGGTGCCCCCCTCTAACTGAGGATTCTATGTGTCCCTCCCTTTAAGTAGAAGCGAAAGGACATATTGTGAATACCCACCACATGTTCTGTTTTCTGTTGTATCTGAGAAGCCATTGACAAGGCCTTCAGATGGGATTCCACCTCCTCAATCACTGATGTCATCATGGGCAGGATCTCCACAACATACCTGGGCAGGAAGCAGATACACAGTCACCCACTGCCCACAGGGGCGGGCTGGAGGTGAAACATCGGGCGGTGAAAGGTGACAATATTGATAGCCCAGAGCATGGCAGCCTGGCTCGATTGAATGTTAGCATTGGAATCACACTGTAAGCTGACACTCCAATGCAGTGCTGGGGGTGGTGGGGGGTATATTGCCAGAGATGCCGTCCTTTGGATGAGACATTAAACCGAGGATACGTCTGCCTGTTCAGGTGGATGTTAAAGATTCCGCAGTGTTGTTTGAAAAGAGAAGGGAGTTTCTCTCTCGCTGATGTCCGGGCCAACAATAAAATTGGTCGCTTGCTCCATGGCTGCTTGTGGGACATTGTTAAATTACAAATACACAGTCATCCACTTCATAGTAAATCCAGTGAAGCGGTCTGAGGCGTCTCCCCCACCCCCCACGACATGAAAGGCGCTATAACAAATGCAACAACAATTATTATTAATTTGCACCTCTGGGGCATCAGCCTGGATTATGATGTTAAAACTCAATGTGGAGCTTGAACTCTCCCTACACCTAGAGCTCCTCCTCACTGTCAGGCCAAAGCCTCCCCCCCCACCCCAGAGCGCTGACCTGTGGTAAGGGGCTTCCACAGGCAGACTCTGGCCACACAGTGGCCGCACCAGCCGCTGCCTCAGCTCTACCTCCTGCCGCAGCACAGCCTCCAGGTGACGGTTCATCCTCTGAAGCTCATCCCGTTTCATAGCTGCACACAACAAAGATACTGATTAAAGAGCAGTCATTCCTCGCCTCGCTCACCTTTACTGACCTCTAATAGCTGTAAACCACTGTGCAACTATAATAAAGCAATAGTCTATGCAGTGTGACCACACCTCCCCCCACCCCCGCAGGGTGACACCGCCCCCCGCAGGGAGACACCGCCCCCCGCAGGGTGACCCCCACCCCCATTGTGAAAACCCCCGCCATGTGACCCCCCCACAGTGTGACTCACTGAGACAAGAGGGGTGAGTGATCAGAGCCGTGGCCTCCTGTAGCTCCAGCACCTGTGTCTCTAGTGACATCTGCCAAACAGAGAACCAGAGAAACCTCAGAGTTAGGCTATGTCACCGCCACTGCCCACCCCCCGNCCCCCCCCCCGAACCACAGGGCTGTAGCTGGCATTCACTTGTCCCCCTGGCGGTGGCTGAAGATGGCAGTTACTCGCTCCCCCTCCCTCCAGGGGTTGTAGCTGCCGTTACCTGCTCGATCCTCGCCCGGGTGCTGGAAGCTGCGTCCATAAATCTGAAGCGTTGGACGAAGGGAACGGAGCCCTCACAGTCTCCGTGGCTCACAGCCAACGTACTCTGAAACAAACCGTTTACCAACAATGACAATCCCTGCAGCCGACACAGCGCCGCATCACAGCTTCGAGACGTCTCGAAGCGCTTCACAGGATAGACTGTAAAGTGAATCCGCTGTATATTTTGTGACGAGAAAACCTCCCTCCCCGCCCACTGCCCACACCGAGGCCTGGGGGGGGGGGGGCAACCCCCCGGGGGAGGGGGGGCTTTCTCTCCACACACACACCCCCCCACCCCGATGCTTTCTCTCTCTCTTTCTCTCCCTCCTCCATCCCACCCTCTCGGGGGCTGTCCCTCCACCCCTATCCCGTCCACCAGGGGCTCGCTCCCCCCCCCCCCATCCCGCCCCGGGGTTCACTCCTATCCCCCCCCCCACCCGGGGGTCTCTCTCTCTCCCTCGGGGGCTGTCCGGTACCTGTGACAGGGTTCCTGATGTCAGGCTCCGCTGCAGGAAGGCGGCGGCCGGATTCTGGGCCCCCGGAGCCCAAGGGTTGACGGCCTCCATGGCCGCCGGGCGCGCCACAGCCCGTCTGTCACTGTGTGTGTGTGTGTGTGTGTGTCCCCGTGTTTCGACGTCACTCGGGAAGCATGTGATGACGTCAGGCGGCCGCGGTGCAGGCTGGGGGTGAGGTGAGGGCGGCCGCGGTGCAGGCTGGGGGTGAGGTGAGGGCGGCCGCGGTGCAGGCTGGGGGTGAGGGCGGCGGACATGGGCAACAGCGCTCTGAAAGCTCATCTGGAAACAGCGCAGAAAACGGGGGTCTTTCAGCTCACCGGCAAAGCTCTGAGTGAGGTGAGGGGGGGGGGAGGGAGGGGGAGTTGTGTGTGTGGGAGGGGGGGCTGTGGGAGGGAGGGAGGGAGGGGGGGCTGTGGGAGGGAGGGAGGGGGGGCTGTGGGAGGGAGGGAGGGGGGGGCTGTGGGGGGAGGGAGGGAGGGGGGGCTGTGGGAGGGAGGGAGGGAGGGGGGCTGTGGGAGGGAGGGAGGGGGGCTGTGGGAGGGAGGGGAGGGAGGGGGGGCTGTGGGAGGGAGGGAGGGAGGGGGGGCTGTGGGGAGGGAGGGAGGGGGGGCTGTGGGGAGGGAGGGAGGGGGGGCTGTGGGAGGGAGGGAGGGAGGGGCTGTGGGAGGGAGGGAGGGAGGGGGGGCTGTGGGAGGGAGGGAGGGAGGGGGGGCTGTGGGAGGGAGGGAGGGAGGGGGGCTGTGGGAGGGGAGGGAGGGGGGGCTGTGGGAGGGAGGGAGGGAGGGGGGGGCTGTGGGAGGGAGGGAGGGAGGGAGGGGGGTGCTGTGGGTGGGAGGGAGGGGGGGGCTGTGGGTGGGAGGGGAGGGAGGGGGGGCTGTGGGAGGGAGGGAGGGGGTGCTGTGGGTGGGAGGGAGGGGGGGCTGTGGGTGGGAGGGAGGGAGGGGGGCTGTGGGTGGGAGGGAGGGAGGGGGGCTGTGGGTGGGAGGGAGGGAGGGGGGGCTGTGGGAGGGAGGGAGGGGGGCTGTGGGAGGGAGGGAGGGGGGGCTGTGGGAGGGAGGGAGGGGGGCTGTGGACTGGGAGGAAGGGGGAGGGGTGCTGTGGGTGGGAGGGAGTGGGGGCTGTGGGTGGGAGGGAGGGAGGGGGGGCTGTGGGAGGGAGGGAGGGAGGGAGGGGGGCTGTGGACTGGGAGGGAGGGGGTGTGTGGGTGGGAGGGAGGGGGGCTGTGTGTGGGTGGGAGGGAGGGGGGGCTGTGTGTGTGTGGGAGGGAGGGGGGGGCTGTGTGTGCGGTGTTGTGGGTCTGGGTTGAACCACTGTGTTGGTTGTATGTGAATCACTGAGTGACTGTCTGTATCATTACATTGAGGTTTGACTGCAAACTCATTGCTTGTCGGTCTCCCCAACTCCTCGCTCCACAGATCAGAACTCTGCAGCCTGTGTCCCCTCCCGCCCCCGGCTCCACAACCCTATCACCCCCATCCTCGCCTCACTCCACTGGCATTCCGTCATTCTGCACCCACCCTCTGGAATTCCACCCCACAGTCCCTCCGACTCACCTGCTCCCTCGCCACCTTCAAGACCTACCGCAGGACCCTCCTCTTCAACCGTGTTTTCGATCTCCCCGCTTCCCCCCACCCTGCCTTCCACCCTCCCCGCTTCCCCCCACCCTGCCTTCCACCCTCCCCGCTTCCCCCCACCCTGCCTTCCACCCTCCCCGCTTCCCCCCACCCTGCCTTCCACCCTCCCCGCTTCCCCCCACCCTGCCTTCCACCCTCCCCGCTTCCCCCCACCCTGCCTTCCACCCTCCCCGCTTCCCCCCACCCTGCCTTCCACCCTCCCCCACCCCGACCCCTAGCTCAGGTCCTTAACTCTGTCTGTTCCAGCGTCCTCCCGACGTGAAAGGTGCTTCACAAATGTAATTTTGTTGTTGTTGTGTATGATGGGGGGGTGGGGTGCTGCCTGTAGGGGTGGGGGCTTTGTGTGTGTGGGGGCCACTGTGAGGCGTTTAGATGTGTGGTAGATCACTGATGCACAGACTGACTGAGCGGTGCCTCTCCTCTCACTGCAGTTCCCAGAGGATGTGGCGCGGTTGGCGGCCAGTCTGAGGACCATGGACTTGTCCAACAACAAGCTCCACATGTTACCACCCGTCATCGGCAGTTTCACCGCACTCAAGAGTCTGGCTCTCAACAGCAATAAACTGGGTACGACACTCGCCCCCGGGTAGAGACTATCTCTCTTGCTCATGTCTGACCTAGCAGACATCCATCTGCAAGGAGGTTGGAAGAGCTGGTGGGAGGTTTGGGACAGATTGAAGGTCTTAATAACCCAATGCACTGGGAAGAGGTGGACTCCGCACTGTGGCGTGTGGCCAATGGCAAGACAGCTGGTGTGGATGGCATCAATGCTAAATTCCTAAAAGCTGCTCTGAGGGGAGGAGATGGTGAACGGTGAGGATCTTACAGATCCAAGCCAAGTACTTCTGACTCACCTTGGAGCGGCCCTCCTAGTGCCAGATTCTCTCTGAGGCCTGTCAGTGTTCCAGAGTGCAATCATGGTGTCTCTCCACAAGAGGGTGACCCTAGTGAGACTGATAACTACAGAGGGATCTCGCTGATTCCTGTGGCTCTTAAATTGCTGCTTCGGGTAGTCACTGCATGTATATTGCACGCATTGGAGGCTTGCGGTTTGATCAGGACGGAGCAGGCTGACTTCCGTTCTCGTGAGGACTGTACGGGACAGGTTGGGGTTTGTATGAGATCGCAGAACGTATAGTGAGGCTAAGGGGAAACCCACCTAAGTTGCGCTCAACGACTTTCGAAAGCTTTTGACCTTGTGCCTTATGAGGCCGTCATGATGAAACTGGAAGCTGTGGGAGACCATGGCAGATGCCTGGGTTTTATCCGGAATGTGTACGCCAGATCCAAGATCCATGTAAGGGTCGACGGTGAACTCAATGAGCCTATTCCCTCTGGAAAGGAGGGTAAGGTAAGGCTGCTCATTGTCACCCACCTTCTTCGATGTGTTCATCAAGGACATGTTGGATGGCATCGAGGGAGAAGGACTTGTATATTCGCTCCAGGCCTCTCAGACAGGATTGGGGCGCTTCTGTTTGCAGATGATATTGTGCTGCTGGTGGACTCACCTGGACACCTTCTGCGCTGTACCTGCCGTCTTTAACTTTAGGCCACTCTCACTCTCTCTCTCTCTGTCTCTCAGTGTCTCTCCCCGAGGAGCTGGGGCGGCTGCAGAAGCTGGAGACTCTCCAGGTTAACAGCAACAGTCTGCGGGAGCTGCCAGCGGCCTTGGGGGATCTGTCAGCACTGCGGAGCCTGGGGCTGTCCGGGAACCGTATCAGTGACTTTCCGCTGCAGCTGTGCCGACTGCGGCACCTGGCCGTGGTCGACCTGTCCCGCAATCAGATCCGCCGCATTCCTGACGAGGTGGGGCAGCTCCAGGCCATCGAACTCAACCTCAACCAGAACCAGGTGTGGGAGGTGGGGGCTGGGCTGCGGGGTGGGTTGGGTGGCAGGGGAGGGCCTGCGCCGTGTTGGGGGGGGTGCTGGGCTGTGTGAGTGTGCGGAGAATGGGCTCTGTGGGGAGGGGGGGGGGTTGTCGGGGGGAGCTGGGCTGTGTGTGGTGGGGGTGCTGGGTTATGAGGTAGGGGAAGTTGTGGTGGTGGGGGCTTGTGGTGGGGCTGCTGTCTGCTTCTGACTGTCTTCGCTCCCTCAGATCTCTCAAGTGTCGGCACAGATCTGCCAGAGTGAACGGCTGAAGGTGCTGAGGCTGGAGGAGAACTGTATGGAGCTGTCGATGATCCCAGTCAGCATCCTCACCCAGTCCCACATCTCCCTGCTCGCACTCGAGGGAAACCTGTTTGAGATGAAGGCCCTACAGGAGCTGGAGGGTTACGAGCAGGTGTGTGTTAGTGAAAGAGATCTCTTCTCCCCACCGCATACAAACTCCTCCCCACCCTCACACACATACACACTCTCTTCCCCACCCTCACACACATACACACTCTCTCCATCTAATAGTGGCTGATTTTAATCTTCATATAGACTGGGAAAATCAAATTGGCAAAAGTAAGTTAGAGGATGAGTTTATAGAATGCATTAGAGATAGTTTTCTAGAACAATATGCTGAGGAACCAACCAGGGAACAGGCGATCCTAGATCTTGTTTTGTGTAATGAAACAGGGCTAATCAGCAATCTGGAAGATAACGCTCCTCTAGGGCAGAGTGACCATAATATGATGGAATTTAGCATTAAGTTAGAGAGTGATGTAGCTAAGTCTGAAGCAAGGGTCTTTAAATTTAAATAGAGCCAGCTTTGCAGGTATGAGAGAGGATTTAGCTAAAATAGACTGAGGAATTAGATGAAAGGGTATGACAGTAGACCAGCAATTGCAAACCTTTAAGAGTGAGAAAATGGATTATAAGGACAAACTAGCGAAGAACATAAAGACAGACTGCAAGAGTGTTTACAAATTCATAAAGGGGAAGAGACTATCAAAAGTGAATTTGGGTCCATTACAGGCAGAGACAGGAGGAATTATAATGGGGGATAAAGATATGGCAGAATCATTAAACAAATAATTTGCTTCTGTCTTCACGTTAGAAGACACTGAGAACTTACCAAAAATAGAGGGAACCAAGAAGCTAATGTTAGTGAGTAACTTAGAGAAATTAACATCAGTAAAGAATTAGTACTCAGGAAACTGTTGGGATTGAAACATGACAAATCCCCTGGACCTGATGGCCTGCATCCTAGAGTTTTAAAAGAGGTGGCGGCTGAGATAGTGGATGCCCTGTTTTTGATCTTCCAAAAATCTTCCAACTCTCACGGTTCCCATTGATTGGAAGATCGCAAACGTAACACCACTATTTAAGAAGGGTGGGAGAGAGAAGATGGGGAACTATAGACTAGTCAGTCTGACATCGGTGGTAGGGAAAATTCTAAAATCCTCAATTAGGGACGTCGTAGTGGGGTACTTAGAAGACCATAACATGATTAGGCAAAGTCAACATGGCTTTACAAAAGGGAAGTCATGCTTAACAAATCTTTTAGAGTTCTTTGAGGATATAACTAGCAGGTTAGATAGGGGGGAACCAGTAGATGTGTATTTAGATTTTCAGAAGGCATTCAACAGGGTGCCACATAAAAGGCTGCTACACAAGATTAGAGCACATGGAATTAAAGGCAATATATTAGCATGGATCGAAGAGTGGCTAACGGGAAGAAAACAGAGTAGGAATAAACAGGTCCTCAGATTGGCAAGATGTGACTCGTGGAGTGCCACAAGGATCAGTGCTTGGGCCTCAACTATTTACAATCTATATCAATGATCTAGACGAGGACATAGAACTTAAAATATCTAAATTTGTGGATGATACTAAGCTAGGTGGGAGAGTAAGCTCTGAGGATGACACAAAAAGATTGCAAAAGGGTATAGATAGGCCAGGTGTGTGGGCAAGAAGGTGGCCGATGGAATATAATGTGGGGAAGTGTAAAGTTATTCACCTAAGTAGTAAAAACAGAAAGGCAGATTATTTTCTAGAGGGGGAGAGACAAGATACCAACAAACCCTCCCTCTCACATATACCCACTACTCTCACACACTCACTCTTTGCCCTTTCACATACACTCTCTCCCTCTTTCACACACTCACTATCTCACACACACACACATACACACTCACTCACATTCTTTCTCACACACACTCTCCCCCTCTCTCTCTTAGTACATGGAGCGTTTCACAGCGACCAAGAAGAAGTTTGC
Source organism: Callorhinchus milii (assembly GCF_018977255.1). Taxonomy (NCBI): domain Eukaryota; kingdom Metazoa; phylum Chordata; class Chondrichthyes; order Chimaeriformes; family Callorhinchidae; genus Callorhinchus; species Callorhinchus milii. The sequence continues at coordinate 20,936,723 of NW_024704750.1, read as the reverse complement.
CTGAGTGGGCGCAGCTACTGTCACTGGGAGGGGCACTTGGGAGAGGAGGAAGAGGGGCAAGAAGCCTGGAGGCTGAGCCCCACCCATGGCTCCTGGGAGGAGAAGCAGCAGTTTTTAGCGCTTTAGTCTTGAGTTCAGGGCTGGAGCACTGAGGCTACTATAGCCTGGGCTGCAGCTCTCATCGTAGCCATCTCTCTGCACTATCCTTGTCTTCACTCTGTACATACACTGTCCAGCAGCCGCTCTGGTCTAATGGAATTCTTTCACACCCGCCTCCCATTCACAATATCCCCTGTACAGAGCTTCACAAGTTAACAATGGGACAGGTTAGACAGAGCAAAATTCTCTCTCCACTCCCAAGTCAGGGATAGGCATGGGTTACAGATAAAGCAAAAAAAAAATCATTCATTTACACTCCTGTGGGTGACACAGTAAAGCTCCCTCTACACTGTTGCACCCTGTTGGAAGGTGCCTGTATATTGGGGGGGGGGGGGGTATGTGCAAACATTCACTGTCTAGCTCACACATTGAATGGTTCCTGGGGTGAGGAGCTTGAGGTGGGGGTTGAAATACACTAACTGATAGAATAATTGTTTTGGGCACTGGACCCTAATATCCCCTGTACAGAGCTTCACAAGTTAACAACAGCACAGGTTACACAGAGCAAAATTCTCTCTCGACTCCCAAGTCAGTGATAGCACGGGTTAGAGACAAAGCAAAACATCATTCATTCACACTCCCGTCAGTGACACAGTAAAGTTCCCTCTACAGCGTCTCACCCTGTTGGAAGGTGCCTGTGTATGGGGGGCATGTGCAGACATTCGCTGTCTAGCTCACACATCAAATGGTTCCTGGGGTGAGGAGCTTTAGGTGGGGGGGGGAAGAGATCAAAATACACTAATTGATAGAATAATTGCTTTGGGCACTGGACTCATCTCTCTCTCTCCCCAAGGTCTAGGACGGTATGATCACATATAAGCACTATGGCAGATGATGACAACAGTGTTTTTTTAAAGCTTTTTAATATCTACTTTGCCCTGCCTGAGTTTGATTTCCCTCAACTACGTGATAAGGTGTTATATCAAATGCAAGGATTATTATTTGTCTATAATTAAATATTTCCCCTCGAGTTGTTATAGTTTGTCCTGTTTGGAGTGATGTGGCTGTGTGGGACATCGGGAGAGAGAGCGACTCCCTTCATAATTTCCAACAGCATCATGGAACCGTTAACATTCACCTGACAGACGCTGTGGCTGGGTTGAATGCTGTGCGCAATTGGCTGCTGCATTTCACACACAAAACACAGTCATTACACTTTAAATTATATTCTGTGAAGCACTTTGAGACATTTTTAAGACGTGATAAGGCACTATATCAATGCATAGATTATTATTGTGAAGGAGATGATGTGATTTGAGAAAATAAACCACAAACAATACCTGCTGTTTTGTATCTACACACTGCGCTGCATCTGCATTTTCTGTTCCTGTGCACAACCTGTATCATCACTCAGTACAAGTTTATTCACTCAAAGCAACCAGTTTATTTTTTATTAGAAAAAAAACAATAATTTGTGTGGGGTGGTCAGCACTGATTACAATCACACAATGATTCAGCTCATTCGGGGGCACAGGGACCATCCATTACACAAATGGAAAAAAATGATTAAATGTGCAAGGTTGGTTCACTACAGACAGAATGGCTGCCCGGGTGGGGTGGGAGAGAGGGAGAGGCGGTTTCTGGAAGTCCTTTCATCAAGCCTTATGGTCATAGCTGCCTGTCCAGTCTCTCTCAGCTCAGCCCCTCAGCCTTCAGGGCTCTGCGATCCTCCTGCCACAAGTCCCAAAGCCTCGACCCAGATCCACAGGCAGACACCACTCACAGGCAATTCATCTCCAAAGGGATATTTAGACTCAAATATCATCAAGGCGAGAAGCACTCTCTTCAGCACACAGGCTGGGCAGGAGTCCCATCCCCAGGCAGCGGAGGTGCTTAATGATGAGTTCAGGGGGAGCAGAAACCACAACCCCCCACTGGGGAGACGGGTCCAGGCGATGGGGTAGCCGGGGTGGGGAGGGGTGGGAGGTTGGGGGACAGACACGGAAGACGGGGTGGGGGGGCAGACGCCACTGTTTATTTTTTGATGAGTTTGTTGGCTCTCTGGTTGGCTTCGTCGATCCGAGTTTTGTTAGTGTCGGCCTGTTCATACAAAGAGCCCCCGTCAGCGTCAACCGAGGAACAGAACCCCCCACCCCTGCACCAGCCTTCCCCCAAGACCCCACCCCAAGACCCATTCTCACCTTGTCTGTGATGCGGTCAATCCTCTGATTCTGGGACTCGATCTCGTTGCCCATCTCCATGGCCATGCTCTTCAGGTTCCCGATGATGCTGCCAACCTGCTCCAGGTTCTCCTCCATCTCATCCTCCCGAGCGTCATTGGTAATCCTGCAGAGGCACGGCATTCTCACTCACTCTCTCACTCACTCACATTTTCACCAACTCACTCTCACTTTCTCATTGACTCTCACCCACTGACTCACTGCATCACTCATACTCTCATTCACTGCCTCATTCTCACACCCTCTAACTCACTGACTCATCCTCTCTCTCACTGACACACTGGATAGGGAGAGAATGTGGGGTTGTTGGGAAGGGGGGGGGGGAGAGAAAGTGGGGCTGTGTGTATTGGGGGGGGAAAGAGAATGTGGGGCTGTGTATATTGGGGGGAAGAGAATGTGGGGCTGCGTGCGGGGGGGGCGGGGTTGAGAATGTCTGTGTGAGGGGAGAGAATGTGGGGTTGTTTGGGGGGGTAGAGAACGTGGGGCTGTATGTATGGGGGAAAGAGAATGTGGGACTGTTGGGGGGGAAGAGAGAGAATGGGGGCTGTGTGTGTGTGGGGGGGGGGGGGTGGGGGATTAGAGAATGTGGGGCTCAGTACTTTTTGATGTAGCCTGTGCTTGTCCTGTCTGCCCCTGCTGTGCCCTGCCCACCACCAGGCTGACTGGTGGTGACCTTCCCTGAGCTGCCATCGGGGTCACTGTTCCAGGCCTTCTTGTACACGTCCCGCATCTCAAAGTTCTTCACCCTGGGGTTGTGGGGGGGGAAGGTGGACAGCATTAATACATATGTAGCTGATTGCAGGAGGTGATGGAAGCCCCTCTACCTACACAAGACAACTAGCACATTCAATACTGATATAATGCAGACAAGGAAGGACTTTACAATAGACACAGAGGGAGGTTAGGGAGGGGTATATGGGAGGGAGGGGAGAGGCAAGAGACAGAAGGGGAGCTGTGGGTGACGGGGACCTCTGCCAAGATCCACACCAACAGTGAGGACCAGAGGGATAGTGAACTGAGTCCATTGGGAAGGAGGAGGTACATAAGTTGTGAGGCTGCATTTTACGCAGCGAGGAGATCAGGCATTCAGGCTGCAGCATTGACACAGCCCCAGTGCAGAACATGCAACCCAGCCCCTGGGCAATGTTTTACATGCATTTCTATGGTAATATCTTCACTCCGCAGCCACCAGTCAGGAATCACCAAACCACGCTCCCACTTGTCTCCCTCTGTCCTCAACAGGAATAGGACACCAGCCGCCCAGCCTGCTGCACAAGACTGTAGATATTTTAATGCCTTTTTCCAAATCCTCTGCCTTCCTAAGTCTCTACCCATCTCCCTTAGACATGGATTCTGCCTCTTTGACCTTCTGTGCCAAGCGATGGACACTCAATGTCCTGTGTGGGCAAGTGGTTCCCCATCTCACGATCTCCTCACTGCTCCAAGTTTAACACTCTGTCCCTTGTTGTGCACTCTCTACTCCATTCCCTGCGTTACTTTACATTCCTCTATTCCCTTTCCCACCCCTCCCCTCGGTCCCCTCGCACCCCTCCCCATCACCCTATCCCTTCGCACCCCCCCGTCCCCTCCTCAGTCCCTTCGCCAAAATACAGTCAATTCACTTTACAATATATTCTGGGAAGCAATTAAGACGTATCAACGATGTGATGATTAAATGCAAAGATTATTATTGTCATCACATCTGAAGGATGTCTCAAAGAGCTTCACAGGATTTACTACGAAATGGAGTGACTGTGTAGTTGTAGGCAACACGGCAACTCAATTGCACGCAGCAGTGTCCCACAAACAGCCATGGAGTGACTGACCAATTTTATTTGGGGGGATCGTCAGCCAGGACACCAGGAGAGAACTCCCTTCTCCTTTCCAATAGCGCTGACAGATCTTTAAAGTCCACCTGAACAGGTAGCCCTCACTTTAACATCTGATCCACTGCGCCAGGCTGACATCTCGCCAGGTTGACACACTGGAACTTGGTCTGAGACCTTCACTAAGTTAGTTCATTTTGCATGCAGTGCGTGTGTGTGTGTGTGGGGGAGGGGGGGTGCGGGAGAACTCATGCATACATGCAGTTCCATCAGCAGCACCTACTGAGTAAATACAGGGTCCGTTCACTCCTCCCAGAGTCTGCGCTTGGGTTAGCTCAAACCTCCAGTTAATGAAGCACAAAAAAAGACAGAAGAGAGAGAGAGAGAGAAAAAGTTGAATGGGAGGAAGTTCTGAGACAGAGCCCCTGCAGAGAGGGGCACAGCTCAACCACAGCATCTCACCCTCACAGTGAGCGTGGGCCAGTTACCAATCCCCCCCACCAGCCCGGATCAGATAGTTACCAGGGCCCCTCACTGGGTTAGTCAGTTACCAGGGCCCCTCACTGGGTTAGTCAGTTACCAGGGCCCCTCACTAGGTTAGTTAGTTAGTTGGTTACCAGGGCCCCTCACTGGGTTAGTTGGTTACCAGGGCCCCTCACTAGGTTAGTTAGTTAGTTGGTTACCAGGGCCCCTCACTAGGTTAGTTAGTTAGTTGGTTACCAGGGCCCCTCACTGGGTTAGTTGGTTACCAGGGCCCCTCACTGGGTTAGTTGGTTACCAGGGCCCCTCACTGGGTTAGTTGGTTACCAGGGCCCCTCACTGGGTTAGTTGGTTACCAGGGCCCCTCACTGGGTTAGTTGGTTACCAGGGCCCCTCACTGGGTTAGTTGGTTACCAGGGCCCCTCATTGGGTTAGTTGGTTACCAGGGCCCCTCATTGGGATAGTTGATTACCAGGGCCCCTCACTGGGATAGTTGGTTACCAGGGCCCCTCACTGGGATAGTTGGTTACCAGGGCCCCTCACTGGGTTAGTTGGTTACCAGGGCCCCTTGTTGGGTCAGTTGGCTAGTTAGTTACCAGTGTCCCTCACTGGGTTAGTTAGTTTCTCCCCACTCACTTGCTGCAGGGACACACACACAGGCCGCAGCATTTGGTCAGGTCAGTCAGGTTTTTCTCCGCCTCCTTCATGTCCTGGTTGATGCGGTCGAGCCCCTCATCGATACGTTCCAGTTTCTCTGACAAGCAGACAGTGTGTCAGGCCCTCAGCACGTTCATTTCAACAACCCTGCTCTCACCACCATTCCCCCCCAAAACAAACAGAGATGGGGGGCTCTTCACACCCTATCCTGCGTGTCCACCCGCACACAGCTGTCAGCGTAGGGCAAGAGTGGCTCCAGCCAGTCATCAGGAGGTGGAAGCCAGGCTGACCTTTCTCTCCCAACCCAACTGATCTCAGTCCCACTCTGTGCGTTAATGGTCTCGCTCCGTGTGTTAATAATTTCAGCCTCGCTCTGTGTTGAGTGGCTGATCTTAGTACTCACCTCCCTGTTCATCCAACATCACTAGCGTCTTGCCACCAGCATCTTTGCTCTGCAACAAGTTACAGGAAAGTGTGTCAGTGGCTCAGAGCCTGAACCGGGGTGTTACAGGCAACTCCCCCTGCCCACCCTCCCCCCCAGCAATCGGTTCTGTATGAGAGGGTTTCCCTGCGTGAGGGGCGCTGCCCCGCGTGAGGGGCGCTGCCCCGCGTGAGGGGCGCTGCCCCGCGTGAGGGGCGCTGCCCCGAGTGAGGGGCGCTGCCCTGCGTGAGGGGAACTATATAACTGTAAGTTGTTGTTGTTGGGCAGTATGGGAACAGCTTACCTCCTCCGCCATCTGCAGCATCCGACGCGTGCTCTCCAGAGACTGAGAAAAAGGAACAGAGTCAGCAACACACACAAGCTCCATACCTATGTGCCCGCAGTGCCCGCATGCAGCTCCCCCCACACAGTGCCCACGCACAACTCCCCCCAGTGCCCGCTCGCAGCTCCCCCCCCCGGTGCCCATGCACAGCTTCTCCCACCCGTGGCCACGCACAGCTCCTCCCACCCGTGGCCACGCACAGCTCCTCCCACCCGTGGCCACGCACAGCTCCTCCCCCCCGTGCCCACGCGCAGCTCCTCCCCCCCGTGCCCACGCGCAGCTCCCACCCACCCCAGTGCCTATGCGCAACTCCCCCCCAGTGCCTATGCGCAGCTCCCCCCCGTGCCCGCGCGCAGCTCCCCCCCCCGTGCCCGCACGCAGCTCCCCCCCCGGTGCCCGCGCGCAGCTCCCCCCCCAGTGCCCGCGCGCAGCTCCCCCCCCCCCCAGTGCCCGCGCGCAGCCACACAGTGCGCAGTGCACCCGTACAAACACACATGCCCCTACACAGACACATGGGACACAGCCCCGCATCCACCACCCAGGATGCCCCGCATGGCTCCCCGACTCTCAGCCTCACCTCATCTGTCACCTGGTTGGCACGTTGCTGGATATCCTCCAGCGAGAGCTCAGCCATGCTGCTTAACTTCAACTGCTCGGATGGAGCTGTGAACAATAAACAGGCTGTCAGTCAGCAATGTGCCCCTTCCATACCCGTTGCTGGCCACCCCCCACCCTGCCTCCTCCCCCCCTGTCCTGCCTCCTCCGCCCTTCCTCCTCCCCCACCCCGTCCTTCCTCCTCCCCCACCCCGTCCTGCCTCCTCCCCCACCCTGTCCTGCATCGTCTCCCCGTCCTGCCCTTCAACAACAACAACTTGCATTTACACAGCACGCAGGGTAGCGTCCCAGAGCGCTTGACAGTGGCAGAGCACGACGCCGAGCCAGTCCCACCCGTCTAGTCCCCCAAGTTCCTGCAGGTTGCGAAGGAAAGGCAGGCAGTGGGACTGAACAGACTAACCCAGTTCAGTGTTAAGAGGGCTGTGCCATCCATTACTGGGTGTTCAGCAGCCCCGGCGGGCACTTGCCACACAGCACAGAGAACTGCAGCACTTACACTGGGTGCCCGAGGTGAGGGTACCCCTCCTGCTCACACCGAGGGCTATTTACAGATGATCCTGGCTAGATTACAGGCTGCCTGCCCTCCACAGCACTGCTTCCTCGTTCCTTCCCGCAAAAGCCAGCCTCCAGCTCCCCACAGGAGGGGCCTCACAAACACACACAGCCAGGCCAACCAGGGCAGGACTCACACCACAGCAGACTTCCTCCCCCCTCTCTCTCTCTCTCTCTCTCTCTCGCGCGCTCTCTCTCTCTCTCTCTCAGCCTTTTAGTCTGTGTGTCTCTTCACAACAAAACTGTAGTCACATCACCGAACACTCCCACTTCCTGAGAAATACCGTTCACACTTCACATCCTCATCTGCAGCCCGATGCTCAGTGTCACTGGGCTGCAGTAAGTACAAACCAGACACCCACAACAAGTGCTTGTGGCTTTTGAACAGAATGTTTGCAGAGCATTCACTACACAACGTCCTCCTGACGTGAAAGGCGCTACACAAATGTAATCTTGTTGTTGTATCTTGTGGTACAGCAGGGTTAGGGTCCCAAGTCCTAGGGTGCAGCTTTGAACCAACAAGTTTCTGATGCAGAAGTGAGCGAGAGAGAAAGAATGTAAATGTCCTCAGGTCATGATGATGACCTAAGCTGGATAGGCTGAACTCACTTTTCCCATTGCCACCGTAAGCGAGAAGAGGAATGCAATAGAAACTAATGAAAAGGTTTGTTTCATTCCTGACCCTCTTCCCTTGCCCGCCTGCCCTCCCTTCCCCCCCCCCACCCACTCACTAAGGGGAAGTGAACTGAGGGCCAGAAGGCAGCTCTCGCCGACATTTTCCTTCCGGTTATTCACTCAAGTCGCTGCTCATTTCCTCTTCAGGCAAAGATCTAAAGTGGGACAGAAATAGGCTGAACTCAAGGAATCTTGTGTCTTCTGGTCCACACTGTCTCCAGCCCGTGGTTCCACACTCCAGCTCTGGTCATTCCTCACTCTCTCCGTCACATCATCAGTGAGCGAGCTTTCAGCCACCAAACCTTGCCCTCTCGAGCACTTGACATTTAATGATGTGACGGGCGTGCAAGTTGTTGCGCAAGTCTAACCGTTGCTGTACATGGGGATCAAGCCAGCACTTCACAAAGGGGGAGTGAGCTGAGGGCTTGATGGCAGCTCTCTCCTGACACTTTCCTTTCAGCTATTCACTCAAATCGCTGCTCATTTCCTCATCAGGCAGTGATCTAAAGTGGATCAGAAGTGGGCTGAATTCTAGGAAGCAGTGTTACACGCAGAGCTCCATCGACGTGGAAGGAATTTTACGATCTGGGATCGGTGCTGGAGCCAAGACTGTCCGAGATGAACAGAAATGTTTTGTAAATGGAGACAGGAAACAAGCTACCAAAGTCCAGGGTCAAGCACTGAGGGAATCTGTGGCAAACACCAGGGAAGTGGCTGCAGGGAGGGAAGGCTCCGGCGGAGCTGAACACTGAACCTGGAGGAGGAGTGGGAACGTCTATTTGTCAAATAATGCAAGGATTATTATTATTATTAATCATTATTATTATTAAAGTACCTCACATGAGGAACTAGATTGAGCAGTTGGTGCTGAGTAAGCCTGAAACGCGGCATTGGAATTAGACTTCGAGAACAAGGTTTCTGGCACATTCACAAACTGTCCTGTTTGATCCTCCCACCGCGCTGAAGGCAGATTCCATCAATTGGTAATGAGGAAACTCTAAGAGGCCTGGGGCGACTCCTGACTCAGCTCTGTTAACCCAGCAAGCCAAAGCACTAATAGGTAGGGTGGTCCGAGCCGGACAAGCAGTGGGAAAGCTTATCAGGCAGAGCTCTCAATGGCAAGCTATGTGGTTTTAGCTGGTTAGATACCAGCAGTCACCCCAACACACATTCTGGAGTCCCCAGGCTTTGGATCTTGCCAACTTGCAACTAATACGGTCTCACCACGGAGAGAGTGCGCATTCCATCCCAACAATCTATCTCTGGAATTGCCATGTATTTAATTAATATATTTAATTAACGCATTTAATACAATTGCCATGAAATGCTCACAAATATACAGTCAATTCACTTTACAGTCTGTTCTGCGAAGCGCTTTGAGACGTCTAGAAGACGTTGAAAGTGCTATATCAAATGCAAGGATTATTATTATTATTTGGGTGGGATGAATGGAATTCTCAGTTTGGTTTGAAGACTCTTAAGCACGGTGACGGGTTTCCTCTCATGACCTGCTGCTCGGCTGACTAAACAAAGCTATCAAAGCCACAGGTAATGGTACCAAACTCAGGTAATTGAAGATAACATGAAACAATATTGGAACAAAGCAGGCTGAACATTAAGGTGTCAGCTTGGCTCATTCACTAAACTCATCTCCGAGTCAGAAGGTTGTGAAGTCAAGACTTTGAGCTCACAGACCAGGCTGGCAGTTCAGTGCAGTGCTGGGGTAGTGCTGCATTGTCAGAGGTGCAGTCCTTTGGAATAAGACTTGTGAAGTGAAAACCCTACAACCCATTAGATCCCCGCATCCACAAACAAACTTTTAGTGAATGCAACCCAGGACTACCTGCCACATTCCTCTTCACCAATACACAGTCACTACACTTTAATGTTCTGGGTAGCGCAGAAATATTTGCAGGTAAGAGCGGGAGCCAATCTGCACACAATAACGCCCCACAAACAGTCACCAATTTAATAATAATAATCCTTGCATTTGATATAGCACATTACCAAGTCTTTGAGATATCTCAAAGCGCTTCACAGAATATACTGGAAAGTGAATTGACTGTATATTTTGTGGGCAAAACGCGGTAGCCAATTGCACACAGCAGCGTCCCACACACAGTCATGGATTGAGTGACCAAATTATTATTATTATTAATATTTTTTTGAGGGGATTATTACCCCTGGAAAAGTGATCCACTAATCGACTAACAACCGGGTTACTACTTACTTCTAAGTTAACAGAGGCGTGTGGAGTAAGGAAACTTGCCTAACGTTTCGCCCTACCCGGGAATCAAATCCAGGTCCTCTCCCTTACGAGGTAAGTGCTCTAACCACTGAGCTACAGGACTCCATCTGCGGGATTGTTGTCCAGGACACCAGGAGAAACTCCCTTCTCTTTTGCGAACAGTGTTAACGTTCACCTGAAAGGCAGTACCCAAACAGCAAACAGTATGACCAGGCCAGGCTAGCCCAGCCACACAGCAGGAGAAGATCTCAGGAGGGTGTGGTGGGATTTGGCGAGGAGCCTGAATCGGCTGGGGGCCAGTAGATATTAGTAAACAGTAAACCAAATAAACAGGAGCTATAGATTCACAAAGGTACATGTTAAAGACATAACTGGGGCCAAAGCCACTTACATGGAACGCCAAGTAGAGAATATGCAGTGTGGCCACCGAGAATACAGCACCTCTCACTGTGCTGCAAACCTTTGGGAAAAACAGCTGATTTGTGTAGCTCATTATTTGCATGCGATTCTGTTCACCACCCATTCTGCTGATGTCCACCAGATGAATCAATGCTCGCATTACAGCCACTCTGCCAGTTAAACCGGCACAGCGTCAGAGTCAGAGGCATTGCACTTGACAGCTATTCCCTGTGAGACGCTAGGAAGTTCTAGGCACTGTTGCCAGAAACACCACCAGAAACAAAGATTACATGTAGGGTGAGAGAGAGCTGCACACAAGCATAAAAATTTCTGCTGTCTGTTTAGGTTCAAATGCTGGAATCAATGGCGACTTACAAGGCAGTTGTTACTATAGCACTAGGTCATCATCTCTGTAATTACAGCACCACATACCCATCAGAACAGACACAAAGAGTGTGCAGAATAATAGTTATATTTGAGACAGTACCTTTCACTTCGGGAGGATGTTTACAGTGCAGTGACTGTGTGCTCAGACTCAGCAGCCAATTTGAAGACAGCAACGCTCCACAAATATCTGGGACATTGTCGCCAGCACCACAACCAGGAGAAACTCTTTTCCAATCATTCTTTAAAACATCTCATCTGAAGGACGGCACCGCAGACAACGCAGTAACCCTCCCCCCACAACATTGCACTGAAGCATCAGTCCAGACTGTGAGTTTAAAGCCCCAATGCCGTGAAGCATTTTGAGACATCCTCCCAACATAAAAGTGCTATGTCAAATGCAAGGATTAATTATAATTAGTCATCAATATTAATTTTATTAGTTGCTTGATGCTCTCGAAAGCTGGCACATCCTTCCTAAGGGTGGACACCAAGCTAAACACAAGATTTCCAAACATCATCCTCCTCTCAAAACAAACTCTGCCTTTCATTCCGACATCAGCCCTTGTCACAGCAATACCACCCTTCAAACCACATTGTCTCTCACCTCCTGGGATAGCGAGAGAAAGACAGCGGTTCCTGAATTCTCACCACATTTATAACACAATGTGGAGCTGGCCAGGGGAAGTACCTGCTGGTCTGTTTAAACAGTGCACTGAAAGATTAACTTTTACAGATCAAACAAGCCAACATTCAAGCCAACATGCACACGGCCACGCCTTGCAATGTAAAACTACTTTTCGATGCAAATTTATACTTTGAAATATTTCTTCGGAACCATTACACCTAAACTCCCCCAAAAATAACTCATTGTGAATCCACTGCACACTTAGAAGAATACATTACATTTGTTATATTTGTATAGCGCCTTTCACGTCGGGAGGATGTCCCAAGACACTGGACAATCAGTGTTTTGGACCCTAGCTGGGGGGGAGGGAGGGGGAGGGATCAGGGGGGTGGGAGTGGGGGGCAAGAAGGGTGGATCGAAGAGGATGGTCTTGAGATGGAGTCGGATGTACTGCAGGATGGAGTTCCAGAGCGTGGGGGTAGAGTAGCTGAAAGCCCACCTACCAATGTTGAGGCGGGCAAGGCGGGGGACGTGAAGCAGGAAAGAGACCGCTGAGCAGAGGGAGTGGGCAGGTTGGTGTGGGTTTAGGAGGTCACAGAGGTAGGGAGGAGCAAGGCCATGGTGGGCTTTGAAAGTGAGACAACATAATGCAACTTCTTTAAAACGCAAGTAGTTTCTCTCTCTCCCACCCCCCGCCCCACTCCCCGACAAACAACCAAGAAGCTAGTCATCAAACCAAGGCAAAAGACACAAGGACACAGAGGTTGTGGTGAAAATCCTCCTCCATTCAGCTAACTCAGCCCTGCACATCTCTGCTCTCTCCTCACCACCATCAGTAGCAGAGCATTCAGTCACTGTGACTCTAACCTCAGGAATTCATTGTCTTAATCCCACCATTTTGTGTAATGTGTATGTCCTTCTCTCTCACACACGCAAACACACACACAGTTACCGTGTCCATGCAAGTCTCTCAGTCACTGTGTCTGTGTGTATATTTGCACACATTGCACTCTATCGCTCACAATTTCTGTACTTCACTTCCTGAGCCAGGCAGGTGTCCACAGCACTTCAGGGCACGGCTGATGACAATCCAGCCCATCGGCAGGACTTGGGAGTCAGAGAGGCTCACACAGCCAGACACACTCACATCAGCAGTCACTGGGGGCAGGGAAACCTCCCACTCAGCTCCTGTTAACCCTGCCAAGCCAAAGTCCTGTAGCTCAGTGGGTAGAGCACTCGCTTTGCAAGCGAGAGACCTGAGTTCAATTCCAGGCAGGTCAGGGCGAAACCTTGGGCAAGTTTCCTTACTCCACACAGAGCCTAATAATAATCCCTCCAAAACCAAAAAACAATAATAAATTGGTCATTTTTAATCTACGACTGTTTGTGGGACATTGCTGTGCGCAATTGGCTGCCGCGTTCGCATATACAGTCAATTAACTTTACAGTATATTCTGTGAAGCGCTTTGGGTCGTCGAGAAGACGTGAAAAGCGCTATATCAAATGCAAGGATTATTATTAAAGCCCTAACAGATAACGTGGTCCGCCTGGACGAGCAGCGGGAAAGCTTACCAGGCAGAGCTCGCAATGGCAAGCCATGTGAGGTTAGCTGGTTACGACTCCAGCAGTTACCCCCAACGCGCATTCTGGGGGGTCCCCAGGCATGGGCTCTGGCCAAAAATTAGGCAAACAGGAAGCGTCCCTCCAGGGAGGGAGGGGGAGAGAGGGGGGGGGGGGGAGAGAGGGAAGGGGGGAGAGAGAGAAACGGAGGGAGAGAGGGAGGGGGGGGAGAGAGAGGGAGGGGGGGGGAGAGGAGGGGAGGGGGGGGAGGGGGGGGAGGGGGGAGGGGGGCCCCCACACACCACCACCCTCTCCACTGAAATGCCCGTCGGTACGGTTCAGATGCCATCGGTTGTCTCCTGTCTCAGGGACTGCCAGCACGAATGCCGGGTGTGCGGGGTAACAGTGGTTGGCCTATCGGCCTACGCCAAGCACATCTCCACCGCACTGCACAAGGAGAGCGCAGCAGCACCGGCCAAGGACAAGGACCCCGGCGACGGCAGGGAAGAACAGTACTTTGACAAGGAGCTCATCCAGCTGATCAGACAACGCAAGGAACCCAAGCGGTGAGTGAGCTACGGGCGTGGTCAGAGAGACCCCCTAAACCTTCACACATCTGCTGTGTGCCTTTGTCTGGTCTCTCTTCCCCCTGGGCTGGCAACAATAACTGACATTTGAATAGTGTATTTTACGTCAGGAGATGACCCAAGGCACTGGACAGTTAGAGATTCGCATTTGGGAAATCCATCTGCTTTGTTTCATGTACATCATGTACATTTGTACATCAGTCTCACCAGAGTGTACATATACCCCACCCCGTATCTACAATCATTAATAATTTGTGCATTTGATATGGCACTGTCATAGAATTTACTGTAAAGTGTAGTGACTATTTATCAGCAAACACCGCAGTTTATCTGTGCACAGCAGTGTCCCAGAAACAAGTGTGGAGTGAGTGATCAATTTTATTTTAAGGGATTGTTGGCCAGGACACCACGACAGAGACAGAAACTCCCTTTTTTTGAATAGTGCCACAGGATCTTTAACGTCCAACTGAAGCCTTGATTTAGCGTCTCATCTGAACTTTGGCACATCTGACAATGCAGCGCTCCCTCAGCAGTCCTGGAGTGAGGCATCAACCCAACGACCTTCTGACTTGGAGGCGACCGTGTGGGACAGAAAGATTATGCATGCAATGTAATCTTGGGAGGTGTGTGGGGAGACAGTCAGCCCTCTGTGATTTCCCCAACCAGAAAAGACAGTGAAGCTAGCAGTGAGGAGGCATTGCTGGCGAGGAGGACTTGTTGCAGTCTGCTATCAAAGCTAATTTTAGCTCAGCACTGCCCTTTGGTTTCCAGGCATTGACATGCTGTAGCAGCTGCAGCGGCCTCCTGTGTACATCTACAAGGAGGCCCGAGTTGTCACTCTGTACTATAATGGGGCACTGTTTCATTTCCTCATGGCGAGCCTCCCTTCTTCCCTCCCTCTCTCTCTCTTCTCCGCCTCCCCCCCCCCCCCAGCTTAGAATGAAATACACTATTGTTCAGCGCTCCGACACGATACCTCACTTGAAGGGTGTTGCATAAATGCAAGTTAGAGTTGTTTGTTTGGATGCTCAAAATCACTGCTTTGTTCATTCAGGGAAGATATTTCAACACCAGTTGATCGGGAAACGGATGGCGGAGACAGAAGGCACCGGTGGAGATGGGAAGAGAGACCGATCAATAACTACACCAAAGGGTCATGGCACCACAGCAACCTTGGAGACCAACAGTGGAACTGGGAGGGTGAAGACTACATGAACTGCAGACTTGGTGATTACCAGCGGAGTCACTGGAAATCCAACTCAGGAGCAACTGGCAAATGGCATCAGTCTGGGGCAAGAGGGGCTGGAGGCTGGCAAGCCCATGGGTCAGGAGGGGCACCAGATTGGTATGGCGTCAGAAGTGTCCGAGGAGGATTTCCAAACTGGCATGCTCGAGGCTGCTCCACCTGGCATTTCACCGCACAAGGAAGGGGTCGGAACTGGAGCGAGACCACAGCAGAGGAGACTTATCCCACCTACCCCAACACTGAAGAGAGCTACCCCACCTACCCCAAAACCTGGGCCAACTACAGCGGCCCTGCAGAGGAACCGGGTGCCCTGTGGAGCAACGGGAAGCCACGGAAGCTGAGCAAGAAGGATCGAGCCCGAATTGCCAAGGAGCGGAGGGCATGGGAGAAGATCTGGAAACGGAATGAGAAGCTGGGGAAGGGGGCGACCAAACAACAACAGGAATCAATGACCCAGTGGCCTGAGAGTGAGGGCCCACATAATTTCTCCATGGATTTCACCGATGATTACCTGCCCAATGAAGGGATGTTGAACTTTAATGTTGGAGACTGTTTTAGCAAAGAGGATCCGAGCGGTGGGAAGAGCTCCAGCCCTTCCAGAGACAAGAGCCACCGCTGGGCTCCTTACCAAGCTCCCAAAAGCACCGAGCCCCCAGCATCCACCAAGGACTCCAGCACGAAAGGGAAACATGGGGATTCGGACGCCACTCGTTGTCTGTCAATGAAGCAGAAAAATCTCAAGGGGCCTCATGAGGCAAATAAAGAGCTGGGTGTCTGCACAACTGCAGCTCCCCAACCCAGCAACCCACCCACCAAAGCAGGCACTAGGACTGAGTGCCAGACTGCCACTCAGTGTGCCAAGATCAGGCCGCCTCTGCTCCCTACACCTAACATCCCACCCATTGTCCTGAAAGCAGAGTGCAGGAACATTCCCAAAAAAGGCAACCCTTCATCCATCACCAAGGAGCAGACCCCCCTCAGCACACTGGACCTCGAAACGTCCCGTGGGTTGTCAGAACCAGAGGTCTCCGTGCACCGTCCCGACCATGCCACCAGCACACCGAGCTCTCAGCTCTCAGTGAGAGCCAGCACCAGCCCCATCGTGACACCGCACAAGCCCCTTCTTGCCCTGGGAGGAGAGGCTGAGGAGAGTCTGAGTGAAGTGCTCAGACGCGCTAAAGAGGTGCTGAGGTGCAGCCAGACGGAGCGCAGGCAGCAGGCAGAACAGATGGACGCCGCGAGGAGCCAACCCGACCAGCCAGTGGGCAGCCCCAGGCCAGCCTCGCAGGGCAGTGAGGAGAGCGGGAAAGAGAAAAGGTCGCAGCCTGGAGCCGCTGTGGACTGCAAAGAGGAAGAAACAAGTGAGAAAGAGCTTGTGGATTGTACGAGGACAGGGGAGGGGACCGTGGCAGGTGTGGACTCCGCAGGGTGTTTGGGCGAGGTGTTAGAGAGCTCAAACCCGGCAGCAGAGCAAGGGGCAGCGTCAGATCACGTGACATCCTCTAGACTCTCCCCAGGGGTCGTGGTGTCAAACAGGAGCCCGGGGGACGATGGGCATCCCCCCTCCCGCTCCTCGTTTTCCGGGGCGGAAATGAGTGATGGAGAGGCCCAGCACTGGGAGGCTTCCGATCACTCCGATTCTGAGCTGCCGCCCGGGGCCACCCAAGGCTCCAGCCACCTGCTGAACAAGCTGGGGCTGCCCAGCGCACTGCAGAGAGACCTG
>NW_024704750.1:20904261-20920015 GCF_018977255.1 Callorhinchus milii | reverse complement strand
AGAGGGAGGAGGGGAGAGAGAGGGAGGGAGGGGGGAGAGGAAGGGGGAGAGAGAGCGAGAGGAGAGGGAGAGGGGGAGAGAGGGAGGGGGAGAGGGAGGGAGGGGAGAGGAGGGGGGGGGGAGAGGGAGGGAGGAGGGAGGAGAAGGGAGGGGGGGAGAGGGGGAGGGGGGGGGGGAGGGGAGAGGAGAGAGGGAGGGAGGGGGGGAGGGAAGGGGGGGAGAGGGGAAGGAGGGAGAGGACATTCCATGCCAACAGCCCCTCTCTCTGGGATTTCCCGGTGTAGATGGGATGTGTGAGGGCCGAGAGACCCGACACATGACTGCCAAGTGCAGGGCAGGCCCTCACGTGCCCGAGCCCAATCTGAACAGCGCTCGGCGCATCCGCAGTAGCGGCAGCCAGAGGAGAAGCGAATCGGAGAAGGAATCGGGTCTGAAGCCCACCTTGAAGCAGCTGCTGAACGTGTCTCGAAGGCACGTGAACTGGGATCAGGTCATTCAGCAGGTGGCCAAGAAGAAGCAGGAGCTCGGCAAGGGCTTGCCCAGGTTAGTGAGCTTAATGCTGAGGCTTAGCTTAGCAACAGGGGCTCTTCAGCCCATCGAGTCTAAACTGGTGCTCGCATTCTCCTCCACTGGAGTTCACCACTCTCTTAATTCCCTTGCTATTTGTTCCCCTGGGTTGCTGTCACCTCACACAGCACCCTGAGGTGTGGCTGACTGCTTATTGCGTGTCTTCCTCGCTGTACGGAGATTTGGAGATACAGGAGACCACCAGCGCTCGAGTCTCTGCCCTGCTCCCTGCTTTTCTCAGTCAGTCTGGTGCAGGGAGAGGGGGTAGGTCTGGGCTCAAGGCACACAGGAGGGTCACAACCTGGGGAGGGTGGTGGGATCAGGGCCCAGGTCTGGGTTTGAGGTGTATGAAGCTAGGGGACGTGGGAGGGAAGAGGGGTGCTTGCGTTAGACTTGTGGGAGCGGGGGTTCTGGGTTTGAGGCTTGGGGGCGGGGGGGTCTGAGATGGGGTTGGTTGTCTGGTGTGGGGGGTGGATAGTCTAGGTTTGAGGAGTGGAGGGATGGTGGTCTGATGTGGGTGCAGGGTTGAGGCCACCGTGTACTGAGGACTCTGTGGTCTTGTTTACAGGTTTGGGATTGAGATGGTGCCGTCAGTACAGACCGGGCAGGATTCCCTGGATCTGGATGAAGATGAGAAGCCTGGCTCTCTGGAAGGCTTCCACTGGGAGGGAATCTCGGTCACTCCGGGCGGGTCCTTGCGGAAGCGCAGCCTCTCTGAAAGCAGTGTGGTGACGGACAAGACCTCCGTCTACAGCCTGTTTGTCGACGCTCCAAAGGCAACAAGGAGAGTCCAGAGTGGAGCCAGTGGTCACCAGCCTGCAGGCAGACAGCAGCCTCCCAGTCCCCTGGGACCGAAGGCAGGGAACGACCAGAACACCAAGGAGGGTAGTGTGTGCGGGCGAGCATCGTGCCCAGTGCAGTGTAATCAGCCAGACTCCCGAGCCACTCCAGACCACACCTCCCTCACGGGCACCCAGCAACTGCTGCCCGGTCAAGTCGGAGCAGGACGTGGAACTCCCTGGAGAACGGAACAGCGCTCAGGCGGGAAAGCAGGACGCTGGGGAGAGGAATAGGGAGCTGCAGGTGGCTACCCCCACAGGGTTGGGGGCTGTGCCCGGGTCGGTGGCTGCCGATGGAGCCACGGACAGCAGCTACACGTCTGGGGGCGAGCTGAACGACACCCAAGCCATGGGGAAGAAACGCAGAGCAGGAGTGGTATGTGAGGGCTCAGGGTGTGACTCAGGGAACATCGATGATAATAACAATAATCCTTGCATTTGATACAGCATCTTATCACGTTTTCAAAATGTCTCAAAGCGCTTCACAGAATATACTATAAAATGAATTGCCTGTATTTTGTGGACGAAACGCGGCACAGCAGTGTCTACAAACAGTGGTGGATTGAGTATCCAAATTATTTTTTTTGAAGGGTTATTACCTCCGGAAAAGTGATCCGCCAATCGACTAACAACCGGGTACCTACTTACTGCTTGGTAATCAAGCGTGTGGAATAAGGAAACTTGTTCAACATTTCGTCGCCCAGGAATTGAACCCAAGTCCTCTCGCTTGCGAGGCGAGTGCTCTAACCACTAAGCTGCTGTCTGGCCCATTGGGTCAGTGCCACCCTTCAGCAGAGATGTTAAACAGAGTTGTTCAGATAACAATATAATCTTTGCGTTTGATATGGTACCTTTCACTCAGCAAAATATCCTAAAGTGCTTTGGAGGATTCATTGTAAGCTGTAGTGACTGTAGGAAATAGATACCAATTTGAGAAGAGAGCGTTTGCTGACTGCTGATTCTGCAGATAAATTTTTTTTTTTTACCTCCTTGCTGTGTCTAATCCCCAAAGTTGCATAAAACTTTTTTTTCTCTTCTGGTAACATGATATTTCCTTACTCCACACAACTTTGCTTACCTAGAAGTAAGTAGGAACCTGCTCGTTAGTCGATTGGCAGATCCCTCCAAAAAATAATAATTTGGTTACTCAATCCACGACTGTTTGTGCGACACTGCTGTGTGCAATTGGCTGCTGCGTTCCACCCACAAAATACACAGTCAATTCACTTTATAGTGTATCCTGTGAAGTGCTTTGGACGTCTCAATGACTTGATAAGGCGCTATATCTAATGCAAGAACTATTATTTATTATTAGCTAAATTGGGCTTTCGTTTCTCCTCTTGTCCTCTCTTCCTGACTTCTGTCTGCCCAACTCTGTCACTGTCTCTACACACACTCGGTGAGTAAGCAGGGGCTCCTTGGGGCTGAACTGGTGACGTGTTTGGCAATAGAATGTCAGAATTGAGCCAGTTCTCTGTAACAGTCTCCCAGTCTGGTTCCTGAGCCAGGCGGCCCGGAGTATTCCAGGGTACTGCTGATGACAGCACAGCCCAGCCTGGCTCATCGGCAGCACCTTAAAAGGGCAGACCAGTCACTGAGGGGCAGGAAATCCTCACACTCAGCTCCTGTTAACCCTGCAAGCCAAAGCAGGGTGGTGCTAGCAGCAGGAAGTTTGCCAGATAGCGCTCTCAATGGTTTTAGCTGGTTAATCCCCAGCACCCAGTACCTCAACACAACCGAGCCTGGATTTGCAAACCTGCGCCTAATTCTCTCTGGATAAGATGATTACGGTGCATCTAGTAAGTTTACGCTCCATGCCAGACCAGGGGAATCTCCAGGTGTCTGAGCTCTATCTGGTTTAGAGATGGATTAAGTATGGTTTGGGTGTATACAATGTGTGTCGAACTGAACACCCAACTAACCGATAAAACCTCTCTCTCTCTCATGCAGGATCTTCCATCTCCAGAAGTGTCTGGTTTGGAAAGAAAGAACAAGAGGAGAAAACTAAAAAGCAAGAAAGGTGGGAGCCTCTCTCTGCCAGTCTCAGGCCCTGGGCTCACGCAGTATGGGCCGGCAATAATGCTAAAGAGATGTGTGATGTATTGTCAACAGCAACAACTTGAATTTGCACAGCACCCCTGATGCAGGGTCGTGTCCCAGAGCGCTTGACAGTGGGGGAGCCTGACTCCGAGCCAGGGGGAGGTGAGAAGGTCACAGTAGACATGGTCAAAGAGGAAGGTCTTCAGGCGACCCAAAGGGGAAGCGGGGCAAGGCGAAGGCAATGAGGGAGAGTGTTCCAGAGTTTTGGGGTGTCGTGGTTGAAAGCACGGCCACCCATGGTAGAACGGAGGGCACGAGGGACAAACGGGAGGCTAGAGCCAGTCGAGAAGAGGCAGATGGTAGTGGATTGGTGAGTTAGCAAGTTAGAGAGGAGGGGATGTACCAGGGCGTGAAGGGATTCGTCAATGTTGTTGAGATGGCCTGGCGAGGTGACCCAGTGCCATGTGTTGTTGAGGTGACCTGGTGAGGTGACCCAGTACCATATGTTGTTGAAGTGGTCTGGCGAGGTGACCCAGTGCCATGTGTTGTTGAGGTGGCCTGGCGAGGTGACCCAGTGCCATGTGTTGTTGAGGTGGCCTGGTGAAGTGACCCAGTGCCATGTGTTGTTGAGGTGACCCAGTGCCATGTGTTGTTGAGGTGGTCTGGCGAGGTGACCCAGTGCCATGTGTTGTTGAGGTGGCCTGGCGAGGTGACCCAGTGCCATGTGTTGTTGAGGTGGCCTGGTGGGCCCAGGGTGTGTGTGAGGTGGTCTGGCGAGGTGACCCAGTGCCATGTGTTGTTGAGGTGGCCTGGTGAAGTGACCCAGGGCCATGTGTTGTTGAGGTGGTCTGGCGAGGTGACCCAGTG
Source organism: Callorhinchus milii (assembly GCF_018977255.1). Taxonomy (NCBI): domain Eukaryota; kingdom Metazoa; phylum Chordata; class Chondrichthyes; order Chimaeriformes; family Callorhinchidae; genus Callorhinchus; species Callorhinchus milii. The sequence goes on along the minus strand of NW_024704750.1, from coordinate 20,915,702 downwards.
CCATGTGTTGTTGAGGTGGCCAGGTGAAGTGACCCAGTGCCATGTGTTGTTGAGATGGCCTGGCGAGGTGACCCAGTGCCATGTGCTGTTGAGGTGACAGAGGTGACCCAGTGCCATGTGTTGTTGAGGTGGCAGAGGTGACCCAGTGCCATGTGTTCATAGATCATAGAATTATACAGCACGAAAGGAGGCCATTCGGCCCATCGTGTCTGTGTCGGCTCTTTGAAAAGAGCTATCCAAATCAATCCCATTCCCCCGCTCTCTCTGCATAGCCCTGCAAACTTGTCTTCCCGAAATAATTATCTACTTCTCTTAAAAGTTGTTATTGAGATGGCAGAGGTGACCCAGTGCCGTGTGTTGTTGCCTTACAGAACGGAGCCAGGTGGACCAGTTACTGAGCATGTCGCTACGGGAGGAGGAGCTGAACCGCTCGCTTCATGGGCTGGATGGCAGCCTGCTGCAGGCCCGCACCACACTCCAGAGCGCCTACTTGGAGGTTCAGAGGCTGCTCGTTGTCAAACAGCAGGTACAGTACAGTAAACTACCATAAGACCCATCTCCACAAATCATTTAATGGGGTAAGTCAGCGTGGTCCAAATGGCGGCCCGCGCTTGCCAGAAAGTGCGTATGTGGCAACGAGTAGAGGCACATTGAATGTAATTTTGACCCATCACTTCATGTGCATTTACCAGCTGCACTGTCCTGCACTGCCCTGCAGTGTACTAGTATATTGGTTAAAGCGCTCGAAAGTGCAGTTGATTAAATCGGATTCTGTATGTCTTGTACAGTTTGCCTGCAACTCAGACTTCGGGTAAGTCATATCCAATGTTGTGATCCCAACTGGTGCAACCTCTATGAGTATTACTGTGCCCGCCTAAAGTACAATGCAAGAGTTTCACTTAAACCCCATGGCAATAACTCTCTCTCACAGATCACCATAGAGATGAGCTCTCTGAGAACCAGGAGAATCAGCATCCTGCAGGGACTACAAGGTGCGTGTCAGTATCTGCTCGGGGGTGGGTGGTGTGTGCCTGTCCATGTCTCCACCCTTACGCCTGGTCACTGCTCCCTCCTCTGCCCAGTCATCACTCCCTCCTGATCCTCGTTCCCAGCCACCTCCCTGTGCCGTTTCCCTTACCCCCTCCCCGCCAGGCCCATGTTGTTTTGCTGCTTGTGCAGGTGTCTCTCCAAGTGTACATTCTGCCTGTTTGTTGGGGTCCATCCCTGTGAACACAATCTCCATCACGTCCTTGTTTTCTCCAGAGACCTACGATCCAACAGGCCTCTCCGCCCAACATCCAGGCTGCAGCGCAGCGACCACCAACACAAGTGCCGACCTGGGGAGCAAGACCAAGGCCCCCCTGATCCCAAACCGGGACTCTCCAAACACAGCCACCCCTGTCCCTCAGAGCACCCCCCCTTACCACCCCGGAGCTGCCATCCCAGATTCCTCCATTAAGCAGGAGCCAAGCTCTCCAGCCAAAGATGAGGCCATGACCCTCTCCAGACCCGAGGGTCCAGGGGGCCATGTCACCACAACATTGGGGCAAGCCCACCACACAGCCCAGGCCAGCGGTACGTGAAACACACTGAACAGCTGTGTTAAAGTCGAGTCACTAGCAGCAGAGGCTGATGTGATTGTAGGCTGTGTTATCAGGGCGACAGAGTAGGACAGTTAGGAGGTAAAACAAAACACAAAATACAGCAGATGCTGGAAATCTGACAACAAGAACAGAAGTCGCTGAGCGTTCCCAGCGACTTCTGTTTTTGTTTTCAGAGTTAGGAGGTGTTTGTCCAATCATATCGAGTGCTGTTCAGACATTAATTGGAGTCCTGTTCAGTTTTGGGCACCGATTCTTAAGAAAAATATGGCAGCCTGTTCCGGCGATAGCTCAATGTAGTAATCATTATCCTTGCATTTGATATATTGCCTTTCAAGTTGGGAGGATGTCTCGAAGCACGACACAGGATATACACGTCACAGTTACTGTAGGTTTTTCTGAGCAAACGCAACAGCCGTGTCCCACAAACAGCCATGGAGTGAGGGTGGGGGGATAGGGGGAGCCAAGCGGGCCACGAGGGGACTGAGTGTAAAATAACACAGGGAATTGGCCAGTGGGATAGTGGATGACTCTTCCCCCTGAGGACAAAGGACAGAATGTTAAAATTTTCTCCACTATTAAGCGTCACGGTTGCGTTGTACTCTCTCATTGGAGTCGCAGGTTACTTTATACCGAGTAATCAAGAGGGTTGGGTTGTGAATGTGATCTCCAGCTCTCTAATGTTGGTCTTTTGCTGCAGATGGTGTGGAGCAACCTTCGTCACCATTCCCCATCATCTCTCTTCCCCCGTTGCTGCAGCAGCTGGCAGAGCTGCCGGCACTCAGCTGTGACAAACTGTCCGTTGGAATGGCGGTGGGCAGCGCCGGGAGCAAGTTGTCAGGGAGCAGTGTACTCCCCTCCCCAGCCCACGCCCCCTCCCCAGCCATGGCTCACGCCCCCTCCCTGGCGGACCGTGGCCACTTGCTCGCTGTGTGCAAGAGGCCCGGGCTTCCCCTGGCCGGCAGCCCCTCCACGCTGCAGAAGTGTTCCGGGAAGGAGCTAAGAGCGGGAGGGGAGCAGCTCGACCCCGAGAATCCTGGCAACAAGAGGAAGAAGAAATTCCGCAAGAAGAAATGTGCCCGGGTAGCGCAGGAGCCCGAGAACAGCGACACAGAGCAGGACAGCCATGTCGCCCAGCCTGTCCGCAAGAGCAGAAACAGCAAGAAGCCCAGCAAGCCCAAGGTCAGCACCTCCTCCTGGCAGGGCCCAGAGGGTAGCTCGGTGGCCAGGGAGCAGCGGGAAATGGCCGACTGCGATTTCTCCCTGGAGGTGGTGGAAGTAGCCAAACCACAGCTGGAGGTTGTGGCCGTTGATTCCCTGGAGTCGGGAGATGACAAGCCCGAAAGCCTTGCCCAGCAGCAGCAGCCTGGGCACGGGCTGGGCACGCCCGAGACACCCACCAACGCCGGCTACAACGAAGTCTCATCCACCAGCGAGATGGGAACCAGCTTCACTGACGACATTGAGCGAAGGTGAGAGGCGCCGAGGTAGTCAGAAAGCCCACCTCTTGATCTGTGTGTCGGCCCGGCTCAGTGCTACTCAGCGAGCAAGTGGCCACGTTCCGCCAGGGAGTGGGGGGTGGGCTGGGGAGGGGAGGTTGTGGGTTCAAGCCCCATGTGAGGACTTGGAGCTCACGATCCAGTCTGACACCCCAGTGCAGCGCTGGGGGAGCGATGCATTGTCAAGAGGCTGCGATCGCTAAGGACCACATTAAGATTGGAACTCACTCACTGAGTCGAGGCTGCACACCACTCTCCCGGTCAGGCCTGACTATTCTCAAATAGCTTCAGGACTGAGGTTTGGATTAGGTGGAAGCACTTGGAGATGAGCTTTATCTGAAATCCCACTTTCTCAATTCTTTGGGTACCCCTCAGTGAGCTCAGGTCTCCCAACACATTGTACAAGGGCATTGGTACGGCCACAGTGTTCGGCTCATTGGCTGAGCGGGTAACTGAACTGTGATTGCCTTACGTACGTTACTGAGCAAGGTCAATTGAAAGAAATCTGCTTTACCCCACAATAATAATCTTTGCATTTCATATTGCGCCTTATTTCCAAAAATATACGGTCAATCACTTTACAGCATATTTTGCGAAGCGCTTTGAGAGGTCTAGAAGACGTGAAAAGCGCTATATCAAATGCAAGGATCATTATTATTATCACATGTTGAGCTGGCTCGAAGCACTTCACAAGATTTACTGTAAAATGCAGTAACTGCATGTTGTGGGTATACGTGACAGCCAATTTGCAGACAGCAATATCCCACATACAGCCATGCAGTGAATGAGCAATTTTATTTGAGGGATTGTTGGCCAGGATTCGGTTCTCTTTTCTAAGACTGCTTTGGGCTTTAACGGGCAGTTCAAGTGGACCTCAATCTAACACGTCATCCAAAGCACAACATCTCTGATAACACAGCGCTTCCCCCAGAACTGCACTGAGGTGTCAGCCTGGACTGTGACCTCAAAGTCAATTCACTTTACAGTCTATTCTGTGAAGCGCTTCGAGACATCGAGGAGACGTGAAAAGCGCTATATCAATTGCAAGGATTATTATTATTAAAGTCCTGTTGTGGGGATTAAAGCCACAAATCTTGTGACTCAGAAACGAGAGTGTCAGCCAAGCTATAGAACAACTTGTATACGTAGAATGTGTTTTGCTGGGGTTGGGCCTTGTGTTCGGTTGGGGCTTTTGCTGGCTGGAGTCTCTGCCATGTAGCGCTTTCACCTCCAACACCTTACCTTGTCCCTTCCCTTCTCTTTGTGTTAAACAGTGTGGCCGAGACCCAGACAACAGTGTCATCATTGCTGAAGAGTTCAAAGAACACGTCAGGTACCAAACCCGCAGGGGGACTACCCCAGGGGGCTCAGAGCTGAACTGGCTCCAAGGGGACATGTTTGGCAACAGAATATTGCACCCTCTGTGGTAGTCGCTAGTCTGGTTCCAGAACCAGGCGGGTCCGCAGTACTCCAGGCACTGCTGATGACAGCACAGCCCAGTCTGGTTCGTCGGCAGAACTTGGAAGGGCAGACCAGTCATTGGGGGAAGGGAGTTATCCAACTCAGTTCGGGAAAGCTTGCCCCACAGAGCTCTCAGTGGCAAGCTATGCAGATTTTAGATGGTTAGACTCCAGCAGTTACCCCAACGTACACTCTGGGGTCCCCAAGCCTTGCCTCTTGCCAACCTGTGCCTAATACTTTTCGGAATTAGGTAAACAGGATGCGTCCCTCCATGGTGAGAGTGCGCATTCAATTCCAGACACAGGAAAATTTCCATGGTTAGGTGTTTTACACGTGTGGGACTCTGTCTGGTTTGGGTATTTTGAAGTGGCGATGGGTCTCCATGTATATCAGACACATGGCTGACAAAAAGAAAATGAATTATGGCGTGTTATTGGGCTATACGCCGTACCATCTTGAATTCTGCATGAGGTTCATTGTGTTGATGTGTGAGAAAGCAGATTAAATGCCAGGTTCTGTCTCTTGTTAGAGGTGTCCTCAGAGGCTGGAGATGATGAAGAGGGGCCCACGGAGGGAGCCTTTGAGGGGCACCAGGGAGCAGTGAACGATGTGCAGATACACAACGGCCACCTCTACACTTGTTCTGCTGACAAAACTGTGCGGGTTTACGACTTAGTGGTACGCCAGGACTCCCGTCAGTACATTTGCAATCAAAATATCACAGCATCCCGGCCGGCGGGGGCTGGGGCCAGCGGGGGTCGCGGAGGTGGGCTGGGGCAGGCGGCCTCTTGAAGCTGTGTTCTCTCCTGACCCCAATGTCTTCGTGCTGTTTCAGAGTCGTCAGTGCGTGGGTACATTTGAGGGTCACAGTACGAAGGTGAACTGTTTGCTGATTGTCCAGACACACGGCACCTTCGCTCGACTGTACACAGGCTCCAGCGACCAAATCATCCGCTGCTACAATGTAGAGGTGCGCATGTTTCACAGCAACAAATTCACCACACGTACCAGTGCCCGGCACACAGCTGTTCACACCGCACAGGCTTGCTGGTGATTTTCCTCATGTGAACCCACTCAGTCTAATCCCATTCCTGCTCGCTTCCCCCACACACTTCAATATTACATAATTTGAAAGGAGAAGGGCATTTCTCATGATGTTCTGGCCAATAATTCCCCAAATAAAATTGGTCATTTATTTCAGATGTTGGAAATTGGCTGCCATGTTGATCCACAAAATACAGTCACAATATTTTACAGTATGCCCTATAAGCGCTTTGAAACATCTTCCTGACATGAAAGATGCTGCATCATTTGTAAAATTATGGTATTATCTTGTGAAAGGAGTGCCGGGACTCTGCCTCAAATCCGTTTGCAACAGATTATTCTACCCACTCATTGGTTCAAAGCAGCGAGTGTATAATACTGAGCGGACATCAGGGCTGGTGCGTGTGATACTGAATGTGTAATGGGGCTGGTATGTGCCTAACCACTCTGCTTCTCTCTGGCACAGAGCAGGGAATGTGTGGAGCAGTTTGTGTTATCAGATCGGGTGCTGAGTTTGCACAATCGGTGGCGAATGCTGTATGCTGGCCTGGCCAATGGTTCGGTGATAACGTTCAGTGTTAAGGTAAGTGCTCGGATCTGATAGACATACAGTGCAGTGGGGTGTGCGGGGTATCCTTGGAGCTCAGCTGCTTCAAAGGTGACATATTTGGCCACGGAATGTCAAAGTTCAGTCCACCCTCTGTGGTGATCTCCAGTCTGTTTCCTCAGCCAGGCATGTCCTCAGTATTCCAGGGCTCTGCTGGTGACAGCCCAGCCAGTCCCAAAGACAGGGCTTGGAAGACCAGAAGTCAGATCCCATTAACTCTTTAAGCCAAAGCCCTAACGGGCAGGGTGGTCCTCACTGGACAAGCAGTGGGAAAGATTGCCAGACAACAATATCAATGGCAAGCTATGTGATTTTAGCTGACTAAACTTCAGCAGTTTAGTGTAAGGCTGTGGGATGATGACTGTGACGCTGAGGAGGGTCCAGGCATGGTAAGTGATTCAGTTGGGCTGGGGTTGGGTTTGGAGTTGGGTTTTGGGCTGGGGTTTGGACTGGTGTTGGGCTGGCGTTGGGGCTGGGCTGGGGTTGGCCTGGGGCTGGGGTGTTTAGGGGTATTGAGTTTAACCCTGTGGTGTGTTTGCAGAGTAACCGCCAGTTGGATGTGTTTGAGTGCCACGGGCCGCGAGCTGTCAGCTGTCTGTCCAGCGCCCAGGAGGGATCTCGCAGGCTACTGCTGGTGGGATCCTATGACTGCACCATCAGCGTGCGTGATGCCAAGAACGGACTGTTATTGCGGACTCTGGAGGGCCACACCAAGACAGTGCTGTGCATGAAGGTACAGAGGCCAGTAAACACTGGGGGCCAGGGGGAGCCAACACAACAGTGTCCACGAGGTGACAATATTCTGTGTGTTTCAGGTGGTGAATGATTTGGTTTTCAGTGGCTCCAGTGACCATTCTGTGCACGCACACAACATCCATGTGAGTCTTGCACCGTGCTGGTGGGGGGTGTGGGGGTGGCTTGTACAGGTGTACAGGCACTTAGAGGGCACTGCTGGGTTTGAAGTGGGCTGGAGGGGTTTGGGGAGTAGCCTGGGCCGGGTTTGGGCTGGGTTGGTTTTGGGGGGGTGGGGTTAGGCTGTTTTGGGGGGGTGGGGTTAGGCTGTTTTGGGGGAGGGCTGGGTTTGGGGTGAGTGGGGGGAGGGCTGGGTTTGGGGTGAGTGGGGGGAGGGCTGGGGGGTTTGTGGCGTTTGGTGGAGGGCTGGGTTGGTTTAGTTCAGTGACTTCTCTGGTTTGGCTCTTGTCATGGAGACGGGAGAGCTGGTGCGGATCTACAAAGGGCACAGCCATGCGGTGACAGTGGTCAGCATTCTCGGCAAGGTGATGGTGACGGCGTGCCTGGACAAGATGGTCAGAGTCTACGAGCTCAATGTAAGTCACAGCACAGTAAGGCAGCAACGTGACTGATTGGCTGAGGCAGAGCTAGGAGATTGTGCGAGGGACGAGCAGGAGGCCAGTGCCAGTCGAGCGGAGGCGCTGGGTGGTGGATTGGGGAGTGAGGAGGTCAGAGAGGTAGGGAGGTGCCACAGAGTGCAGGGATTTGAACACGAGTGTGAGAATCTTGAAGTTGATCTGTTTGGTGATGGGGAGCCAGTGGAGCCCGGGCCAGAATTGGTGAGGTGTGGGTACGGAGTTTAGTCCGAGTCAGTGTGCGGGCGGCAGAATTCTGAATGAGCTGGAAGTTTTGAATGGCGGAGCTGGGGAGACCGGCGAGGAGTGCGTTTGAGTAATCCAGGCGGGAGGTGACAAACACATGCACAAATTGGTTTCCCGTGTCTCTCACAGGCATCTCTCTCTTTCTCTCTCTGGGCAGCGCTGGGAGCCATCGGGCAGGTGACGGAGGAGCTGAAGGAGCTATTGCTGTGGGCGGTTCATTACGAGGATGAGCCCGGGGTGCGCATTGAGGCCTGTAACAGCATCATCAGCCTGGGCCTCCGCGATCCCCACGCCCAAGCCGTGCTCAGAGATAGGCTCATCCTCGAGCCAGATCACCTCGTGCGAGGGTAGGTCACCACTTTCCCCACTCAGCCCCACACAATGTTTCTGCAGGGAGTGTATGACGTGGTGAGTGTGCGAGGCAGTGAGTGTGTGTGACGCAGACTGTATCTGCAGGGAGGTGAAGCGAGCGATCCAGGAGTTGAACATCAGCACCGAGATGGACCAGGAACTGATCCAGAAAATCAGGAATCAGGTATGCCCCCCGCACCACCCCATGCACTCAAACCCTAGAGCTGGTATAGACTCCACAGCTCATGTCAGCATCTCCTCATTGCTGACTCCAACCTCCGCCTAAGTGGAGCTGTCCTCCTCTACTGACTGAGACTACTTCTCTATCATCAGCTCATCACTCACCTCTGTCTGTACCTCACTCCAAGCACCACCGAACCCAATTTGTCGCCTCCACACTTGATCTTCTCCTCTGGTCTCCCTCCTACATCCTCACCCATATGTCCATCGTTCCTGTCCTCTCCAGGCTCCCAGGAGATCGACTACAAGATCCCCACCCTCAAATCATCACTCCCTCCCTCGCTCCGTAACAATCTTCAATCTCACTCTCTTGTTCACCCTGTTCTCTTCCTCCCCTCCCACCCTCACTCCAGTTTTGTCTCCAAAACCCTTCTCACTGAACACCCCCCCCCCCACCCCCATCTCTGGTGACTGGTGCCCTCTGTGAAGTGCTGTGTGTGACATTGCTGTTGTTGTGGAAGGTCAATAGGCTGTGTGAGAAGGAGCTGCTCATGTGGAAGCTGCTCAGACTGGAGGAGATCACACAGAACATCTCCGAGCAGTTTGAGAGGATAAACCTGCAGAAACAGCCTGAACAGCTCAAAAAACTACAGAACGCCAGAGACTACATAGAGCACTACCTGGACAGTAAGAAATCACACTGACATTCACAGATACCCTCAGCCTTCGGCCACCCTCCTACCCCTACCCTCATTCCCTCCTGATCCCAACCCCCAGCTCGGGTCCAAATCCCTGACTGTCCAGCGCCTTGGCATGTCCTCCCGAAGTGAGGCGCTATAAAAATGTAGGGTTGTGGGGACGGTGGGTGGGGGGGGAGGAGGGTGTGGGGAGTGGGGGGGCAGGGGTGCGGAGAGGGTTGGGGTGGGGTGGAGGAGATGGTTGGGGTAATAGATCTGTTGAAACCTCTTAAGGGTCACACAATCCACAATAACATTTCATATTTCAGCCTCAGGGTATCCATTGAAAGAGAAAGTCGTTAAACCACACCCGCAGATACAGGTCAGTCCCCCAGACGCACCTCACTCTCTCAGTCTGTCCCGACACACGCTGCTCATTATTCTATACCCCCCCCCCTCATCGCCCCGACGCCACTGCAACTGGGAAGTCAGTGTCCAGACACCACACGTCCCAACACCGCACGTGTCCCAATGCCATGTGTCCCAGTGTTGACTTTGCTGCCCTGGTTGCAGGTGATTTTGGAGAAGAGCAGCTCCCTGTTGACGTGCAGCAAAAAGGCGGCCAGGAAGCAGGAGGACGGGGCAGGACGTGACGAGTGGATTGGAATCACAGCTAAAAACCTGGTGACTCAGAAAGCCCTGGCCAGGAACCCCCTCCCCTGCTACCCACCAGAGCCACCACCAGCCTTGAAACCGTCAGAAATGCAGGCTCAGGAAGCCATCCTGACCAGAGCACAGTCGACTTCCCCCAGCAGCTCTGTGGTGGAGGAGGAAATTGAGAGCCCTATGGCGGAGGAGGCTAGCAGTGGCTCTGAGACTGAGGAGTCAGCAGAGAGCCCTGCGGGGGAGGAGGCTAGCAGTGGCTCTGAGATTGAGGAGTCGAGAGAGAGCCCTGCGGGGGAGGAGGCTAGCAGTGGCTCTGAGATTGAGGAGTCGAGAGAGAGCCTTGCGGGGAGGAGGCTAGCAGTGGCTCTGAGATTGAGGAGTCGAGAGAGAGCCTTGCGGGGGAGGAGGCTAGCAGTGGCTCTGAGATTGAGGAGACAGTAGCCAGCCCTGTGGGGGAGGAGGAACTCCCGGAAAGCTTCACTGTGGAGGAGATCTCAGCGATGGAGGAGCATAGAAAGAACTCTGCATTGGCGGAGCTGTGGGACACGTCCATGTTGGAGTTGTTGCTCGGTAAGCCTGTGGTGGAGGAGTTACGCAGCAGCGAGGTGGTGGAGGAACCACTAAAGCAAACAGTGATGAAGAAGCTGCTCGAGAGCGCTGTGGTGGAAGAGCTGTTGAGCAGCTCTGTGGTGGAGAAATCAAACAAGTCACTTCTCGGGAAAAAGAGCAGCTCCATGGAGAGGACAGTGAGCTCTGAGGCGGAGGAGAGGACAGTGAGCTTTGAGGCTGAGGAGAGGAGAGTGAGCTCTGGGGAGAGGACAGTGAGGTGGAGGAGGACAGTGAGCTTTGAGGCGGAGGAGAGGAGAGTGAGCTCTGGGGTGGAGGAGAGGACAGTGAGCTTTAAGGAGGAGAGGACAGTGAGCTCTGGGATGAGAACTCCAGAGGATTGAGTGTGAATCTATCAGAGGAAGCATTAAAGTGTGTTGATAAATCTCCCGAACAAAGGAGAACTCGTTTCTTGAAGCTAATGGTAATTATTTGATGGCATTTCTCTATGTCAGTAACTCCATTCCAGTTGTCGCTAGTACTCCTCCGCAAGTCTGAAGGTCATGGATTCAAGGTCTATATCGGAACTTTGAGCTCACAGTCCAGGCTGATCTCCAGGGCAGTGCTTCACTGTCAGAGGTGCTGTCCTACAGAGACATTAAGCATTCCCCCACCTTCCCCCAGGCCACCCCCCCCCAGCTTGGTCTGTCCCTCTCAGTCCTGCTTGTGAGTGCCCTGAAGTGAGGCGCAGTGTAATGTTATAAATGTAAAACTGGTTTATTAGTTTGAAATGTCTCTAAAGCTAGGAGAAATGAACAAGTTCACAGTTCGATATCCTTCACAATTCTGCAATTACTGACACTGCGCACACGACGGCCGTCTAAACCGGGCGTCTGTCTGTCTGCCCACCGCGGGGTCTGCCTGGCCGTCCATCCACAGCGGGCTGCATCAATACGAACTGTAAGCAAAGGCTTCTCCATGATGCTGTAGCGGAAAGGCAGGTTCTCGCCCTCCCCACCTGGCCAGGCCAGCGGGTAGTCAGCCATCCCTCCCTCCCACCCGCTCCGGGTTCCTGATGTGTCGGGGTGGGTGGGGGGCAGGTTGCTTTTGTGGGGGGTGGGGGGGGCTGTGTTGTCAGATGATACAGAAAGTCAGCTTTGAGCAAGAACCTGCTGAAGGCAAGCGGTGGTGGCTGG
>NW_024704750.1:20622946-20904236 GCF_018977255.1 Callorhinchus milii | reverse complement strand
ACACCCCTTTACTGTCACACACACCCCTTTACTGTCACACACACACCTTTACTGTCACACACACACCTTTACTGTCACACACACACACACCCCTTTACTGTCACACACACACACACACCCCTTTACTGTCACACACACCCCTTTACTGTCACACACACACACACCTTTACTGTCACACACACACCTTTACTGTCACACACACACACCTTTACTGTCACACACACACACCTTTACTGTCACACACACACACACCTTTACTGTCACACACACACACACCTTTACTGTCACACACACACACACCTTTACTGTCACACACACACACACCTTTACTGGCACACACACACACCTTTACTGTCACACACACACACACCTTTACTGGCACACACACACACCTTTACTGTCACATACACACACCTTTACTGTCACACACACCTTTACTGTCACACACACACACCCCTTTACTGTCACACACACACACACCTTTACTGTCACACACACACACACCTTTACTGTCACACACACCGCTGCTGTCACTTACACACATCCCATGTGTCACACACACACACATCCCTTATATGTCATACACAAACGTCCCAACAACAACAGCTTGGATTTATATAGTGCCCTCCATGCCGGACGGCGCCTTAGAGCGCTTCACAGTAATGGATCCCGGGGCCAAGCCAGGGGGAGGGGGAGGAAGGTGACCAAAGGTGTGGTCGAAAAGAAAGATTTTCAACCGAGACCTGAACATAGGAAGAGAGGGGGCGAGGCGAAGGGAGTGAGGTAGGGAGTTCCAGAGCCTTGAGGCGTAGTGGAGCAGAGAATTCGGGGGACAAGGAGAAGGCCAGACCCGGTGGAGTGAAGGCAACGGGCACTGTTGTGAGGAGAGATGAGGTCAGAGAGGTGGGGGTGCAGAGGAGTGGAGGGATTTGAAGACAAGGATGAGGATCTTGAAGTCAATCCTCTCTGGGACAGGCAGCCAGTGCAGTCTGGCAAGGACTGGGGTAATCGGGGAGCGAGTTTGGTGCGGGTGAGAATGTGAGCAGCAGAGTTTTGGATGACCTGACCCCATTACTGTCACACACACCTCGCAACTGTCACACACAGACCATTACTGTCACACACCCCCTCCCCACATGAATACAGAGTCCCACATTCACCACCAAAGCTCACATATGAATACATGGCCACTTAGCTATAAGAAGCAAAATGAAAGAGGGAAGAGACTCACCCAGCAACGGAAGTTCTGCATGAGGTTGAGCCGCACAGCCTGAACACTGCCGTCATAACAGCCTGTGTAAATCTACACAGAGAGCACAATTAGCAGCTTGCTCAGGGCTCACTGACTGTTAGCAAGTGACCCAACAACAACAACTTGCATTTATATAGCGCCCCTCACGTGGGATAGCGTCCCTGAGCGCTTGACAGTGGCAGAGCACAACACCGAGCTGGAGGAAGGAGGAGGGGGGAAATTCCTCCTCACACCGTCCTTGTGAACACAGCAGCACTCACCCAGCTCTTGTGAAGACTGTGGCACACTAACCCAGCTCTTATAAACATTGTGGCACGCTAACCCAGCTCTTGTGAACACTGTGGCACACTCACTCAGCTCTTGTGAACACTGTGGCACACTCACTCAGCTCTTGTGAACACTGTGGCACACTCACTCAGCTCTTGTGAACACTGTGGCACACTCACTCAGCTCTTGTGAACACTGTCTCAAAACCTTTCTCTTTGACCGAGCCTTCAGCTCCCCTCTCGACTCTCTTCCCCCTTCTCGCTCCCTCCCATCCCTCCCCTCACCCTGACCATTTCCCCCCTCCTCGCTCCCTCCCCTCCCCTGACCATTTCCCCCCTGCTCGGGTCATGACCCAATTGTGCAGCGCCTTGGGACGTCCTCCTGACGTGAAAGGCGCTTTATAAATGGAATCTTGTTGTTGTTGTGGCACACTCACTCAGCTCTTGTGAACACTGTGGCACACTCACTCAGCTCTTGGGAACCTATGGCACACCAACCCAGCTCTTATAAACAATGTTGCTCACTAACCCAGCTCTTGTGAACACTGTGACGCACTCACCATGCTCTTGTGAACACTGTGACGCACTCACCATGCTCTTGTGAACACTGTGACGCACTCACCATGCTCTTGTGAACACTGTGACGCACTCACCATGCTCTTGTGAACACTGTGACGCACTCACCATGCTCTTGTGAACACTGAGGCACACTCACCATGCTCTTGTGAACACTGAGGCACACTCACCATGCTCTTGTGAACACTGTGACCCACTCACCATGCTCTTGTGAACACTGAGGCACACTCACCATGCTCTTGTGGATAGTCATACACATGACCATGTCCTTGTGGCCACCATACACTTGCAATCGATCGTGAGACTGGAGAGAAAGGAAGGCAGGTCAGCTGGGTCAGGCTACAGCCTCCGGCTGTAAACTTATCAATACCCTCCATATTGCTGCCCCAGCGCTGCCCCAGTTTGGGCCCAACCCCAATCACTCCTCAGTCTGGCCCCACCCCCAGTCAATCCCCGGACTGGCCCCGCCTCAGTCACACCCCATCTGGCTCCGCTCAGTCACACACATACTGGTCTGACCCTGCCCCCAGATTTGCCCCCAGTCACTCCCAGCTTTGCCCCCCACACCCACCCCCAACCCCACTCACCCCACTCCCCGGTAAGGCTCTGCCTCCAGTCTCACACATCCCGTTCTGTCTCTACCCCTACTCTGTCCCCACCCATTTCTGGCTCTTCCCCAATCACACATACCCCTAGTCTGGTGGGTGAGGTTCTTTGCTACCTGGGCTTAGAGTCAAATTTCAGGTGGCGAACTGAAGCGTGACAGTGAACTTCAATAGAATGTTTCAAACCTTCAGACCAGGGATCTGACTCGCTACTCCCCTTTGTCTGTAACACTGGGATCAGCCTCACTGCCCTCCTCTGTCTCTAACACCAGGGATCAGCCTCGCTGCTCCTCTGTCTCTCCAATCAGCCCTCTCTGTCTCTAACACCAGGGATCAGCCTCGCTGCCCTCCTCTGTCTCTAACACCAGGGATCAGCCTCACTGCCCTCCTCTGTCTCTAACACCAGGGATCAGCCTCGCTGCCCTCCTCTGTCTCTAACACCAGGGATCAGCCTCGCTGCTCCTCGGCCCCGGATCAGCCTCACTGCTCTCCTCTGTCTCTAACACCAGGGATCAGCCTCGCTGCCCTCCTCGGTCTCTAACACCACGGATCAGCCTCACTGCTCTCCTCTGTCTCTAACACCAGGGATCAGCCTCGCTGCTCTCCTCTGTCTCTACCACCAGGGATCAGCCTCAGCTGCTCTCCTCTGTCTCTACCACCAGGGATCAGCCTCGCTGCTCTCCTCTGTCTCTACCACCAGGGATCATGCCTTGCTGATCTTCTCTGCACTGCCTCGAGGTCCCTGTGTTAGAGATTAGACTTGGTAGATAACACCATGCAGTCCAGCATTGCTGTGTATGGGATGCACAAAGCTCTGACCCTGCGCCCTACAATTGGAGGTCACGCTTTCAGCTACTACACCCCGAAATCCTGGACACTCCCTTTTTTCAAGTCCCGCCTGAAGACCTTCCTCTTCGACCGTGCTTATGGCCACCTCCGCCCACCACATCCCCACCCGGAGTCAAGCTCCGCCACTGTTAAGCGCTCTGAGATTCTGCCCTGCATGGAGGGCGCTATCTACGTGCAAGTTATTGTTGTTCAAGGAGGATATAGTTTGGGCACAGACTTAACATTTCCATGAGCAGGATAGCTAGAGCATCCAAAGCTAGTGTTCCCTGGATGACTAAAGACATTGGGATTAAAAAGAAACAGAAAAAGGAGGTTTATGATAAATACCAGATTTATAACACAGTAGAGAATTAAGCAGATTACAGAAAGTGCAGAGAACTGAAGAAGGGAATAAGAGAGGCAAAGGAGTGTATGAGAAAAGATTAGCAGGTATCATAAAAGGGAACACAGGTCTTTTACAAACATATTAAGAGTAAAATGATGGTCAAAAGAAGGGCTGATTAGGGACCAAAATGGAAAGCTTCTTGTGGAGGAAGAGGGCATGGCTGAGGGACCGAATGAGTGCTTCGTATTTGTCTTCACCAAACAAGAGGATGCTGCTAATAATAATAATAATGATCCTTGCATTTGATATAGCGCTTTTCACATCGGGAGGACGTCCCAAAGCGCTTCACAGAACACACTGTAAAGTGAATTGACTGTATATTTGTGGGTGAACGCGGCAGCCAATTGCGCACAGCAATGTCCCACAAACAGTCGCGGATTGAAAATGACCAATTTATTATTGTTTTGTTTTGGAGGGATTATTATTAGGCTCTGTGTGGAGTAAGGAAACTTGCCCAAGGTTTCGCCCTGACCTGCCGGGGATTGAACTTGCAAAGCGAGTGCTCTAACCACTGAGCTACAGGACTCCACATATATTTGTGCAGTCCATGGAGGATGTCGAACAATGAATGTTTTTATAGCCATCATTCAGAATTAATATTGCTAGGTGGGATTTGATGGGATGAACCAAATGTAATTTTTGTCGCTGATTCTTTGAGAGAGTGATATGGGAGTGGATAGGATGAGAGAACCCACAACTTTGGGACTTGCAGATTTTAATCCCATATCTACACCATATTGTTCAGTGTCTTACTTAGAAGGGATGCAGGGTAGTAAAGAAATAATAGTAGGCTGAAAAGCAAAATGGCCCACTATATTCACAAGTTCTCCTTGCTTAGCCTTCACATACACTGAATTAATACAAGTCACAGTAATGTCACAGTAATGAGTAATAATTAATAATGTCACAGTAAATGAGGGGATAGAGAAATTCAATGAAATAAAAATAGATAGAGAGGAGGTACTGAAAAGATTGTCAGCGCTCATAGGTAAAAAAAAGTCACCTGGTCTGGAAGGGTGGAAATAGCGGAGGCTCTGGCCACAAACTTTCAATCCTCCTTTGACATGGGAGTGGTGCCAGAGGACTGGAGGGTTGTGAATGTTACACCCCTGTTCAAAAAAGGATATACCTGATAACTACAGACCAGTCAGCCTAACGTCGGTGGGATGAACCACTATCCGGGACTTAATAAATTTTCAGTTGGAAAAACATGGATTAATAAAGGAATGCCAACACAGATTTGTTAAAGGCAAATCATGTCTAATTAACTTGATTGACTTCTTTGATGAAGGTACTGCAGTTGATGTTGTGCGTATGGACTTTCAAAAGGCGTTTGGTAAAGTCCCACATAATAGATTAATTAGCAAAATTTAAAATCATGGGATTAAGGGAACAGCAGCAGCCTGGATCTGAAATGGACTGGGAGACAGAAAGCAGAGGGTAGCGGTGAATGGTTGTCATTCAGACTGGAGGGAGGTATATAGTGGTGTCCCCAAGGGTTTGGTATTAGGACCACTGCTCTTATTAATATATATTAATGACCTGGACTTGGGTATAGAGAACATTTTAAAGTTCGCAGATGACACAAAATTTGGAAACATAGTAAATATTGAGGATAGTAGCAGACGATAGGACACAGACAGGCTGGTGAAATGGGCAGACACATGGCAGATGGAATTTAATGCAGAGAAGTGTAAAGTGATCCATTTTGGGAGGAGGAATGAAGAGAGACAATATAAGACAAATAGTACAATTTAAAAGGGGTGCAGGAACAGAGAGACTGGGGGTTCACATACACAAACCTTTGAAGGTGACAAAACAAGTTGACAAAACTGTTCAAAAATGCTTATGGGATCCTTGGCTTTATAAACAGAGGCATAGAGTACAAGAGCAAGGAAGTTTGTAAGTCACTGGTTAGGCCTCAGCTGGTGTAACGTGTCCAATTTTGGGGCACCACACTTTTGGAAGAATGTCAGGGCCTTGGAAGAGGGTGCAGAGAAAATTTACAAGAATGATACCAGAGATGAAGAACTACAATTATGTGGCGAGACTAAGTGGCTAATGTGGCTGAGATTAAGTGATAACAATACAAAGAAAATAGGAAGGAGATATAAAGGCGGGGAAAGAAAAGTATAATGTTTAAGACTGTCTTAAAATTTCAGCAATGAATTAATTCATGGTAAGGTGACTTTTGATGTTTCATAATTTGGAAGTGTGGAGAATTCTGAACCATAAATTCTATTTGCAGCGTTTATTTGAGGCGTGGACTATAGCCTATAATTGCATCTCCGTATCTTTGAGTTGGTCTGTGTTGTAAAAGACCATGCTCTTTTGGGAGCTGAAATCCGGTTGTTTGAAGGAAAAGCAGAGAAGGAAAACTACAAGGTTCAAAAAAACTCTTCTGACGATCCCTTGTCTAACTCCCTGACAAAACTGGAAACAGAAGAGTTTAAATTATCAGCCGTGTGCTCCTGTTGATCCAGCAATCAGAAAACTGGGCACTGTAAGCAGTTTACATTTAACCCCAAAAATAAAGAATGTGAAAAGAACGCTTTTGAGGCCCAGCACACAGCGGACTCTAAACTCCATTTCTGAAAGCTGTACGAGCTCTGACAGCTATTGTAAATATTGTAACAGCGCAATTGGCTGCCGCGTTTCGCCCACAAATATACAGTCAATTCACTTTACAGTATATTCCGTCAAGCGCTTTGAAACGTCTAGAAGACGTGAAAAGCTCTGTGTCAAATGCAAGGATTATTATAGAGCAGGGAAGTTTGAGGGAAGATTTAGAGGTTTTCAAAATGAGGAGGGGTTTGATAGAGTAGACAGGGGAAAACTGTTTCCTCTGTGGGTGGGTTGGTAACCAGAGGACATAGAGTTAAGATGATTGGCAAAAGAACCAGGGAAGATGTGAATTTTTTTAACCCAGAGTGTTGTTACGGTCTGGAATGCACTGCCTGCAAGGGTGGTAGAAGCAGATTCGATAGTAGCTTTCAAAAGGGAATTAGATAGGTATTTAAAAACGAAAACAATTGCAGGGCTATGAGCAGGTAAGAGCAGGCGAGAGGTGACTCTTCCAAAGAGCCGGCACGTTCACAATGGGCTGAATGGCCTCCTTCTGTGCTATGATTCTATCATGTGTCCCAGGCAGGTCCCAGCCTTGTTCTGGGTTTGCTTTTGCTGTTACTGGTTTTCCCACCGTGGTTAACTTGGGCGGCGGGGGGTGGGGAAGGGTTCTCCACAGGACCGAACTGGCTTCAGGGTGACAAGCTTGGCCATGGAATGGCAGAATCGAGTCAGCCCTCTGGATCAGCCTCCAGTTCACTTTCTGAGCCAGATGGGTCCGTAGTATTCCATGGCACTGATGATGGCAACACAGCCCAGTCTGGCTCATTGGCAGGACTTGGAAGGGCAGACCATTCGCTGGGGGCAGGGAATCCTCCCACTCCAATCTATGTACCAGGGCTTGGGGGGGGGGCGGGGGAATCTCTCACCTTTGATAGCGTACGCTTTGACAGTCCACACAGGGTCTGACTGTATCAGTCGCTTCAGCTGAAAGAGAACCTGCAGATACCAGATCAGAGTCAGCCCCCAGCCCAGACCGCCCACTCCTCCTGCTACCCGTTCCCCCTAATCCCCCACCCCCAATACCGCCCAATAGTTAGCTGCTTCCCTCGCCGCCCAATCGCTGCTCCCCTCGCCCCCATCCTCCCACCCCTTCCCCATTCTCCCACCCATGCCCCCACTCCAATGCCTCTCCCTCTGCCCTCCTACCCGCTGGTCCTTCACACGCAGAGCCGTGGCGGTCAGGCAGGCCTCGCGCCGAACCCCGTTGAAGTCATCACTGAAGCAGCGCAGGAAGGGCCCCAGCAGCTTCCCCGACAGCATCCCCAGCTGCCCCAGGTGTGCCAACGCCTCCACACGCACCCGATTACTGCCATTCTCCAGCCGCTGCCTGGGGTGGGAAAGGCACTGGTCAGTACCACACACACACACACACAATATACCCCCTATACGCCCAACAACACTCACACAGTCAGTCTCTCACTCACACACACACACACACACAAAATACAATTTGGAGTCCTGTAGCTCAATGGTTAGAGCACTCGCCTCACAAGCGAGAAACCTGGGTTGACTGTTGGGCAAGTTTCCTTACTCCACACACCTAGCAGTAAGGAGGAACCCGGTTGCTATTCGATTGGTGGATCACTTTTCCGAGGGTAATAATTCCTTCAAAAATAAATAATAATAATAATTTGGTCACTCAATCCACGACTGTTTGTGGGACGCTGCTGGGAGCAATTGGCTGCCGCGTTTCACCCACAAATATATACAGTCAATTCACTTTACAGTATATTCGGTGAAGCACTTTGAGACGTCTCGAAGACGTGATAAGGCGCTACCTCAAAGGTAAGGATTATTATTATTATAATGGCCCTACACACCAACAATACACACACAGACAGTCACGCGCACACAATACCCCCCACAAGCACACACACAGCCAGTCAGTCTCACACACACCCCAACAATACACACCCTACACGTACTCCAACGCAACACACACAAAACACCGTGGCCCTCCCCCCCCCCACGCCCCACCAACGTACCGGAGCTGATCGTGCACCACCTTGCCCAGCCCGAGGGCCCCCAGGGAGCTGGCAGCCGCCTGACGCACGTGGCTGTTCCAGTCGTTCCACATCAGGTAAACCATCTTGTTGGTCAGATCCTGCAAACGGTGCCAACAGCTTACACACTCAGTGTTCGCTCGCTCACTCACTGTACACTCAGACATTCAGTGTACACTCACACAGCTCACACACAGTACACACTCAGCGTACGCTCACAAAGCGCAGCGCACATTCACTCACTTCAGTGCGAGCTCTCACAGCTCAGTGTACACACAACCAGTTCAGTGCACACACACACACCTCTCCTCATTCCTCATCCTCACCATCAGCGCCCGAGATTTCAGCCACCTTTACTCCCAATCCCCTCACTGCACTTCTCTCTCGACTTCAAAACCCTCTTAAAAGCTCATCTCTGATCGAGCCTCTGGCAGAGTGACAGGCTGGATCTCACCGAGGGGAGTCGGGCTTTCAGCCTTTCTGCCCCCACTCCCTGAAACAGCTCAAGAACTTCCTTGTAATGTAACCCATTACTGTGATCAATTGTGAATGTGTGTCTGACACACGTGGAAACCCATCACACACACCGACAGTGTGTGACGCGTGTGAACTCACGTGTGCCAGCCACAAATGGAAATCCCCGTGTCTGGAACAGCCCCTGCCCCCTGGAGGGCTGCACCCTGCTGCGTAACTCTGGCGAGGGTGTGGTGCAGTCTGGCGGGAAGGGATGGTGACACCCACCTGGTTGATGTGCCCATTGAGCCGGGACAGCACACTGAAGGTCAAAACTTTACTTCTCCAGTTACTGCTGTTCAGCTCATCAGCCAATAGCGTGTGCACGAGCGTCTGTGAGAGAAGACAGTCACTACACTACAGTAACTCACCCTGGCACACCGAACGAGTGTGGGTGGGGGTGGGGGAGGCGTGTGCGCGGGCGGGGGTTGGGCAAAGTGGGGTGTTAGTACGCTGTTTGTCTGTCAGCCCGGCTCAGCCACTCGCACGCTCATCTCTGAGTCAGAACAACAACAAAATTACATTTGTAAAGCGGCTTTCGCGTCAGGAGGACGTCCCAAGGCGCTGGACAATCAATCTTTCGGAGCAGAGGTCGGGATCGGGGAGTGTGGAGGAGGGGGGGGGGGACGTCGGAAGGAGGGTGATCGAAGGCACGGTCGAAGAGGGTCTTGAGACGGGTCTTGAAGCAGGTGTGAAAGGTGCATGTGTGTGGGGGTGGGGATGCGTCTGTGACAAACACAGAGAGAGCTGGGACCGCTCGGCAGGTCAGGCAGCATCTATGAAGAAAGGAAAGTGAGTCAACATTTCGGGTCCAGGACCCTTCGTCAGAACAGATGTCTGAGGTGTTTGTGTGTGTGTGAGAAAGAGAGGTGTGTGTGTGTGGATGTGGGGTGGGGTACGTACGGTGTGTTTGCTGAGCTCCCCCAGGATGACACAGCACTGCTCCACAGTGCCCGGCCACGGGCTGTCGAACAGACGCTTCACCAGGCAGCTCACCACCAGGTAACTACTGTCACCTTTCAGAGCCAGGCACTGTGCCGCAGCCCAGCGATCAGCCTCGTTCCCTGTCACGACACACATACACATACACAGTCAGCCTGACACACACACGCTGTCAGCCTGACACACACATACACACACGCTGTCAGCCTGACACACACACGCTGTCAGCCTGACACACACACGCTGTCAGCCTGACACACACATACACATACACAGTCAGCCTGACACACACTGTCAGCCTGACACACAAACACACACAGTCAGCCTGACACACACACACACAGTCAGCCTGACACACACATACTGTCAGCCTGAAACACACACACACAGTCAGCCTGACACACACGCACACACAGTCAGCCTGATATACACACAATCTGTCTGACAGATACCTGCACAGCACCTTCCACAGGAATGCCTGGGGCTAACAAGCAGTGGGTGAGTGAATGAGTAATTGAGCGAGTGAGTGAGAGAGGGAGTGAGTCAGTGAGTGAGAGAGGGAGGTGGCGAGAGAGGGGGGAAAGTAGTGTGTGAGCTACTCACCACGGTGGAGAGCTTCCTGGAGGATGGCCTCGGTCTGCGGGTTAATGTCGCCCACCACAGCGTGGCACAGGGCTGCGGCCATCTGCACGTGTGTGTTGCAGCTGTTCAGAGCCTCCGCGATTAGCGGCCACAGCTCAACCGGCACTGGCTCCACCTTCGCTTGCATTCTCACATAGCCTGCGGGGGAGTGGCGGGGTGGGGGGAGAAGAGGTGAGTGGGTCAGATAGTTGTGGGGGGGGAGGGGGCTGCAGGGGGTTACATAGCCTGCGGGGAATGGGGGTGGGGGGTCAGACAGCCTGCGGTGGGGGAGGCAGCGGGGCGGGGGGGGTCACATAGCCTGCGGGGGTGGGAGGGGGTGGGTGGTGGCGGAGGGATCACCTAATCCTGGAGAGTATTTGGCGTAGGTTGGCAAGGTGTGTGTTGGGGTAACACCACCCGGAGTGTGTGTTGGGGTAACTGCTGGAGTCTAACCAGCTAAACCCTCATCGCCTGCCATTGGTATCGCTGTCTGGCCAGCTTTCCCGCTGCTCGTCCGGCGAGGACCACCCAACCCAACCCTGGCTTGCAGGGTTAATGGGTTTAAGCCTTCCAGGTGTGACCTGCACTGCTAGGGGGGGGGGGGGGGGAAAAAGGTTGTAAACCTGTTACATTGATGATCTTGGGCCTGTTGACAGCTGCGTTGGCACAGGTTGCTAAGGCGATGACTTGGATGTGGTAGTACAGTGACTCGAGGTCCCTCTTCAAACTTTCCACAGTCACATCCTGCCAGCGAGAGTCTGCAGAGCAACCAGGAGAACAGAAGCACATCACTCGCCCCATCATCACATGGCTACAGAGGGGGGATGGAGGGTGCGAAGAGGGGAGAATGTGCGGCGGGTGTTATGCTGGGGGGGTTATGCGAGGGGGCGAGTTATGTGGAAGAGTTTGGGTGGTGGTGGTGGTGGGGGGGGGGGCGGGGGCGGTGGTCACTTTACTTATTTTCCAGGCTCTCCTCCACTCCTCGAGGGTGTGGGCGAGGGTGTGCAGCTCCTCCCAAGTCTGGTAGGGCTCCCGAATGACCTTCAGGTGTTTGAGTCCGACCTGGGGTTCGGGGGGCCTGAGGCCTGACTCCGAGGTGTAATTGGCCAACGTGGGCAGCGCCTTCCAGCGCTGGGCGCCTCGCTCCACCCGCTGCGGGCCTGGTGGTGGATGGGGCACAGAGACGTTATCCCGGCAGCCACAGCATCTGTGGAGACCTGCCCAAAACACCTCCAACCCCTCCCTCCAACTCCCTCCCGCCCCCAAACAATCTCTCCCACAGCCCAACGTCCCCCAACCCAGCCCACACACAAACCCCCCACACAACCCTGGATGCCCCGAAAACAACCCCCAACCCACACCTCCAAAAACACACACAGATAGCCCCCACCCCCCCAAACATTTGCCCCATCACGCCCAGCCCGCTCCCCTCACCCCCGCCCCCGCACCTGTGCTCAGAAGTCCCTCGTGCCCAGGCTGTTGGGGACGCCAGTTCGCTGGTGATTGTGGGAACATCACCTGCAAGTTTTTCTTGTATTCGGAGTAATTGTCCATCAGGATCCGGTTCCTGTATCTGTGGCCGCGGTGAACCATCTTCACCTTACCTGCAGCACACACCGTCACACCCCGTCATACCGTGACCCAGCATCCCACCGTCACACACTGTCACACACCATCACCCTGTCACTATCAAACTCACTCCGTCACACTCAACACACCATCACTCACAGTCGCACACCGGCACACAGCACCACACTCCATCACCCTGTGTGTGTGTGTGTGTGTATATGAGTGTTGACTATGTGAGTGTATGTTCACTGTATGTGCGTGTATATTAGTGTTCGCTGTGGGTGTGTGTTCACTGTGTGTGTGTGTGTGTGTGTGTGTGTGTGTGTGTGGAGTCCTGTAGCTCAGTGGTTAGAGCACTCGCCTCGCAAGCGAGACACCTGGGTTCAATTCCAGGCAGAGGGCGAAACCTTGGGCAAGTTTCCTTACCCCACACAGAGCCTAATAATAATCCCTCCAAAACCAAAAACAATAATAAATTGGTCATTTTCAATCCACGACTGTTTGTGGGACATTGCTGTGTGCAATTGGCTGCTGCGTTTCGCCCACAAATATACGGTCAATTCACTTTACGGTCTATTCTGTGAAGCGCTTTGAGACGTCGAGACGACGTGAAAAGCGCTATATCAGATGCAAGGATTATTATTAGTATTATTATTACATTCACTGTGTGTGTGTGTGTGTGTGTAACCTTACCAGAGTACAGCTCTTGCTGAAACTGGTTGTCAGAGATGAAGTTGTAGTCATGGCGCCTGGGGCTGGTGTCCCTTTTCTTTGGGGTGGACGGGTCGAAATGCTTCACCATCAGTCCGGCAGCCGTCTGGTTCACCCCCCCCGGCTCCTCGTCTGCACTCTGTGTCTGCTCAAAGCCGGGCACCCTGTCGGGCATCAGGAACAGGGAGAGTCAAACACACACACGCACGCACACCCACACACACACAGACCACAGAAAGAAACAAGCAGAGAGACGCAGAACAGGACCTGATATTCTGTGCTGTGCTGTGCCAGGCTGGGGGTTGGGCTGTGCCAGGCTGGGGGTTGGGCTGTGCCAGGCTTGGCAGTGCCGTGCTGGCGGTTTGGCTGTGCTGTGCTATGCTGGGGGGGGGGGCTGTGCTATGTTGGTCCAAGCTGTGCTGGGGGATTGGCAGTGCTGTGCTGTTACCTGTAGTAGGTGGGCAGCCCCATCTCTGGGAGCGGTGGCTGCACAGACAGTGCTTCTTCGCTCACCGCCGCTGGCCGCTGCTGGTAAAGGACGAAATCGCTCTGGCTCATCCTTTCGTTAGTCACCAGCCCCACGGTGCTGGCCGAGCCATAGCGCTGCATGAGGAGGGCGCTGAGCCTGGTCCGGGCTGGGCCGGGGGGGACCCGGTGACTGACCAACCACTGCGCTGTGTTCTTGCTCAGCCTCTTCACCAGATACTCGTCCCACTTCTCCGAGCGGCCACGCAGCTGGTCCTGGTCGCCAGGCTCCGACAGCATCGCCGTGAGGCTGTACTCCTCCTCCCCGGCCTCCAGGACCTGGCACTCGGGCTCCGCGCCGGCCGGCTGCTCGGTGCCGGAGGCGGGGCGAGACCCCCTCGCCTGCCCCTGCCCGGCGTCAGCCACGGAGGGAAAACCCACCCTCCGCGTCCTTGCCCGCGGCCTGCGGCTTCTCGCCAACCCTGCCCGCGGCACCACGTCCCCGGGGTCGAAGACGCGGCTCGGGTCCCAGGGGCGGCTCGGGAGCGCGTCCGGCCCCCGGGCCTCCACCACGTCCTCCGAGAAGCTGAGGGCAAGGGAAGCCGTCTTCACGTAGGCTTCACGCAGCCGCTGTTTGAAGCTGCCGAGGGCTGGGTCAGGAGCCTGGTCGGCCCCAGGGTCTGAGGGTCTCTGCTCGGCCCTCGGCCTCTCCCCCCCCTCCGCCTTCAGCCACTTCTTCACCATGACCATCAGCTGGGGGCACAGCCCGGACGGCCCCCACCTCTTCGTCTGTCGCTGGCGGAGCCGCAGAGGGGCCCATCCACGGCTGTCACCTCACACTAAACAAGGAGCGACTCCGCCTGCCTCTGGCGGCCCACCCACACTTCATACGGTCTCTCTTGAGTTCAGTGTCGTCTCACTCACACCCTCTCTGTCTCTCTCACACTCACTCACTCTCTCGCCGTCTCTATAAATGAATTTTGTTGTTGTCTCTCTCTCTCTCTCTCTCTCACACACTCACCGTCTTTCTCTCTTGCGCACTCACTCTCTCCCCGTCTCTCTCTCTCGCACACTCATTCTCTCCATCTCTCTCTCACACACTCACTCCACACACTCACTCTCTCTCCGTCTCTCTCTCGCACACTCACTCTCTCTC
Source organism: Callorhinchus milii (assembly GCF_018977255.1). NCBI lineage: Eukaryota > Metazoa > Chordata > Chondrichthyes > Chimaeriformes > Callorhinchidae > Callorhinchus > Callorhinchus milii. The sequence goes on along the minus strand of NW_024704750.1, from coordinate 20,889,695 downwards.
CGTCTCTCTCGCCCACTCGCTCTCTCTCTCTCTGTTTCTCTCTCTCACGCACTCACTCACTCTCTCTCTCTCCCAATCTCTCAGACTCCCACTTGCTCACAGTCTCTCGTCTCCATTTCTCTCTCGGTCTCTTTCTCTCACCTGAGATTGTACACAAACAGTCTGTCACCTAGCAACAGTCACTTCCGGTTACAGTCCAACACGGTTCCAACCAACGTCCTGCTGCCCATCGCCCTCCCCCTGCCCACATGGCCACCCTCTGCCCAGTAAATTTGCACGGCCCTAAGCAACGGGGGAGGTGGGGAGTAGACTAGTTATCTTACACTAGAACCAGAATATCCACAGAGCCCAATGTTGCCCTCACCATCACTCTTCCCCTCCCTGGAATATCATTCCCCATCATTCCCCCCACTCCCCCAGGGAATACCCCCCGCCATCATTCCCCCCACTCCCCCAGGGAATACCCCCCGCCATCATTCCCCCCACTCCCAGGGAATACCCCCCGCCATCATTCCCCCCGCTCCCAGGGAATACCCCCCGCTCCCAGGGAATACCCCCCGCCATCATTCCCCCCGCTCCCAGGGAATACCCCCCGCCATCATTCCCCCCACTCTCCCACCGCCCACCCTAGAATGCCCTCACCACACTCCCACAACGCTGCATATGAACAATGGTTTATTTACAAAATGGCCAAGCAAGCCTCAAAACTAACAGGCAGCTGGCTTTTCACAAGAATTCAACACAAAATCATCCTACACCCATGTGTGCAGGTGTGTTGTGCGTGTGTCTGTGTAGGTGTGTATGTAGGTGTGTACTGTGCGCGTGTGTAGGTGTGTATGCGTCTGTAGGTGTGTGTTGTACGTATGTCTGTGTAGGTGTGTGTTGCGTGTGTCTGTTGAGGTGTGTGTGTCTGTATGTTTAGGTGTGCGTATCTGTAGGTGTGTGTGCAGGTGTGTGTTGTGTGTGTAGGTGTGTGCTGTGTCTGTGTAGGTGTGTGTTGTGTCTGTGTAGGTGGACAGTCAACAGGTTGCAAACACTGAGGCCAGTTGCTATCAGACAAACTATTTCTCTGAGACGTGATACACAGCATTTTGTTCGTTTAAAAAGCCCGGTAACTAGGCTCCCAGGCTGTCACTGTGGGGGCCCTGGCCCTCAGGCTGTCAATGAATGCAGTATTTTTTGGTGCTGAACATTCACGAAAAACAGGCGGAGAGAGGGACCTCACTGATCTGAGTGAGCACCATTGTGTAAGTGTTGTGAGGGGTGGGAGTTCAGGATCTACACAAACCCCACTGCTCCTCAGGTATTTAACATCAATCCCAAACCTGATAAAAAAGTACGAACCGCGATGTACAGAGCAGATTTACTATACATAGGGGGAAAAGCACAAAGGAAAGGGACAGAAAGCAGCACTCAACTCAGTTTTACTAAGAAATAAAATAAAAATCACCAAAATGTGTGGGGGGTTTTTATACAGTGGCTACCTTCCCCTCTGGTCACACAGCCAGAGAGGGCTGGCCGAGAGTCCTCCTGCACGCCCGCCCGCCCGCGGCTCCCAGCTTTCAGGGCACATGCAGCAGTCAGCCCGGGCAGGCTGGCGGGCGGATCAGATGAGTCCTCTGCGCTTCTTGTAGTCCTCCAGGTTGAGGGAGCGCCGGGGAGTGCCATCTTTGACAGACGGAGTCTTGTTGCTGACAGACAGCGATTTGGATTCTGCAAAGAGGAGAAGGTGGTTTCATCCAAAACTCTGCCGCACACAATTCTTACCTGCACCAAACTTCGCTCCCCAATCACCAGTCCTTGCCAGACTGCACTGGCTGCCTGTCCCAACGAGGATCAACTTCAAGATCCTCACCCTTGTCTTCAAATCCCTCCACTCCTCTGCACCCCCCGACCTCTCTGACCTCCTCTCTCCTAACAACAGCGCCCGTTCCCTTCGCTCTACCAGGTCTGGCCTCCTCGTCTCCTGAATCCTCCGCTCCACCCTCGACGGCCGTGCCACTACACTACATCCCGAGGCTCTAGAACTCCCTTCCTCACTCCCTTCGCCTCGCCCCTTCTCTTCCTATTTTTAGGTCTCAGCTGAAGACCTTTCTTTTCGACTGCGCCTGTGGTCACCTTCCTCCCCCTCCCCCCGTTACTGTGAAGCGCTCTGAGACGCCGTCCGGCGTGGAGGGCGCTATATAAATCCAAGTAGTTGTTGTTGGTGGTGCAGGAGCTGACACACAGTGCTTGGGGCCAATGTAAATAATTAGCTGACATTAAGTACAGTCTTTCTCGTTGGGAGGACATCTCATAGCGCTTCCCAGCCCAGCACGCACTGTAAAACGTTTGGCCCTCTCCCTGTTTCGGGCTCGTCCCCAGACTGGTCCCTGTTCTCTCTCTCCCTCCCTCGCCTCCCCCTGCTGGACCCTGCCCTCCCCGGCTCAGCTCTGCTCTACCTCTGGCTTGGACTCGCGCCCCCATTCCCGGCTGGGACCCGCGCTCCCCCTGGCTGGGACCCGGGATGGCTATGACTGACCTGCGTTGGGCACCTGCAGATCAATCTTGATGTCGAAGTCATGTGCTTTGAAGAGGTCCTCAGAGAGATCGGAGTTGGACTTCGCATTGCTGTCCTTTTCCTTGCTGCCTCCCTGATCCTGCGGACACACACCGGGGTTAAATACAAACAGCACCGGCACAGAGATCCTTGGCCTACTGAACAGGCAGAGTCTCACTGCACACACACGCACACACACATATGGGCTCACTGCACATGCGCGTGCCCACACAAGGACTCACTGCACACAGACAGTGGCTCACCCCATACACACAGGCAGGGACTCATTGCGCACACGCACACACACACACGTGTCGGTCACTGACCAAACAAAGCTCCTCTCAACAGGCAGTGGGAGCTCCAGTCCTGCCCCAGATTCCCTGCCAGATTGTATTAAAGAGGGCGAGGAGGCAGCAAAGAGCTGTCCAGAGCCCTTTTTTGCCCTGTTCCTCTCCACCAAAGATCAGCCAACCCAGCTCTCCTGCCTCAGCATTTTATACAGCGCCTTATCCGTTGATGAAACATCTCAAAGTGTTTCACAGGATTTACTATAAAGTGTAGTGACTGTGTATTTTGCAGCCAAATGCGGCAGCTAATTTGCACACAAACAGTGAGTGAACAGTTTTATTTGGGGGATTGTTGGCCAGGACACCGGGAGAGAGAAACTCCCTTCTCTTTCTCGAATAGTGCAGCAGGATCTTTAATATTCACCTGAACAGCCAGATGAGACCTCGGATTAAATGTCTCATCTGCCAATGCAGCACTGCCCGAGGGTCAGCTTGTCTGTGAGCTCAGTTTGGACTGTCCAACTGGGAGGTGAGAGTATGTGACTGAGGCAGGCTTAGATGAAGATGCTGTGTAAAGAGAGGTGACAGGGTGTGTCACCATGAACTGTCTGCCATTTATAAGCAGGCGCAGCCTTAGTCAGACTGCACTGGCTGTCTGTCCCAGAGAGGATCGACTTCAAGATCCTCACCTTTGTCTTCAAATCCCTCCACTCCTCTGCACCCCCCCCCCTACCTCTCTGACCTCCTCTCTCCTCACAACAGCGCCCGTTGCCTTCGCCTCTGACAGGAGAGGCGTCACAGCAACACAAGCTCACAAACCCAGAGAATTTTCAGATCAAACTAGGAAATAAAGGTAATAAACCCCTTAAAAAATTAAATATAATAGTTACTCAATCCACGACTGTTTGTGGGACACTGCTGTGCACAATTGGCTGCCGCATTCACCCACAATGTATACAGTCAATTCACTTTACAGTATATTCTGTGAAGCGCTTTGAGACGTCTCGAAGACATGATAAGGCGCTATACAAAATGCAAGTATTATTATTATTATTTTTATTAAAGAGCAAATAATCGCCGTGCTTACCGATTTGTTTAATTCCATAGGCAAGTCAGCCTGTGATCCGGACCCATACTTTGCATTCAAGTGAGCAATGATAGCAGCCTGGACAGCGGGATCCCGGGACTGTAGGAGGAAGCACATAGACACTGATGGGCACAGGCACTGAGCCACAGAGAGCCAAGCATGGGCACTGAGCCACAGAGAGCCAGGCACAGGCACTGAGCCACAGAGGGCCAGGCACTGAGCCACAGAGGGCCAGGCACTGAGCCAAAGAGAGCCAGGCACAGGCACTGAGCCACAGAGGGCCAGGCACTGAGCCAAAGAGAGCCAGGCACAGGCACTGAGCCACAGAGGGTCAGGCACTGAACCACAGAGAGCCAGGCACAGGCACTGAGCCACAGAGGGCCAGGCACTGAGCCACAGAGGGCCAGGCACAGGCACTGAGCCACAGAGGGCCAGGCACTGAGCCACAGAGAGCCAGGCCAGGCACAGGGCCACAGAGGGCCAGGCACAGGCATGAGCACTGAGTTGGGAGAAAAGGGAATCAGCCTTACGTTGGAGACAATGGTGGGCTGGCACTGACGTCGGGTGAAGGGATCCATCTGCTTAAATTTCTCATTCTGGACCTCAGCCTGTGGAAAGAGCACAAGCAGGTGAGCAGCGAGCAGGCCAACCACAGGCAAACACATCACATTACCCATCAGAGACTCGCTGACCCCTGTACCATCTCTGACTGTGACTCCCCAGTAACCCCTTATTGGAGACTTGGCTGCATTCACAACAACAAATTGCATTTCTGTAGTGTCCTTCACACGTGGTAGCGTCCTGAAGTTCTTGCCAGTGGTGGAGTCTGACAACCTGTTATTGGAAACCTGATTGCGCCTGTGTGTATCACTTGTTAGAGATCCTGCTAACACCTGTACCCACCTCCTCCTGGCTTGTTGATGCCTCTACACATCGATTATTGCAGCTTTGCCATCGCCTGTCCCCATCTCACAGCCACCCACCCCCCCACCTCACTGACACCAATCAAGCACCAGCTTCTCCAGAACAACAGCATATAGCGCCCCGGCAGGGCGGAACCCCCCTCACACACACACACACACACATACAGACATGCTCACCAGTAAAGCCTTCTCAGACTCCACGATGTTCCACTCCCTGTTCCTCTGGTTTATGTAACTGAAGACAAAGAAGGATCAGAAATCACTTGGCAAAGCTACATCGTCCAATTACAAGAGCAGTGTGTGGGGGGTGTTATATAGAGTGTTAATATCCTCCACACTCCAGTGCCCTCTACACAATTACAAGTTGCCCCCCTCACCCGCCCCCGAGCACAGCCCCTACCCCTGACCTGATGGCAGAGATGTTCTTGGTTCGCAGCCTGTCCAGAGCCTCCGCTCGTTCCTCCAGCTCGTTCAGCTGCTCCTGGATCTGCCGCGCTTTGTCCTGCTCCCCCGCCTCCTCCGCCATAGCCTGCAACACAGCCAATCAGTCACCTCCTGCTGCCCGTCAGCCAGCGGGCACCTCCTGCCGTTCGCCAGCCAGCAGGCGCCTTCCCCCCCCGGCCAGCGGGCGCCTCCCCCGCCCCGGCCAGCAGACGCCTCCCCCCCCCCGGCCAGCAGACACCTCCTCCTCCCTCAAGACAGCAGTGAGTGGCCGCCTCAGTCTGTGTGTTACATGTTCTCTGGTCCTATCCCAGCCCTTTAGCAAAGCCTCACTGAGCTGAGAGAAAAGCCGCAATCAGTTGCACACGGATTACAGAGGGAATCCACCTCCCAAGTCGAAGCTTCCCCTTCTCACCTTCTCTTTCATGAGCTGTGTCTTTTTCATGGCGTAGTTAGACGGAGCTTTCCGGAAACGGTCCTTCTCCTTCACAATCTGAAAATTCACAGCGGATGCAATAAACCGGGAGGTCAATACACCCGCACCCCAGAGCCTGTCACCTCAGGAGGATAGCCCTTGCCCCAGCACTCCCCGGGAGGATTTACTGCGAAGTGTAGTGACTGCGTGTTCTCCCATCATTCACGTGGTAGACACGGTGGGAGAGCTGGACAGCCAAATTACATACAACCGCATCCCACAAACAGCCGGGAAGTGAATGCACGGTCACCACTTTACAGTAAATTCTGTGAAGGGCTCACTTCACCACGAGAGAGAAACTCCCTTCTCTTTTGCAACAGCATCCACCTGAACAGGCAGACGGGACCTCGGTTTAATGTCTCATCTGACAGAGCAGCTCTCCCCCACCCCAGCACTACCTTGCATAGACAGACTGGACTGTGAGGATTCTTTTTTTCCATCATTTGAGTTAAAAGTCCTCAGAAAGGAGTCCGGTTTAGCACAGAACAGGCCACAGGGAAATACACAGGCGACGGCACTGACCTCCTCAATGTCCTGGTCGTTAAATTTATACTCCAGGGCTTGTTTGATCTGTTGTTCTTTCTTGTTAATTTCATCCATAGTCGGTAACTGCATTCCTCCCATCATTATCTGCCAACAGCACCAACACGGTCAGTCTCAGGGTCACCGACCACAACCCCTGCCAAACCCCCCCACCCCACACACCGAGCGAGTACCAGCAGAGACACAATGGGGGGAAGAGCAGGGAAAGGGATTAGAAAGCTCCAGTGGTGCTGCGATCAGAATGAAATATAAACAGTAAAGAGAGTGCTCACCGTCTCCCTCCACTTCATGAACTCGGTTTCCATGAACTCCTGGTTTGATACGAACTCCAGCCGGAATACCCGCTCGTCTGAGCCGTGTCTACGCAAACCACACAGCACTGTCAGCCACCACACAACACCCACGCGCACCCTATCGGCCCCCACACGTGCAGTCAGCCCAGACACAGCCCCCACACACAGCACCTCACCGCTGCTTCTCAACAAGATTGTGCGCAATTGGCTGCCCCATTTTGCTCGCCCACACAATACACAGTCAATTCACTTTACAGTGTATTCTGCGAAGTGTTTTGAGATGTCTCAACGGCGTGATAAGGCGCTGTATCAAATGAAATGATTATTATTATTAGTGACTGCGCTGCTCTTTAAGAGTAAAATTATGATGATCCTTGCATTTGATATAGCGCCGTATCACGTTGTTGAGACATGTCAAAGCGCTTCACAAGATATACCGTAAAGTGTCGTGACTGTGTATGATATGGGCGAAACCTGTCATCCAGCCGTCACTCACCGCAGCTGGAGTCCTTTGTTGGTCCGTGTGCTCCCAAGCTGGTAGACTTTTCCAGTTTCCACCACACCTGTTATCTCTGCTACCTGCAGGGAACAACAGCCAGACATTTACATAGAGCCCACAGTGGCAAGTCACTACATCACAGCCCAAAGCTCAGCCGCCCTTGCACCCATCACATCACGTGCCTCACACTCGCCTCGGATCAGGAGGTTGTGAGTTTGAGCCCCATGTCGCAGCCTCTGAGCTCAGAGTCTAGGCTGCTGGAATGCCGCATTGTCAAGGGCTGTCGTCCTTCGGATGAGACATTAAACCTGCCAACCACTCCCTCTTCGGTACACACCCTGTACACACACACACACACACAGGTACTCACCCTGTACACACATACACAAACAAAGGTACTCACCCTGCACACACACACACACACACACACACACACACACACACACACAAAGGTACTCACCCTGCACACACACACACACATACAAACAGGTACTCACCCTACACACACAGGTACTCACCCTGTACACACACACACACACACACACACAGGTACTATCACCTGTGTACACACACGCTCACCCTATGCATCGGTTTGCCTTTGCCTCTTCAGTACTCATGCTGTATATATATATATATATATATATAAAATGTATATATATATTATATATACACACACACACAAGTACACACCCACACACACACGTACTCATCCTGTATACACACACTCACCCTATACACCGGTTTGCCTTTGCTGTTGCCGATGCCGATGCGAACGAAGCAGCCTACCACAGTTTTGGAGAAGAACGGCATGTGGCACCAGCGCTCCAGCTTGTACCGCGACAGGCGGATCTTGTTAAGCTCCTCCGGCAACCCCACCGGCAGAGACCGAGCTGCAACCTCCTCCTTCCTGGACAAGCACAGGTAGAGTCAGCCAAAGCTCAGAGACCCCAGCACCTCGCCATATCCCCTCCAGCCTGCAGCACAAGCGGCAACTTCATCACAGCTCAGGCTTAGGCCATGGGTTGAGGCCTTGTTGCGGTTGAGTTCACAGCCCAGTGCAGTACAGTGTAGGGCGAACGCCATATTGTCACAGGTGCCGTTCTTCAAATGAGAAGCAATTTGTATACAGCAAGATGACCAATTAACATGCAGGACTGTGGCCTGGGCACCGGGTGAGACAAACTCCCTTCGGTTTTTCCGATAGCCCTGCAAGAACTTTAACATCCACCTGAACAGGTACAGACAGGACCTCAGTTTAATGTCTCATGTGATGGACACACCTCCACTAGTGCAGCACAGCCCAGCACTGTGTTGGAGAGTTAGCCTGGACTGTGAGCGCTCTAGGACGCTAACCTGTGCGAGGGGCGCTGTATACAAGTAGTAGTTGTTGGTGTGAGCTCAAAGTCCCAAAGTAGTTATTACACACACATCGCAGTGAGCACAGGGAGCTACGGCTTGCACACTTACTCTTCCTCCTCGTCGGAAGATGAGGACCTGGACGATCGCTCGCTCTTCACACTGGATTGCTCCTCCTCCTCCTCTTCCTCATCATCTGAGTACACGTCGCTGGCCTTCAGAGGCTGCTTCCTGGCCAACAGCTCAGCTACAAACCACAAACAGCCAAGAGATGGATCACTGCTTGGGGCGTCCCATGATTTTGGAGAAGAACGGCAGGTGGAACCAGCACCCGCCCGCCTCAAACAGCACACGGACAACTTGTGTCTGCGAGAATATACACAGTCTCAACACCCACCCTCCCCCCACCACCAACAAATATGTCTGTTTGTGACCTGTGAACACTGTACTTAGCCTATGTAACACAAGCAGCTGGTTTACACGGGGGGAATAACTGACCTGTTTTGTTTTTCTTCTTCTCCCGCTCAGCCTTCAGTTCCTCCATCGCCTGAGATTTCTTGTCCTGCTTCTCCACCCGCTTTAACCTCCGCTCCTTGTTGTGCGACATCACCTGAGAGCAAGTAGCAAAGTGATACCCCAGCCAGACTCCCACCACCAGCACTGCATCTCCCACCCACAGGGCCTCAACCAATCCCACTTGCACCCCCACACCCACCCCCAACACACACACACACACGCACAGCGCTCGATCACACCGCAAAGTCTCAAAGCCCTTTACAGCATTTACTCTAAAGACTGTGTATTTTGTCGGCGAAACGCAGGAAGGGCAGGTGGGGATTTTGGAGGGATCTGAGAAGATGATGATGACGGGGGTTTCGAAGGGGGGGGAAGATGCCCTGGCCGGAGGTGGGGGAGGGTGACTAATTGGGGAGGCACACACCTGGGGTTCCTGGATGTGCTGCATCTTCTTCTCTCGCTCTTCCTCCATTTTCTTCTTCTTTTCTTTCTTCTCTTTCTTCTTCGCTGCTTTCAGTTTCTTCTCAATTTCAAACCTGCCCAAGGTGCAAGAATTCACTCAACAACAACAAGATTCCATTTATTGAGCGCCTTTCACGTCGGGAGGACGTCCCAAGGCACTGTACAGTTCAGTCAGGACCCGAGCATTGGGGGGGAAATGGTCAGGGTGAGGGGAGGGGAGGGAGGGAGCGAGGAGGGGGTAGAGAGTCGAGAGGGGAGCTGAAGGCACGGTCAAAGAGAAAGGTCTTGAGACCGACCTTGAAGGAGGAAAGGGAGGAAGCGGCGAAGGCACTGGGGGATAGAGTTCCAGAGCCTCGGGGCTGAGAGGCTGAAGGCCCGGCCACCGATGGTAGGCTGGTTGGGGCGGGGGATGTGGAGCAGAACACCAGAGAAATGGCCGCCCAGCACACCTTGCGAGGCACAGGTTGGGACCTGGCTGAACCACCAAATCAGCCCAGAGCCAGGACGCCAGGCTCAAGCTATGTAAAGCTCAGCCTACACCTAAAGTGCAGTGTTGAGCTCTGGTCAGCCCACACCTGTGTCCAGCTTGGGTCAGGCCAATTTGTAGCAAAGAAAGCCAATTGACCCATCATGTCTGTGAAAATACCATTCATTCAGTCCCACTGACCTGCCCATCACCCCCCACCCTCACACACACAGTTGTACATTATTCCTCTTTATATATCTATTTCATTCTCCTTCAAAATCTAACCTACTTACCTCCTAACCCCCTTCCGAGCACATTCCACAGCCTCACATTTCTCTTCTCTCTAAAAAATACCTTAAATCGATGTCCCGCGGGTCACTGACTCATCAACTAGTGGAAATCACTTCTCCCCATCGACTATCAAAGCCCTCATCATTTTACAGCAGGTCTGCCCTCAGCCCTCTCTCTTCCTCCTGGTGTTGTTAGATCCTATGGCCACCAGCAGTTACATGCTGATTCCCACAGCCGATAAGGAGAAGCTCTTGGCTGACTCTGATGCAAGCCCACCTTCTCCTCAGCACCTCTCTCTTCTCTATCCGGTTGTACAGCTCCTGCTCCCTTTCCTTCTCAGTCATCTGTTCCAGCCTCGTCCGGTCCTCCTCATCCCCCATCAGGTCGTCAGCATAGCCATCGTGGAACTCTTCCTCTTCGGAGGAGGATGAAGACTCGGAGCTGGAGGAGGAGCTGCTGCTCTCGGAGTCAGAGACCTCCCCTAGAAACAAACAAAGAGATCAACATTTAAAAGCAGAGGAAAGGCTGTATCCAGAGAGAGAGAGCTCACCTTCACTGCTCAATCACATCTCAAGACATACCCCATTGACTGCACTTTCAGTTATCTCCTTCCCCAACCCCCCTCCACGCACAGCCAGCCATGATACCGGCGATCAACCTGGGGGATTGTGGGCCAGGACAGCGCTGGGGTGGGGGGAGACGGTGAGAATTGATCGTCTGGTTCTTTGAGCTGATGTGGACTATGTGGATGTGTACTTACATGGCGCGCACATGACCTGCACGTGTGTATGTGTGTATATAATGTGCGTGTGTGTATATATAGTGAGTGTGCGTATATATAGTGAGTGTGTGTGCATATATATAGTGTGTGTATATAGTGTGTATGTGTGTATATAGTGTGTGTGTGTGTGTATATATATATTTTGTGTGTGTGTATTGTATGTGCGCATGTCTGGACTTACCTTCCTCGGGGGCCGAGCTCTCGGCAGAGCTGTTGTCGGGGGAGCTGCCGGATGAGGCGGCCTTGCTCACTGCCCGCTTGTTGCCCGTTTTCTTGTCTCCACCCTTGGCTTTTCCCTTCTTTTTGTTCTTGTTGCCTCCCATTGTCCACTGCAAGCAGAGCCAGACAATCAGCAGCTTCCCCCAGCAACCAGGCAGCTCTGCAACATACGGGTTGTGGCGGCGGGGCGGGGTGGGGGGTTACCCATCATCTCCCTCATAGTCTAGCAATGAACCTGGAACCAGCCACCATTGCTGACCCCCCCCTCCACCCAGAACCAACACCCACTAACCAGCATTCATTAATGCCCCCAGAGCTAACCCCCTCACCACCACACCCACCAATCGCAGGAAGTTGTCAAACACGGAACTCCAATAGACAAATGGTAGTAATCTGGGGTCCATCTTGCCCCCATCCGATGGCTGTGTGCACTCTCTGCTCACTCACCTCATCATCGCTATCTGAGGTCTCAGAGTCAGACGAGGCGGACGGTTTACTGGCTGGCTGCTCAGGCTCGCTGCGTTTTCGTTTAGCCAAGGACAGCAGTTCCTACGGTCACAGAGCAAGAGAGGGTTAATCCCAATCTTTCCGCCAACCCCCCTGTAACCAGCCCCCCCAACCCCCACCCCGTAACCAGAACACCCAACGCCCCCCTGTAACCAGCACCCCAACCCCCATCCCGTAACCAGAACACCCAACGCCCCCCTGTAACCAGCCCCCCAACCCCCATCCCGTAACCAGAACACCCAACGCCCCCCTGTAACCAGCCCCCCAACCCCCCCGTAACCAGAACACCCAACGCCCCCCTGTAACCAGCCCCCCCCCCACCCGTAACCAGAACACCCAACGCCCCCCTGTAACCAGCCCCCCCAACCCCCCCCCGTAACCAGAACACCCAACGCCCCTGTAACCAGCCCCCCCCCCCCCCCGTAACAGAACACCCAACGCCCCCTGTAACCAGCACCCCCCCCCCACCCGTAACAGCACCACAACCCCCCATAACTAGCACGTGTAAACCAGCACCAACAACCCCCCATAACTAGCACCCCAAACACACCCTGTAACCAGCACCCCCAACCCCACCCCACAATCAGCACCCCAACCCCCTGGTAACAACAACAAGATTCCATTTATTAAGCGCCTTTCACGTCGGGAGGACGTCCCAAGGCGCTGTACAGTTGGGTCAGGACCCGAGCATTGGGGGGAAATGGTCAGGGTGAGGGAAGGGAAGGAGCGAGGAGGGGTAGAGAGTCGAGAGGGAGCTGAAGGCACGGTCAAAGAGAAAGGTCTTGAGACCGGCCTTGAAGGAGGAAAGGGAGGAGGCGGCGAAGGCACTGGGGAATAGAGTTCCAGAGCCTCGGGGCTGAGAGGCTGAAGGCCCGGCCACCGATGGTAGGGCGGTTGGGGCGGGGGATGTGGAGCAGACCGGAGCCAGAGGAACGGAGGGTACGGGCAGGTAGGTAGGGGGATAGTAGGTCTGAGGAAGGAGGGAGCGAGGCCGTGTCAGTCCCCCAGCCAATCTACGAGTGAAATCGATCTGTTCTGTGATAGGGAGACAGTGGAGCCTGAGGACTGGTGTGATGGGGTTACAGTTTAGTTGGGTGACAGGAAGCCAGTGGAGCTTGGCGAGGACTGGTGTGATGGTAGTACGGAGTCTGGTGTGGTGAGAATATGGGCAGGGGAGTTCTGAATCAGTGTAGTTGTGGGTAGTGAAACTGGTGAGACAGGTGAGGAAGGCATTGGAGTAGTCGAGGCAGCAGGTGACAAAAGCTTGGACGAGGAACAGTGGCGGTGGAAGAAAGCGGTCTTGGTCAGGGACTGGATGTGGGAGAGGAAAGACAGCTGGAAATCTGATGACCAGGTTCGGTAAGGGAACAGCCAGGGAGGTTCAGGTCAGAGCCGCTTTACAGAAGAGGAGTATTGCTTCCATCTTGACAATGTTCAGCTGCAGGAAGTTTGCGCTCATCGTGGCCCTGATGTCTGACAGATAAGCTGACGGAGCATCAGGGGACCTGGAGTTGCAGCTGGTTAGGAGAACTAGAGTTGGGTGTCATAAGCATATGCGTGGAAGTTTAGCCCGTGGCTGCGAATGACATTGCCAAGAAGGAGCATGAAAATGAGGAAAAGGAGGAGATCAAGCCTGTAGCCTTGGGGTACACTACAGGTGACAGGGCAGGGGCAGAAGGGGAAACCGTTTGAAGAGAAGTGGAGGCGGTTTGTTAGATAGGACTCAAACCATCCGAGTATGGTCCCATTAAGGTGGATGAGGGAGTAGAGGCAGCGGAGGAGGATGGCATGGTCGACTATGTTGAATACAGCAGAGAGGTCCAGGAGGACAAAGAGGCAGAGGGAGACCTGGTCACAGAGGAAGTCATTGGTGACTTTGATGAGTGCTGTCTCTGTGCTGTGGGCAGGGCAGAACCCAGACTGGAGGGGCTTGAGGAAGGAGTGAAGGAAGAGGTGAGCGTGAAGTTGATTTGCAACAATGTGGTCAAAGACAAGAGGAATAGGAAGATACTGAGAGAGGATTGGGAGACGAGGGCCACCACACCACCATGTTGGTTGGGGTGGGAGGTGTGGGGGAAGGTGAAGCCAGCCGGGTAGGCTTCAATGAGGGGACAGGTTTCTGTGAGCCCAAGAATGTCCAGGTGTTGTCCAGGATGAGGTCGTGTATTGTGATGTCTTTGTTTCAGAGGGAGTGGACATTTAGAGGGCACAGCGGATCGCGGTGGGGCGGGAGAAGGCTGTCGAGTGTGAGGAGGGGGGGGGAAAAGAGTTGGAAAGGATGTTGATAAGGGAAGGTTGGGGTTATAATAATAATCCTTTCATTTGGCATAGGGCCTTATTACTTCTTCGAGACGTCTCCAAGTGCTTCACAGAATATTCTGTAAAGTGAACTGACTATATACTGTGGGCGAAATGCAGCAACCAATTGGGTACCGCAGTGTCCCACAAACAAACAGTCGTGGATTCAGTTAATAATAATCCTTGCATTTGATATAGCGCTTTTCACGTCAGGAGGACGTCGCAAAGCGCTTCACAGAACACACTGTAAAGTGAATTGACTGTATATTTGTGGGCGAACGCGGCAGCCAATTGCGCACAGCAATGTCCCATAAACAGTCGTGGATTGAAAATGACCAATTTATTATTGTTTTGTTTTGGAGGGATTATTATTAGGCTCTGTGTGGAGTAAGGAAACTTGCCCAAGGTTTGGCCCTGACTCCCCGGGGATTGAACTCAGGTCTCTCGCTTGCAAAGCGAGTGCTCTAACCACTGAGCTGCAGGACTCCACAGTTGTTTACCAGTCGGGAGATGGAAGCAGGGAGGAGGGTCTTGCGGAAAAAAAGAGAAAATGGTGCATTTGGGATGGCTGCTCCGGGATATCCAATGGCTGGTACCTCGTAAGACCGGAGGAGCAGAGGGAGGCTGTGTGAGGGTCCATAGAGAGAGAGCGAGGAGGACGGTGGGAGAGAAGAACTGAACGAGAGAAGCGAACGGTGGGGAGTTGATACACGGGGTATTTTGGGAGGGGGGACTTGGGGCAAAGGAGCAGCCCAAACGCTCACACCGAGACTGGAGGCAAAGCGATCAGCTCGACAGTCAGCTGGGGGTCCAGAGGAGAGAGGGGGGGGGGGAGAACTCATAGCATTATTTACCAACAATAACATCCCCAGCCCAGTGACACTGAGACCATCAACACCCCCAGCCCAGTGACACTGAGATTATCAACACCCCCAGCCCAGTGACACTGAGACCATCAACGCCCCCAGCCCAGTGACACTGAGACCATCAACGCCCCCAGCCCAGTGACACTGAGACCATCAACGCCCCCAGACCAGTGACACTAAGACCATCAACACCCCCAGCCCAGTGACACTGAAACCAACAACCCCCCCAGCCCAGGGTCACTGAGACCAATAATACTCCAACCCCGTGACACTGCGACCAACAACACCCCCAGCCCAGGGTCACTGAGGCCAACAACACCCCCAGCCCAGGGTCACTGAGGCCAACAACACCCCCAGCCCAGGGTCGCCGAGACCAACAACACCCCCAGCCCAGGGTCGCTGAGGCCAACAACACCCCCAGCCCAGGGTCGCCGAGACCAACAACACCCCCAGCCCAGTGACACTGAGGCCAACAACACCCCCAGCCCAGTGACACTGAGACCAACAACACCCCCAGCCCAGGGTCGCCGAGACCAACAACACCCCAGCCCAGTGCCACTGAGGCCAACAACACCCCCAGCCCAGTGACACTGAGGCCAACAACACCCCCAGCCCAGTGACACTGAGGCCAACAACACCCCCAGCCCAGGGTCACTGAGGCCAACAACACCCCCAGCCCAGGGTCACTGAGGCCAACAACACCCCCAGCCCAGGGTCACTGAGACCAACAACACCCCCAGCCCAGGGTCACTGAGATCGAATAATCCCCAGACCAGGGCCCTGGGGCTAAGGACACCCCGAGCCCCGGGCTCTGGCTGCTCTGGGCCCGCCGCCCCGCTCGCAGGCGCCGGTACCTGGTCCAGGTTCTCCTCGCTGCCGCTGTCGTCGCTGTCCGAGTCGATGACGACCCGACCCTTCCGCTTCTTCACCATGGCGAGGCCGAGGCTCCGGCCAGGCCAGAGAGGAGAGGAAGCGGCCGGCGGCTCTCCCAGCACGACCCGCACCCCCTGGGAGCCGCGGCTCTCAGCCCGGCCTCTACCCGCCGGCCCGCCCGCCCGCCCGCCCGCGACGAGGCTCACGGGGTCAGCAGCTCGCCCACCACCACCACCCCCCCCGGGGCCGGGAGGCTCTGGCTGCTCCTCCGCGGCGGCTCTGGCTCACACTCGGGCCGGGGCCCCCTGGCACCTCGGGCCGGTGGAAGGCGCTGGCTGTCCCGGCGCGGTCTCGGGGCTGTTGCTCAGGCGGCGGCGCTGACTAGGCCTCAGGTCCGCAGCTCTTGTCGCCGTACACAAAAAGCGAAGCCGTGCACATGCGCACACCCTGCGCCCGCGGCCGACATTGCGCGCCCTTCCCCCCCCCCACCCCCACGTGACGTCACGGCGCATGGCAGGCTCGCCCGCCGACGTCGTGACGCCATCGCGCCATCGGCCGGCGTGGTGGTGGGCCCCCGGCGGCGTGGGAAAACGAGCGCGTGCGCTGAGGGTGACGCGACTCGAGCGTCATCGGCTGCTCAGCGTCAGCCATTGCCGGTTCCCTGTCTGTCCTCTCTCTCTGTGTGTGTGACCCTGACCTCAGGCTCGGGCTCACATTCCACACCGGTTTCACTCAGCTCCACAGGCCCGGGCCCGGCCCCGGGGGTCAGGGGTCAGGGGCCTCTGCCCAGTCAGTGTCTGTGGGGTTAGTGCCAGGCTGAGCGCTCTGTGAGTGTGTGTGTGTGTGTGAGGCTCTGTGTGTGTGTGTGAGAGGCTCTGTGTGTGTGTGTGAGGCTCTGTGTGTGTGTGTGAGAGACACTGTGTGTGTGTGAGGCACTGTGTGTGTGTGAGGCACTGTGTGTGTGAGGCACTGTGTGTGTGTGAGGCACTGTGTGTGTGATGTGTGTGTGAGAGACACTGTGTGTGTGTGTGAGGCTCTGTGTGTGAGTGTGAGGCTCTGTGTGTGTGTGTGTGTGAGTGTGAGGCTCTGTGTGTGAGTGTGAGGCTCTGTGTGTGTGTGTGAGGCTCTGTGTGTGTGTGTGTGTGTGTGTGTGAGGCTCTGTGTGTGAGTGTGAGGCTCTGTGTGTGTGTGTGAGGCTCTGTGTGTGTGAGGCTCTGTGTGTGTGAGGCTGGTGTGTGTGTGTGAGGCTGGTGTGTGTGTGTGAGGCTGGTGTGTGTGTGTGAGGCTGGTGTAATGCTGTGTGTGAGGCTGGTGTGTGTGTGTGAGGCTGGTGTGTGTGTGTGAGGCTGGTGTGTGTGTGTGAGGCTGGTGTGTGTGTGTGAGGCTGGTGTGTGTGTGTGAGGCTGGTGTGTGTGTGAGGCTCTGTGTGTGTGTGAGGCTCTGTGTGTGTGTGTGAGGCTGGTGTGTGTGTGAGGCTGGTGTGTGTGAGGCTCTGTGTGTGTGTGAGGCTGGTGGCTGTGTGTGTGTGTGTGTGAGGCTGGTGTGTGTGTGAGGCTCTGTGTGTGTGTGTGTGAGGCTCTGTGTGTGTGAGGCTCTGTGTGTGTGTGTGAGAGTGTGAGGCTGGTGTGTGTGAGGCTGGTGGCTGTGTGTGTGTGTGTGTGAGAGGCTCTGTCTGTGTGTGAGTGTGAGGCTCTGTGTGTGTGTGTGTGTGAGGCTCTGTGTGTGTGTGTGTGTGAGGCTGGTGGCTGTGTGTGTGTGTGAGAGTGTGAGGCTCTGTGTGTGTGTGTGTGTGTGTGTGTGAGGCTCTGTGTGTGTGTGTGTGTGAGGCTGGTGGCTGTGTGTGCGGCCTGTCGCTGGTGATCAGAGGGAGACCTGGTGATGACCTCGCTGGCCCTGCACAGATCCTGGCTGTTTGGGTGTCTGTGGGGGCGGCTGTCCCCCTGGGCCAGGCTGGCCCTGAGCCGTGCCTACCGACGGCCAGGTTCACCCCCCGAGAACGTGCCCCCCTGGAAGAGGTTTAGCTTCAGCCTGCAGCGGGGGGTGGAGGGGGTGAGGAAGCAGCTGGGGCTGCTGAAGGAGGAGGTGATGGAGCCGTTGCAGGGGCCGGGGGGCCGGGCTCTAAGGGAACTGCTGCTGGAGCAGACCCGCGTGGTCTGGCAGTTCCGGGGCGAGGACAGCCTCCGCCAGTGGATGGTGTCCTGTGACCAGGAGATTGGCGGCCGCAGCCGGGTGGACCTGACGCTGGGCAGCAACGGCAAGACGGCGCTGCTATCCGGAGAGCTGTGTGTGGAGGTGCCGCGTGACGGCGAGACTCGCTACAGCGGCTACTGCACATTGCGCTCCCGGGAGCTGCAGGTCAGTGGGCAAGTGGTGGGCTGGTGTGTGGGGGGGAAGGGGCTGGGGTAGTGGGCGGGTTTACTATGTGAGTGAGTGCAGAGCGGGGCTGGGTGCTGGCCTCTCTCGGATTGCGCAGCGCCCTGTTGCCCTGACAATGCCCGGCTTGTGGGGTGCAAGTTGTTGTTGTTGTTGAGGAGCTCCCAGAGCACGAGGGGCTGTGCTGACTGGAGGTCTGTGCTGCAGGCTGCATTCGAGCGTAACAAGCACCACGACTGGAGCAGCTTTAACACCCTGCACCTGTGTGTGCGCGGCGACGGGCGGCCATGGATGGTCAACATCAGCTCCGCCATGTTCTTCTCCCATCACAAGGACGACCTTTACAACTACTTCCTGTTCACCCGCGGCGGCCCGTACTGGCAGCACGTCAAGGTACAACCACACCGTGAACGCGAGAGAGGGGGCATTGTGGGTGCGTGAGGGCACGGCGCGCGCGAGAGAGGGGGCACGGTGCGCGCGAGAGAGGGGGCACGGTGCGCGCGAGGGAGGGGGCACGGTGCGTGCGAGGGAGGGGGCACGGTGCGCGAGAGAGAGGGAGGGCGGGTGCGTGAGAGAGAGAGAGAGAGAGAGGGCGGGCAGTGTGTGTGAGGCAGGGTGGGCATGGTGTGCGTGAGGGAGAGTGTTGTGTGTGTGTGTGTGTGTGTGTGAGACAGAGAGGGCTAGCACATAGACATTCGCTTGTCAGGCAGGTCACCTTGGAGCCAGCTGCAAGGAGACACAGGCATGAATTAGTCATTTGACAAACATCCAGCACTGCTGAGTGCCCCCCCCCAGCACAGTAGTGTCCTGACTAGCTGATCGTGGTGAAGAGAACGTAGCTCTGACCTTCCTCCTGCTTCACCCCCAGATCCCGTTCTCCAAATTCTTCCTGTCCAGTCGTGGCCGAGTGCAGGACAGCCAGCAGCCCCTGTGGCTGGATAAGGTACGAATGGGGGCTCAGGAGGGGGTGCGGCGCTCTCGCCGTGGGTGGGGGAAGTAAAGCTCTCACTGTGTTGGCTGGACCTGGGAGGGGGGGGGGGCGGAGCGACGCTCTAACTATGGGGGTAGGATTGAGTGATGCTCTCTCACTGCCGCCTGTGCGCTCTCTCTCCCCCTCCACCTCAGATCAGCACCATCGGCTTCACACTGGGTGACAAAGTGGACGGCCCTTTCCAGCTGGAGATCGACTTCATTGGAGTGTGTAACGACCGGGCGCACACAGAGACATTTGCTTACGAGAGCTACAAACGCAACCCAGAGGTCTGAGCTCCACCAGAGAGGGGCACACAATTCCTTTTTGATAAGCCGGATGCCTGACACACACAGAAACCATCACAGTGATCAGCTGGATGCCTGACAGACACAGATATCCATCACCAGGATCAGCCAGGTATCTGACACACATGGAAACCCATTACCCTGCTTCACAATACCCAAACCAGACTGGGAATTCCAACTATCCCACCTTCACGTGGAAATGCTAGAGATCGATTGTTGGAATGTGCACTCTCTCTCTGGAGGGACAGATTCTGCTTATCTAATTCCAGAAAGATTTAGGTGCAGGTTGGCAAGAGGCGAGGCTTGGGAATCCCAGAGTGTGTGTTGGGGTAACTGTTGGGGTCTAACTAGCTAAAATCACAAAGCTTGCCATTAAAAGCACTGTAAGGTAAGCTTCCCTGCTGCTTGTTCGGCTAGGACCACCTTATCTGTTAGGGCTTTGGCTTGGCAGGGATAACAGGAGTTGAGTGGGCTGACTCTGCCCCCAGTGACTGCTCTGCCAATGAGCCAGGTTGGCTGGACTCATCAACAGTGCCTAGAATACTGCAGACGAATCTGGCTCAGGAACTGGACCAGAGACCATCACAGAGGGTTGATTTGATTCTGACATTCTTTTGTTAAACATTTCACCTTGCAGCCTGTTACCTCCCCAGGCTTAGGTCTCGCACAGTGCCACATTGTCATCCTGTGGCCCCCTGCAGTGCCCCCGCGTACGTGAGTGAAGCCTTCACTCATCTGGTTGGTGCCTCACAGGTGCAAGGACAAGAAATAAAGTTTATTTTGTTGCTTCACTGACTCCTGTCCAGTCCTGTTCCTCTTCTGCAGGCAAACGTGGCGGCTGTCTTTGCTATGCAGACACCCAGTCCAGGCACCCAGGAGTGGCTTGTCCCCTGGGGCAGTGCTATTCCCGTTCAACGCAGCAACATTCACATCTTAACATAGTAGCTCAGCCAAGTCGGGAAAAAATAATGATCCTTGCATTTGATACAGCACCTCATCCTATCTCGCATCGGACCTCCCCCCTCTTTTACACAGAATATATTGTAAAGTGTAGTGACTATTTTGGGGGCAAACACAGCAGCCAATTGCTCACAATAGAGTTCCACGTCGTCAAGGAGCTCTGTGTGAAATACTTGAGTTGAGCTCTAACCTGACTGATGGGACCAATTCCTTCCTCCTCCCCGGCCAATAACTAACAACAAAATTACATTTGTGTAGCGCATTTCATGTTGGGTGGATGTCCCAAGGTGCTGGACAATCAGCGTTTCGGACCCAAGCTGGGGGTCAGGATCGGTGAAGGGCAGTGAGGTGGTGGGTGATTGAAGGCACGGTCAAAGGGATGGGTCTTGAAGGTGGCAGAGTGGCTGAAGGCTTGCCCGCCAATGGTAGGGTGGAGGACATGAAGCAGGCTGGAGCTTGCTGCGTGGAGGGTGCCTGCAGGCTGGTAGGGGGTCGAGGAGGTAAGGGCGAGGACCGGGATCGTGAACTGTATCCTGTGTGATGAGAAACCAGTGGCGTCGGGGAATGGAACAGAAGCTTGGTCTCACCGGCCGCATTAACCCAGGTGTTCGAGCAGCCTTAAAGAGGGTGCCAGTGATGCTCATCACACTGTCATTCCTACACCTGAATCCAGCACTCTTAACTGAGGTGCACCCAGCACGGGTTATCCTCGAGGGGAAATGTCATTTACAGATCACTTTAAACCTTTCATAAATTGAACGAAGGGTGAGTAGGGGTATCCTAGGCAGAGGATGGGGGGGGCGGCACTATCAGGTTGTTCAGCAGCCAGGCACAGGCAGTGCTCTAGGCACCAGCTGTCACCACCAGCTGTTGGCACAGGAGAAATGAGCCCAGCGTAACTTATCTTTTTGGGATATTTTTAATGTGAAAATTTTAATACAGAGTACAAAAGCGCGACTACATTTAGTTTCAACAGCAAGAACAGGGGGAGATCAAAAGCATTGATCAACATGTAAAATAGACAGTTCCATTGCAAAATACTTCCAAGTTTTTTGTAAAAAAGAGAGAGAGAGAGGTCAATGGCAAATATCAACATATCTACACGTTGTGGATCCGAGCAGAGCCTCAGGCCATCACCAGCCCCCGCCGAGCACCCACTAGCCGCCTCTTCTTCTCTTTCCGTCCCTCCACATGTTGCTCACGCCGCTCCGCCCTGTGAGCAAACAGCTGGTCAGCAAAGCCTTGGCATACGAGCACCCACCCCCTGCCACATCACCACAACAACAACTTGCATTTATATGGCGCCTTCACACAGGGTAGGGACCCGCAGTGCTTCACAGGGGGAGAGGGAGTGTGGAGGTGACCATAAGCACGATCAAAAAGGAAGGTCTTTAGGCGGGATTTGAAAGTGAGGAGGCGGTGGGGGGCAAGATGGAGGGGCTGAGGGAGAGACACACACACACAGGGAGCAGTCTTGGCAGGGCACTCCCCCACCCTTTACACGAGGCAGTCTTGACAGTCCCACGCACACGAAGCGCTGGATTCAGTTTGCACAGGGAGCTTTGTGAATGGATATGTGGACCTGTCTCTCCCCCCGCCCCCAGAGAGGCAGCTCAGTGCTGACCTGGAGCAGAAGAGATTCACCAGAGGTTAGTGACTGGTCCCTGACTCACCTGGTCTGTAACTTTAGCTGCTTGTAATCCTTGCAATGAGAGTGACTGCTCACATTCTCCTTGGCTTCGGCCCAGGGTTTCAGCTTGCCTGTGAGGCACAATGACAGGCTTCAGTGTGATTGTTCACATGGTGGAGAAAGCGGAGAGAGGGAAGAAGAAAAGAGGAGAGACAGAGAGCTCAAAGTCTCAACGGGCGACTTGACCCCACAACCTTCTGACCCAGAGAGCAGAGTGCAGACTAACACCTGGGGATGGATAAGGATTTGCTGTGGAGAAAACAGACTGAAGGTTTTCCACTCTCAAAGAGCCAGACACAAGGGGCTTTCTCCTGTGCTGTAGTCGTGCAGAGTAGGAGAAAATATAGGCCTGATCAAGCTGATGGATGAGAATGAGATAAATATGTAAAAGAAGGATAGCAAGTGTGGGGAGTGGGAATACATTTGTAAAGCCCTGTTCATGTCAGGAGGACGTGACAGCAGTGTGGGGAGCAGGAATAGATGGTATGGGGCAAACAGCAGCATGGGGAGTGAGATTAAACTGATAAGATTCTCAGGCCAAAGCCCAGGTGCGAGGTTGAAGCAGGAAGTGGGGACACTGACCTTTGTGGGGCTGGTAGGACAGTGGGCGAGACAGGCTCTCCTTCAAGTCAAACTTTTTGTTGGTGCCGGGAGTGGCGTTCCCACAGAACGTATATGGTGTGATCCCTAAAAGAATGAAAGGAGAGGTTACACTGCTTCCCCCATGTGGAAAACACCCAAAGCATTCACATTAACTACCCCCATGTGGATCAACTGGCTTTGGAGTCACTGTGGGTGTGGAGAAAACGGGATAAGATCTCCTTACTGTGCACAGTAAAGTCCCACACAATTTATCTGGGGGGATTGTCAGCCAGGTCACAGGGAGAAACTCTTCTCTCTTCCGATGGGGTCGTAGGATTTGTAACATCTACCTGAACACTGAGCAGATCTTGACTAAGGTTTCATGCCCAGGAAGTGGTGACGAATACCAGCCTGGACTGTCAGCTCTACACCCAACCCGGGGCTTGCACCCACACCATTCAGGAGTGAATGGGAGCAAGTGTGGTTTGGGTGAACCAGATCAGTGAGAGTCAGATGTCGCTCACCCAACTGCTAGTAACCACAGGTTTCAGGAATGAAAACCATGCTAAGAGAATCATAGTATCTTACAACACAGGAGGCAATTCGTCCCATCATGTCTGTTCTTTGAAAAAGCTACCAACTGGTCCCACTTCCCACGCTCTTACCCCATAGCCCTGCACATTTTTTCCTCTAATTCCCTTTTGAATTTACTGTCAAATTTGTTTCCACCACCCTTTCAGGCAATGCATTCCAGACAGCAACAACTCTTGGGAGTAAAAAAAATCTCTCATTTCCCCTCTGGCTCTTTTGTCAATTATCTTAAATCTATGTACTCTATTTGCAGACTCACCTGCCAGAGGAAACAATTTCTCCTTATCTACTCTATCAAAACCCCTCATAAATTTGAACACATCAATTAAATTTTCCCTCAACCTTCTCTGCTCTAAGGAGAATAATCCTAGCCTCTCTAGTCTCTCCACATAATTGAAGTCCCTCATGTCTGGTATAATTCTTGTAAATCTCCTGCACCCTCTCCAAACCCTAGCGCAGGAGCAGCAGCAACTGGCAGCTGTGAAGCGAAGCCACAGCGATTTCCAGACTCACCTTCAGAGGTCTTGGGCAGGTTTGTTTTGGGCACAGAGTCTTTGATCTTTCGCCGCTGTGAGCTGCCTGGTGTGTCCACAGGATGTGTGAGGGGAGATCGCCTCGCCGGAGTCTTGATCAGAGACAGCTTGCTCTCCTTGCCTTCAGTAGCAGCTGTGAATCTAACACCACCAGTTACAGTTAGATGTGGGATAGATCCTTGTTCTCACCTTTAAATCCCTCCAGTGTCTTGCCCCACCCTCTCTGCGACCTGACCTGCACGAACCAGACTGATCTGGTCACTACCTTCTCTCAGTAGACATCAGCCTGTTTTGTGTCCCCCTCTCTATCCACCCCACCATTGGTGGGCAGGCGTTTAGCCTATCTGCCTCCCTCACTGGAACACCATCCCAGAATCCTTCCGAGTCCCTCCTCACCTCATTCAAGGTTTGTCTCGAGACCTTTCTCTTTGACTATGGATTTGATTATCATTACCCCTACCCCAGCTCAGCTGCTCAGCCTACCACTGTGATGGGTGCTGCATAAACATGAATTGTCTTGTACAGGATCTCCTTCAAATATAGTCACTACACTGGACAGCAATTCCCTGTGAAGCACCGGGAGACACTTTCATGTTATCAAATGCACGGTTGTAATTATGTCCACAGCTTACAGTGTATACCCATCCAGGTGGCGAGGACCTCAAGCAGTTCCATGTCATACAGCAGTAATCATCCAACAGCCAGGCAGCTCTCAGCACTTAACCAAAGGCCAGTGACCCCACACAGCAGAAAACAAGCACCAGTAATATCCAGTGCCTGTCACACAGGGGAGACAACCTGTTCTGGTCATTAATCATTTTTCTAGATTGGTGCTGTGATGAAAAGGGAGATTCTGATGCTGTGATGGGGAGGGTGGAATCTGATGTTGTGGTAGGGCTGTTTCAGTCAGTAGATGGGTTTTTAGGCTGATGCTGAGAGTGGGTGAGGCCATTACCTGACGTTCATTTTAGTGACAGTGAAGATGGAAGGCTTGAAGGTGGAGCTGGCACCAGTGTTACTGGCGTTGCCGGTGACCATGGAGTTGCTGGTGCGTGGTGAGCGCCGACGCTCTGCCAGTACTGGGAGAGCTTTGGTCGGCTGCTCCGGGCCACTCACAGGCTGAAAACAAGAGAAGAGCAATGTGAGGGGAGTGTGGGACATTGCAGCCAACCTCAGCGTGACTTATGATGGTCTCAATAGTAGGTTTGGGGACATTTTAAACCCAACCTCACTTTCACATCGCTGTCTGGAACCTTCATCTCCGTTACTCTGAGTGTTACAGACTTCTCAGCCAACATCTAACAAAAGGAATAACAGCTTACACACAAACACCAAAATCCATCCATCAAACTGGGGTTTGTGGCAGACAATTCCAAGTTACCATTGCCCTGTGTGTGAGGACAGTGTCTAACTTCTGTCAGTGATGGTGTGAAACGCTGTGACTCACTCACTCACCTTGACTTGTTTGATCGAGTTCCCAAAGGCCTCGATGCGCCTGCGTTTTCGCTCCACATACTTGTCGATCGACTCCATCTTATTGAAATTGGCCTCATGAATCTTCTTCCAGTCTGCGGAGGCCAGAACAGCCAAGGTGAGACAGAGCAGCCTACCTAGCGCAGTCAGTGTCTGCACAAGCACCTACTCCGTTAACAAATGTCTCATCCAAAGGACGGCCCTCTGACAATGTCGATGGGTCTGGAACTCACAAGTTTCTGCCTCAGACGAGACTAAGTCTAGAGGAGCCAATGCAACGTGGAATGTTTAACCTTCAGGCCCACAGAGCAGCACAACACACACACTGGCTGCTGGTGCGGCTGAGGAGCATGATACGGAGCTGGGGAGAGGGGAGGTGACCATAGGTACAATCAAAAAGGAAGGTCTTCAGCTATGATCTGCAGAAGGGCAAGGAGGCAAGATGGAGGGATTGAAGCAGAGTTCCAGAGTCTCGGGGTGTAGTGTGAAAATACGACCGCTGATGGCGGAATAGAGGGGTTTGGAATGTGAACTCGGACGGAGTCAGACAATAGAAGGGGCAGGTGGCAGAATGGGGTGGAAGTAGGTCAGAGAGGTAGGGAAGTAATAGTGTGGGAATTCATTTGTAATTAAGTGCGAGGATCTTGAAATCAATGTGGGCCTGTGACAGGGAGCCAGTGGAGCCTAACCAGGTTTAGTGGTGAGGAATAACTAGCTGCAGCAACCAGCCAAAGTGCCCAATGCAATTTTCAAGGCAGCTACTGGCACAGGGAGCACCATAGGGCATATTGCCAGGGAAAGGAAGCCTGGAAAATCAAAATGAGCTTTCCAGAGTAAGGCCTGGCATGATCACATTTCCATTACTAATGTACCATCCTCCCCCCTCCTAATGACCATTCTCCCCCCAAATCCCTTCGCATCTCCTCTCCCATCACACCCCGACTTTCAAGGTATTTGGACTCACAAATTATACACAAGTTGGCATAACCCTAACACTACACAGGACAATAATATCTGATAACAATCAATGGATAGTTTCAGAACAGAATGTTTCTCACCTGGAGTGCCAGCCTTCAGCCCAGCTTTGCCACTTGGAGTGTCAGCCTTTAATGCAGCTTTGTCAGCTCTTCCTACATATCGAGGGATCTTGCCTCTCAGAAGAGCAGGTTTAGAATTGCTAGAGGTGTCTGAAACAAGGAAAGCACCAGTTATTTAGTGATGGGGCAGGGGAAAGAAAGAATAAGCAACATTTATCGATAAATGCATTTATTAAACACCTCAATCCAATTACCAGCAGGCAATTGGGGAGATGGTAAAAATCTATTTAAGAGACTGAGCTACAACAGAGGAGACCGAGAAGGTCCACGACAGGGGAGACAGGGACAAACAACTATCTTTAGCTGGGGAAGGGCTTGGACTCGTTAGGGGAGAGTCAGGGAGAGGTTAGAGGGCAGCTCCTCACTCTCAGGCTGCTCATTCCCAGGAACCAGGCTACAGAGGGCGGCTCAGTACAGTTGGGTCAGCAGCTGAGCAGCAAAACATTCGAGAGATCGAGATAGGAAGTGCGTTAATAAAAATGAGGACTTAAAAGACAGAGGCAGTGTGGGCACAGACACAATGTCCTGCTTTGAAACTTAATAATGATACTTGTACTTGATACACTGCCTTATGTCTTTGAGACGTTTCAATGCACTTCACATATACAGTCAATTCACCTTATAGTATATTCTGTGAAGCATTTTGAGATCAAATGCAAGGATTATTATTAATATGGTCATGTTTCTGCTGCAACCTCAGGGAGTTCCACATTCTCACCACCCTCTGTGTGAAGAAGTTCCTCCTAAACTCCCCGTTAGATGAGTTAGTGTCTAGTTTATTATTTCTGCCAGGCTGTCACAGTCAGCTTTCATTGTCTATTGCAGGACATGGCTAGGGAAAAGAGAAAAGTCCCCTGCTGTCCTGATACCCACACCGGGGTCGTATCCAGTTAATGCATAGGCAAGGCTCACTGTGCCATACATAGCTCCCACTTTCCCAGCCACACATTCAGCAAACAGCACACTAAAATGTAATAATCCTCCACTGGTGACGGTGTGTATTATGTGTGGGCATTGAACCAATGTGCACACAGCAATGAGCCACAAACATTTCTGGCCAGGACACAGACAGAGAAATCTCTCCTCTTTTCCGACAGATATGTAGGACCCGACACTGTGCTGGAGCATCAGCCTGGAATGTAAGTTTAAAGGCCAAATATGGGCTGATTCAGCCCACAACTGATTCAGTGGTGAGAGTGCTACTGACATTGCCAGGCTGAACTGGTTTCAGGCAATCCATCGATCACATTCAGAAAGCCTCAGAATGCTGTTAAAGGGATTAAATAAGCATGTACCGGTCCATCTGGCCCTCTTGCTGGCGTGTGAAGATGGGGAATTTGAGCCGTTCAGGCCAGGTGTTCCTTCAGGCTTCACTACCTCAATGGCCAAGAGTCTCTTCCTTTGTCTTCTCTTCATCTTGAATCCTTCCCGATCGGGCGAGGCGACCAAGGGTTCCTGGTCATTTTAAACAGAGGGTCAGGCTTGGACATCCCAAAAAGCTTCACAGGATTAATGTAAAGTGCAGTAACTATGTGTTTTGTTAGACAAATGCAGCAACCAAGCTGCACACAGCAACATCCCGCAAACAGCCATGAAGTGAATGATAATTTTTTTTATAAAATGGTTAATTGTTGTCCAGAAATTCACTGCTCCTTTTGAATAGCGCTGGAGGATCTTTAATGTCCACATGTCAGGGCCAGAGGGGACCTTGGTTTAACGTTTCGCCTGGAGAAGGTCCCAGCTGCCTCTTGTTTCTGTACACTGCTAAGAGTGGAACAAAACAGCAGCAGCACTCTACTCCATGAGCCTCCCAGCAGAGCTCAGCCTGATCCCACTCTGACCGTGCAGCACGCTGTTACCTGAGCAGGTAGTGGTGGGTGTGCGGTGGCAGCAGTTTCATTGGCACTGTCTGTGTGCCCTGCACTCAGCTGCCTCTCTACACTTCGCCGCTGAGTCACACAAATACCATCCTCCTTTCCCTCTGCATCACTCATGGTTTCCTCATCAGTACCATTGCTGGCAGGAGTGGTTACAGCATCCTGGAAAGACAAGATCCTGGTGGGCTTGGGATAGACAGCTGCTTACAATGAACTACACCTGCCTGATCTTCTGGTGAATAGCTGGCCCTCCAATAGGAGGATATGACCTCAGCTTTTATCAGTGGATGTAACCCACTATAACAACAACAACCTTTGCGTTTGATACAGCACTGTATTACTGACAACCATGGCCTGATCCTCAATCCTCATATTAAATCACTCATTCACTTCATGGCTGTTTATAGGACTTTGCTGTGTGTAAAATGGCTGCCACATTAGCCTTAGAAATATAGTCACTACACTTTACAGAATACCCTGAGAATGTCCTACCGAGTTGTAAGACACTATATCAAATGCAAGACTTATTATTATAAAATGTAAAATGCCTCAAAGCACCTCACAGCATTTATTGCAAAGTGTAATGACTTTATTTTGTAAGTGAACACAGTTAAATTGTGTACAGCAACATTCCAAAAACAGCCATGAAGTGAATTGTATCTGGGGGATTGTCAGCCGGGTCAGAGAAACTCCTTCCTCTTTTCAAGTAGGGTGCACCTGAACAGGAAGAGGGCACCTTGCTTTAATATCTCGGCTGAAGGACTACTATCACCGGGTCTGGTGGAACCAAAATAATAATCCTTGCATTTCATGTAGCACTTAATCGTGTCTTCGAGATGTTTCAAAGCACTTTACAGAATATTCTGTAAAGTGAACGACTGCATAATTTGTAGGCAAATCGCGGCAGCCAATTGCGCACAACAGCGTCCCCAAAACAGGCGTGGATTGAGCGACTAATTATTTTAAAATTTATTTTGAAGAAATTATTACACCCGGAAAAGCGATCCGCCAATCGACTAACAACCGGATTTCTATTTACCTCTGGGTAAACAAACAGAGGCATGTGGATTAAGGAAACTTGCCCAACGTTTCGCCCTGCTGGGAATTGAACCCAGGTCCTCTCGCTTTGCCAGGAGAGGGCTCTAATCTCTAAGCTACAGGACTCCCTCCACCTGCCACACATGAACATTGCGGAGAAGGAGACCATTGAGAGAAATTTCAGCGAGGTTAGACTTTATCCTCTTTATACAGCATTTTATAACAGCTAGAATTGGACACATTATTGAATTTACTATCCTGGTGCAGAAAACCGGCATCAAAATTAAGTACTATCACAGCTTTACTTTTCACATCCTTACCTCTTGAATGGATTCCCTCTTTCTCTCTTGTTGAAAATATTCTCTTAAAGATTTTACCAATTTATCAGCCTGTTCAAAACAAAATGGAAGAGTCAAAGACCACACACATATAGCATTAAATGCACTTCAAACTGAAGGAGTTCATGTTCCAACATGGGGCTTGAACCCACAACCTTCTGCTTCAGAGGCAGGGGGTGAATCAATAAAAATCCCTTTAGGTGAAGTAGCAAAGAGCTATAGACTTCTGTGCATTTCTATTTCAGCAAATAAGGTGAGAAAAATGACACGTAGATGTCACACCCGTGTTATATAAATTAAAAATGTACATCAATACAACAAAGTATCTGATTCATACATTAAACAAATCAAAGATAAACAGACCATTTATCACAGGCCATCTATCCCACTGAATTTTTCTCATTCCTCCTAGCACAAAACCTGTCACGATCCCCAAACACCTCATGGTATTCACTGTAATGCAGTGGAGCCAAGCCAAATAACAACAAACAAGAGTTCTGACAAAAGGTTATGGACCTGAAACATGAACTCACTTTCCTCCCTCCACGGATAATAATAATAATAATCCTTGCATTTGATATAGCGCTTTTCACGTCGGGAGGACGTCCCAAAGCGCTTCACAGAACACACTGTAAAGTGAATTGACTGTATATTTGTGGGCGAACGCGGCAGCAAATTGCGCACAGCAATGTCCCACAAACAGTCGTAGATTGAAACTGTCGTAGATTGAAACTGACCAATTTATTATTGTTTTGGAGGGATTATTATTAGGCTCTGTGGAGTAAGGAAACTTGCCCAAGGTTTCGCCCTGACCTGCCGGGGATTGAACCCGGGTGTCTCGCTTGCAAAGCGAGTGCTCTAACACTGAGCTGGAGGACTCAGATGTTGCCCGACCTGCTGAATGCTCCCAGAGACTCCTGCTTTTATTTAAGATTGCCAGTGCTTTGCAGCGTTTTGCCTTTTTTTGTTTCAAACAGCAATAATCCTGGTATTTCATACAACGGCTTATATTCCCAAAACATCTCAAAGCACTTGGCACCATTTACTGTAAAGTGACAGTGACTGAGTTTTGTGAACTCTCTCTCCTCTTCTTTTGAATAGTGTGAAGGGAGACCATTGCCATTCACCTGAACAACACATTGCATTTATGTGTCAATCCTAACCGGCTCTGGGATGTCGGGGAGGACGGACCAAATAAGATTAGGGTCGAGGGCTTGGACCCGAGCTGGGGGTTGGGATCAAAGGAGGCGGAGGGCAACAACAACAACAACAACAAGATTCCATTTATAGAGCGCCTTTCACGTCAGGAGGACGTCCCAAGGCGCTGCACAGTTGGGTCATGACCCGAGCAGGGGGGAAATGGTCAGGGTGAGGGGAGGGAAGGGAGGGAGCGAGGAGGGGGGAAATGGTCAGGGTGAGGGGAGGGAAGGGAGGGAGCGAGGAGGGGGAAGAGAGTCGAGAGGGGAGCTGAAGGCACGGTCAAAGAGAAGGGTTGGGGTGGAGGGGCACACAACGGTGGAGAAGGGGAAAGAGAAGCTGAACGACAACTGTGGAGCGCTGCAGCGCGGCGCTCAGAGCAGTGGCCTCGCAAACCAGAGGCCAAGCCAAGCCCGGCCAAGCCAAGCCAGACCAAGCCCAGCCAGACCAAGCCAAGCAAAGCCCAGCCAGACCAAGCCTAGCCAGACCAAGCCCGGCCAAGCCAAGCCAAGCCAAGCCCGGCCAAGCCAAGCCAGACCAACCCCGGCCAAGCCACGCCAGACCAAGCCTGGCCAAGCCAAGCCAAGCCTGGCCAAGCCAAGCCAGCCAAACCAAGCCCAGCCAGGCCAAGCAAAGCCCAGCCCGGCCAAGCCCAGCCCCGCTCTCACCTTCAGGTTGGCCTTCAGACCGTGCGTCTTGGCCAGATGCTGCAGCTCCACGTACTTCAAGCTGTCCAGCCGTTGGGAAGGGTCCACACGCCCCATGTTGTTGTTGTCCATGCCCACGCCTCTCTCGCGCGCGCTCACTCACTCTCCGCGTCTCCAATAACTGTCACCCGGTTTGAATGTCCGCTCTCGCCTCCCATTGGTCAGGAACCGCATCCGGTCCCCGCCCCTCTGCCCCTCCCCCAGATGAGCCTATCAGAGGTGCCGAGGGCGCTGAGTGACGTCCCCCTTCATCCAATCGGCAGGGCGTAGCGGCGGGACGGGAGGAGGCGGTGATTGGCGTGCGCGCCCAGCAATCAGCGCGGGCCACAAGAGCGCGGGATCTCCCGTTTGAATGCAGCTTCTGATCAACGGTCACTCTGTGAGCCAGGGTGGGGGGGAGGGGGGGGAGTGGGAAGGAGGGGAGTGGGGAGGAGTGGGGAGAGTGGAAGGAAGAGGAAGAGTGGGGCGGGAGGCAGAGGGTTGAGGGGAGGGGCGGGAGGTGAAGTGTTGAGGGGGGGGCGGTTAGGGGAGGGAGGCGGGGGTTGAGGGGCGGTGGGGTGGTTGAGGGAGGGAGGGAGGCAGGGGCCGGGTGGGGTGAGAGGCGGGGGACGGTGAGGGGAGGGAGGCGGGTGGGTGGGGTGAGAGGCGGGTGGGCGGTGAGAGGCGGGGGACGGTGAGGGGAGGGAGGCGGGTGGGGTGAGAGGTGGGGGCAGTGAGGGGAGGGAGGCGGTGAGGGGAGGAGGCGGGTGGGGTGAGAGGCGGGTGGGCTGAGGGGAGGGAGGCGGGTGGGTGGGCTGAGGAGGGCGGCGGGTGGGGTGAGAGGTGGGGGGCGGTGAGGGGAGGGAGACGGGTGGGGTGAGAGGTGGGGGGCGGTGAGGGGAGGGAGGTGGGTGGGGTGAGGGGAGGGAGGTGGGTGGGTGGGCTGAGAGGCGGGGGGCGGTGAGGGAGGGAGACGGGTGGGGTGAGAGGTGGGGGCGGTGAGGGGAGGGAGGTGGGTGGGGTGAGGGGAGGGAGGTGGGTGGGTGGGCTGAGAGGCGGGGGGCGGTGAGGGGAGGGAGGCGGTGAGGGGAGGGCGGCGGGTGGGGTGAGAGGCGGGAGGTGGGGGGGGGTGAGGAAACATCGTCGGAAAAAGACCAAGATCCATCTAGTTCGCCCCAAAACTGATCTGACAGCCAAGCCTGGGGTGTGATTGCAGGTTCCTGACCGCTCGGGCTTTCCAGAGGCACCAGCTGGGATGCTGAAGCTGGAGCACTGTGTGATTTTCCAGTGCCGGAATTGCAACACTGTGCTGGCGGACTCCGTGCAGTACTGCGGCTCCAATTCATCGTTCAATGTGCTGGTGTTTCTCGGTAAGTGCTCAGTTAAGTCTGAGATGGGCTCCGACACGGACAACAGGAGGTTTCGTCAGTCCAGGACGTGGCTGTGCTCAGGCTCTTTAACAGCAGCTAATAATCCCTCCAAAACCAAAAACAATAATAAATTGGTCATTTTCAATCCACGACTGTTTGTGGGACATTGCTGTGCGCAATTGGCTGCCGCGTTCGCCCACAAATATACAGTCCATTCACTTTGCAGTGTGTTCTGTGAAGCGCTTTGGGACGTCCTCCCGACGTGAAAAGCGCTATATCAAATGCAAGGATTATTATTATTATTATTAACAGCAGCTTGCGTTTACACAACGCCCTTCATGCAGGCTCGCGTTTGGGAGCGCTGTATAGATATGGGGTTGGGCTCCAAGCAAGTGGGGAAGGGGAGATGACCATAGGCCCGGTCAAAGAGGGAAGTCTTAAAGTGGGATTTAAAGATAGATACAGAGGGGGGAAGAGGAAGAGTGGAAAGGATGGGGGGGGGGGTAGGAAGTAGAAGGGTGGAGTGGTGGGAGGATGGAGGGTGATGTGGAAGGATACAAATAAATAATAATTTGGTCACTCAATACACGAGTGTTTGTGGGACGCTGATGCGCGCAATTGGCTGCTGCCTTTCGCCCACAAAATATCCAGTCAATTCACTTTACAGTATATTCTGTGAAGCGCTTTGAGACCTGTCGAAGACGTGATAAGGCGCTATATCAAATTCAACGATTATTATTATTATTGAAGCAGGAAGCTCCAGATGTTGGTGGGGCAGTAGCTGAAGGAATAGCCAGAGATAGTGATGCAAGACGACACGCAGCAGGTCTGCCAGCTGAGCGAAGGGGCATTCGGAGGAAGTTTAAAGTCCAGCTGGTGAAGCAATGACTCGTGAAAAATAGTGACTTCGGGGGTGGTGGGGGGGGGGGGGAAGCAGGTTTCCTGGCGGCTGAACTGGATCCGAAATAAATATGGCAACAGAAAATCAGAATCAAGTCAACTGTCTGTGGTGATCTCGGTAGTCTAAGCAGGGCTTGGAGGGGCAGACTGGGGGCAGGGATTCTTCCCACTTAGCTTTCCACAAAGTTTGACCATGCTTTCGTCATCTATCCCCTCCCCCAATTCCAGTTCCATTGATGAAAATCTTTCTGCTTATCTTGGTTGCAGATGTGAGTGACCAATTGGCCCTGGATCCCCACATCTTAGTAGGCTCTGTCGACCCCACGTGTGAATGGTGAGTGGTTCAAGTTGTAATCGCACTCCCCCCGTGCCACCCCTCACCCACCCGCACTGACTCAAAATCACATTGACCAGAGCTCGAATGGTTAGTTCCTGCTGTTAGGGGGACGGAGCAACGGTCTGATCCCAGGTAGGTATATCCTGTCGGGTGTGATGGATGAGGAAGGATCCATCAGTTTTCAAAGGCAATGAGATAGACATGTAAAGAGGTGGAGTATGTGTGTGTGGGGGCATAGCTCAATGGGTCTGAATAGATTATTCTTTCACAGAGTAGCACCGACGATGCGCCGAGGTTTGAGAGTTGATGATTTGACTCGAGGCCGGGTGAGGGAGGTTGTAAATGACTTATTTGTATGTGACACTCTGTGTTCTGAGACATTATCCTGTGTGAAGGGTGTTTTATATATATGAATAAAAAAACACAAAAACATTTAATTTAAAATTAAATAACTTTTTTAAAAAACTATCAGTATGAACCCCACTCCCCTGCCCATCTATCCCCACTCCCCTGCCCATCTATCCCCACTGCCCTGCCCACCCATCCCCACTCCTCTGCCCACCTTCTGACTCAGGCGCGAGAGTGCTACCACTGCGCCAGGTTGGCCCACAAACAGCTTCAACATCATCAACAGCTTTGCATAGAATACCATTTCGGAGCGCTGTACAATGCTGATGTGGATGCCGAGCAGCGGGAAGGAGGCATAGGCAAAGAGAAGTTTTGAGGCAGGACTTGAAGACAGATAGAAAGGGGATGAGCTGAAGAGGAAGGCAGGGAGTCCCAGAGGTTAGCTGTGTAGAATTGGAAAGTTCGGCCACTGATTGTGTTGTGGGTGGGGCGGAGGATGCAGCAAGCCTGAGTTAGCTAGATCAGAGAGACGGAGAGATAATCAGGTCCTTTTACACTGAATGCTTGAAGTCAGGTTTGAAGTCATTTGAAATGCATTTGCTCTCTGAGGCTCTCTGCTGTTTAATGTCTTCTTCAGCCTCCACAGGACCCTCTCCTGTTGCAAGTGTGAAAAGGCCGTGGGGTTTGTTGCTGTCTGCACCGCATCAAGTCTGGCTCACCTGCGGGGACTGTACTGTCTGTTCAAGCAGAGCCTGCACTGGTTAGTACAAAGTAACTGTTTTATTTTAGAGTGTGTATGGCGGTGAATGGGAGGTAGCAGATGCGGTGACTACAGTCGTTTAAACAGCCATGGGTTCTTCCTCTGTATCTGGGCCAGGACACTAGGAGAAAGTTTCCAGTTATATCTTTAACATCTACCTGAATAGACAGACAGACACGGGACCTCAATTCACATACATGTTACAGCATCGAAATAGGCTGTTCAAGCCAACTAGTCCATGCCGACTCCACGAGTCTCACTCCATCTTCTTCCCAGGTCCCTGTCTTCCCTCTCCCCACCCCCTGCCTCTGTTTGTGCCTCGTCCCCCTGCTCCACCATCAGGACCTGTGCTTTGAGCTACTCTGCCCCGAAACTCTGGAACTCAATGAATGCCTCAATCCCTCTGCCTCGTGTTTAAATCCCACTTGTAAACCTACCTCTTTAAAAGCGTCGAGGCCAGTGGTTCATTTGTTTGGAGCGACCTCAATGTGCGGCCAAATAGTTTTCATTTATTTCTGTACATTTGACAACCACATCTGAGAAAAGCCTTTTTTTCACAAAACCTTGCATAGAGGGTAACAAGAACAGCACAATAAATGAAAATCATTTTGAGATGTTAATAAAAATGATCATTATCAGGGGGTCAGAATTGACCGGAAGCTTGTAATCAGCTCAGTGGTTAAGAGCGATATAAAATCTATCGCTTTGCACAACCAGCACTGTATTCTTAACAACATATAGCACTCCTCATGCAGGGTAGCTGCTAAAGCTGGCCAATGGAAGCTGCACACCTAAGCCAGTGTGGGGGGCCGGGGGGCTACGTTTGAGAAACGCTGCTTTACGGTCAATGCCCTTTGCTGTTGCTGAGCGCCCAATTGTGACACTTTCTTTCTCTTTTTCTCTCTTTCTCTCTTTTCTGCTCCTATTTCTTATGTTCTTATAATGTTCGGAAACACTATCCTGTGTGAGGGTTGCTGTATAAATGTAAGTTGTTATTGCAGCTGACTCTGATCTGATGCGGTTTCTCTTACAGTTATGTGTTGCAGTCCAATTCAATGGTGGAAGTGTCAGACTTAAACCTGGAATGTCCGAGTGTGACTCAGATGTTAGGAGAGGTAATCAAAGTACATCCTCTCCCTTATGTTCTTGCTGTAGCTGAGGGTGAAAGCAGAGGGGTCAAGTGTGCAGCTTTGTAATTTGTTGAATTGATAATAACAATAATTCTTGAATTTGATATAGTGCCTTATCACGTCTTCAAGTCTCAAAGCGCTTCACAGAAAATACTGTAAATTTTGTATATCTTGTGGGCCAACATTTGTTACCAACCATTAGGTGGCAGCATCTCCGGCCTGGCGAACATCTGCTGCCCCTCTTAAATTGACTTTGCTCAAATATCATTATTGCTAGTCCTTAGAGCGAGGTCTAATTTGGCATGATGATGAAGCAGACTGGGGTATGAGAGACAGAGAGAGAGAGAGAGTGGGGAGCTTGAAGGGGTCTGGGGATTAGACAGGGCTGTGGGGTCATCTTGCTCTGAGAGCTGGTGCAGACTTGATGGGCCAAATGACCTTCTGTGCTATGAATGTCTATTTACAGTATATTCTGTGAAACACTTTGAGAAGTCTCAAAGATGTGATATGGCGCTATATTAAATGCAAGGGTTATTATTTATTATTATCATGATTCTCTCCCTAGCCCACAATTTACCTTTAAATCAAGATATAACCCAGGCCATGTAGTGCACTGTGTGTGGTGTAGTGTGGTGTGTGTATTGTGTGGTGTAGTATGTGGAGTGCAATATTGTGTGGAGTAGAGTTTAGTGTGTGGGGTATATAATGACTGTGTGGTGCATAGGCAGTGTGTGTTTGTGTGTGACTCTGGCTGACTGACTCCTGCCTTCCTCTCAGTTGAAGAAGGAGATTGTGGTGGCTCATTGTCGGCTGATGGCAGCAGTGAAGAAGTTGGATGAATTGGCTGGTGAGGACAGTGGGCTGGCGTCCAACATGCTAGACCAGGGTCAGGGACAACAGCCTCCAGGTGCAGCCCGGCGCTGAGCACAATGCAGTCCCACCCGGAGTTTCCCTACCACACCTCTGCAATTTACCCTGGTTTTGTTGCTTATTTTGATCATGTTATCTGCTGCCCAGAACTGTATTAGGGGCTCATGAAAAGTTCCTGTGTTTTCGGTGACGGTTCCACACTAAGGCATGTGAGGCAGCAGAGACTGAGGAAGTGCCCTGTCGCTCTGTGATCCCGGCACACAGCTCACTGCCTGTGTTCAGGTGTTGAGCAGCGCAGGACTGCAGCATGTGTTTTTTCAAAGAACTGACTGACTGACTGGCTGGCTCAGCAAGTTGTGAAGGAAAGGCATAATCAGTGTGTAGTTTGGTAATAAATATGTTACTTTGCAAAGTCCTTTAAACTAGTATAGTTTTCTGTTATTTCATGCTGTGCACCTGTTAAATCTCATTGCTCATAGCGGAATCCAGGGCTGGCAGAGAGATCCATTCTGTCTTTAGTCCCACAGCTAAAACTTGCATCAAAATAAAGAATAATCTTTACCATATGGTGTGGCGCCTTTCACATCAGAACATCTCAGTGCCAAACAGTCTCCAAACCAACCAACAAATTTACATTTATATAATATCTTTAATGTCAAGAGATAGTATGAGGTGCAGGTAGGCAAGAGCCAAGCCTTGGGGACCCAAATATGCATTGAGGGTAAATGCTGGAGTCTAACCAACTAAGACGGCAGTGTCTGGCAAGCTTTCACGCTGCTTGTCCAGCTAGGACGAACCTACCCATTAGGGCTTCGGCTTGCAGGGTTAACAGGAGCTGAGTGGGAGGATTCCCTGCACCCATTGACTAGTCTGCCCTTCCAAGTTCTGCCGATGGGCTGGACTGTCATCAGCAGTGCCCTGGAATACTGCGGTCAGGAACCAGACTGCAGACCGCTACGGAGGGTGGGCTCTTCAAGACCATAAACCAGCTCCTTTTCCTCACTTCCCCATGCCCCGCCCATCCTCTCCAACTGTGAGGAGGTTGAAGATAGCTCCGTTGCCTCTGCCTCTTCCAGCTCTCTCGGCTGCTGCTTCTCCTCAAACTCTCTGCTGCCTTTGATATTGTTGACTACTTCACTCTGCTGGCTTCTCCTGCCCCACAACAAGTGCAGCGTTCCTCAGGGTCTCTCCTCAGGCTCTCTTCTCGCTCCTCTCTTTAATATCTACATTTTCCCACTCGGCGATGTGATTTGTAGGCACGGGGTTCACTTCCACATGTATATGTGTCCCAAGAGAATTATCATCCAAGAGCAAAACTTGACAGGAGGAAAACCACTCCTTACTTTTCTAAGAAATACTCTAAAGGAGCTCCAAGCCCTCCATGGTGGAAAGCATTCAGTAAGTGGACGCTTCCTCGATCCCCATTCAACCTGGTGCTAGAGACGCTCTTTCATGATCCATGGAAGCTTCTTATTGCAACCATGTTTCTCAACAAAACCTCTGGTAAAAAGGTGTGGGATGTTCCTGGAGCAATACGCTTGTGCTGAAGTGGCCCGAGCAGCTGACTGGAAGGAAATTGCAGAGCTTATGAAACCACTCGGCCTAAATGAACTGAGAGCCAAAGCTATCGTCAAATTTCCTGATGAGTTCCTGAATAAACCGTGGAAATAGCTGATTGTGCTGCGTGGCATTTTGAAGTATGGAAACGATTCCTACCGGATTTTTTGTAGCAAAGAGTGGAAGGAGGTACAGCCTCAAGATCACAAACTGAACAAGTACCGGTGCCTGGCTTTGGGCGAACCATGAGAAAGAAGCTTGGTCTGACGCAACCAAAGGACATTACTTCGGCCACCCTCATACCCCCACCATTCCCACCCGACCCCGGTCCCCGTTCAGGTCCTAATCCCTGACTGTTCAGCGCTCTGGGACTTCTTCCCGACGTGAAAGGCGCTTTACAAATGTAATCTTGTATTGTAAGTCCTGGAAAAGCTCAAAATTTCTCCAGTTGAATGTTAGCGAGACAAAGCACCTCCACACCTCAGGCGCTGTCAGCATTGACCTGTACCGCAGAACTTGACGTCCTGTTCAACTCTCAACTGTCCTTTAAACTCCCTATCCGTGCTTCGACACACTCAGCTTTACCCCACCTCCACCACCACTTCTCCCCTCAGGCAACTGAGACCCTCGCCCAATGCCCTAGCACCTCCCTATACAAACTGCGTTCAGCCTTCCTGCCCCAGCGCTCCGGAACTCCATCCTGGAGAGCCCCCTCACCTTAATAATAATAATAATAATAATCCTTGCATTTGATATAGCGCTTTTCACGTCGGGAGGACGTCCCAAAGCGCTTCACAGAACATACTGCAAAGTGAATTGACTGTATATTTGTGGGCGAACGCGGCAGCCAATTGCGCACAGCAATGTCCCACAAACAGTCGTAGATTGAAAATGACCAATTTATTATTGTTTTTGGTTTTGAAGGGATTATTATTAGGCTCTGTGTGGAGTAAGGAAACTTGCCCGAGGTTTCGCCCTCTGCCTGGAATTGATCTCAGGTCTCTCGCTTGCAAAGCGAGTGCTCTAACCACTGAGCTACAGGACTCCACTTCTTCAAGGTCCATCTCAAGACCCTGATATTTGACCGCCCCGGGTTCCTACTCACCGCTGGGTAAACAGGGGCGGGCGGAGTAAGGAGACTAAGTCTTTGCCCGGCCCGGGAATCGAACCCAGGTCCTCTCGCTGGCGAGGCGGGTGCACTGACCCACTCCACTGCAGGGAGAGGGCGCTGTGCGAGGAGCTGTGATCAGCTTTGGAGGCAGTGCCGGTGTCAGAGACAGACTGAAGGCTCGCAGTCAGCGGCAGAGGGAGAGGGAGAGAGAGAGAGAGCAGAGGGGGCAGCCGCAGCGACAGGCAGATGGAGACAGAGACTGAGAACAAGCAGGGGCCCAGGTACCCGCGGCTCGGGCTCGGGCTCGGGCTCGGGGAGAGGTTAGAGGGCTACCGAGGCCGGCTCAATACGACTGGGTCAGCGGCTGAGCAGCAGAGCATTCGAGGGGGGGGGGGAGCGCAGGAGAGATAGCGAGGGGGAGCGCGCGGGCGCCCGCCAGAGAGAGCAGGAGAGAGGGGGGGGGGGGGGGGGAGTGTGGGTTACCCGTAAACGCTAATAATTCTTGCGTTCGATGCGGCGCCGGACCGCGTTCTCCCGAGACGCCTCAAGGCGCTTCGCCGAACGTGTCGCGTGCTGCCGGTATTTTGTGGGCGAAGCGTGGCAGAGCCATTTTTCTTTCTACGCAGCAGCGTCCCTCGTGGAAAGGGTTAATGACGAGATCTCTGCCTGGCGGGCAGTGTCCGGGACGGTGACGCAGACAGTGACAGAGACGCAGACAGTGACAGAGACGCAGACAGTGACAGAGACGCAGACAGTGATAGAGGCACTGACCGTGACTGACCGTGACACTGACCGAGACACTGACCGAGACACTGACCGTGACACAGACAGTGACGCAGACAGTAATAGTGACAGGCTTTGACAGTGTCGGGGGTGATATCTCTCTCTCTCTCACACACTCTCTCTCTCTCTCTCTCACACCAGCGCCTTTTCTGAG
The DNA here is from genome assembly GCF_018977255.1 of Callorhinchus milii. NCBI lineage: Eukaryota > Metazoa > Chordata > Chondrichthyes > Chimaeriformes > Callorhinchidae > Callorhinchus > Callorhinchus milii. Next base: position 20,848,940 of record NW_024704750.1, on the reverse strand, counting down.
GATGTCGGAAAGAGCAAATTCAAGACAACTGAAGATATCACTTTCTACAGGTAACGTGTTCCCTCAGCACAGCCTCACATGGTGTCCCCCTGTGCGTGTTTTCCAGTGTGCGCGTGTCAGTGTGCGCGTGTCAGTGTGCGTGTGAGTGTGCCCACGTACCTGTATTGTGACCTGTGATCTCTGTGCTGTTACAGGAGGCAGCAGCGGCTGGCTGGCGGGCAGTACGGGCGGCGCTGGGCACCATGCAGGTGGCCGAGGGCACAGCCAGCTTCCAGCTGCACAGCCAAAAGCCACAGGTCAGCGGGCGGGGGTTCAGCGGGCTGGGTTCAGCGGGCTGGGATCAGTGGGCAGGGGGCAGCGAGCCGGGGTCAGGGTCAAGGGTTCGGTGGGCAGCGGTCAGCGGGCCAGGGTCAGCGGGCAGGGGGTCAGCGGCAAGGGTTCGGTGGGCAGGGGTCAGCGGATAGTGGGTCAGCGGGCAGGGGTCAGCGGGCAGGGGGTCAGCTCGTCACGTAATTGTAGTCCCTTATCTCTGGTATCATTCTTGTACATCTTCTCTGCACCGTCTCCAAGGCCCTGACATTCTTCCTAAAGTGTGATGCCCAGAATTGGACACAATACTCAGCTGAGGCCTAACCAGGAATTTGTAAAGGTTCAACCTAACTTCCTTGCTCTGATCCATTATGCTTCTGTTTATGAAGTCAAGGATGCCATATGCTGTTTTAACAGCTTTGTCAACTTGTCCTGCACATTCAAAGATTTGTGTATGTGAACCCCCAGGTCTCTCTGTTCCTGCACCTGCTTTAAAATTGTTCCATTTATCTTATATTGCCTCTCCTCATTCCTCCTCCCAAAATCCATTACTTCACACTTCTCTGCATTAAATTGCATCTGCCCATTTCACCAGCCTGTCTATGTCATAAGAACATAAGAATTAGGAGCAGGAGTAGGCCGTTCGGCCCCTCGAGCCTGCCCCGCCATTCGATAAGATCATAGCTGATCTTCAGACCTAATTCTAATTACCTGCCCTATCCCCATATCCCCTAATGCCTCTGTTTTTAAAAAATCTATCAGTCTCAGCCTTGAAGATGTTCAAGGATTGAGCATCTACAGCCTTCTGGGGTAGTGAATTCCATAAATTCACTACCCTCTGAGTGAAGAAATGTTTCCTTAACTGTTCTAAAAGGCTGACCCTTAATTTTAAGACTGTGACCCCTGGTTATAGATTCTCCTACCAGGGGAAACAGACCCTCAGTGTCTACTTTATCAGCCCTTTAAGAATCTTATATGTTTCAATAAGATCTCCCCTAATTCTTCTGTACTCTAGAGAATACAGCCCGAGTTTATTCAGCCTATCCTCATAGGTCAGTCCCCTCATCCCAGGAACTAACCGAGTGAATCTACGCTGCACCCCCTCTAGGGCAAGTATGTCATTTTTTAAATAAGGAGACCAAAACTGCACACAATACTCTAGCAATGAACGCTACCATGCCATTTGCCTTCTTAGTTGCTGCTGCACCTGCAAACTAACTTTTTGAGACTGGTGTACAAGGACACCCAAATCCCTCTGCACTCTAACACTATCTAATCTCTCCCCCTCTAGAAAATAATCTGTTTTTCTATTTTTTCTACCTAGGTGAATAACTTCACACTTCCCCACATTAAATTCCATCTGCCACCTACTCGCCCGCTCCCCTCCCCTATCTATATCCTGTTGCAATCTTTTTGCATCATCCTCAGAGCTTACTCTCCCACCGAGTTTAGTCTCATCCGCGAATTTAGATACGTTACATTCAATGTCCTCGTCTAGATCATTGATGTAAATTGTAAATAGCTGAGGCCCAAGCACTGATCCTTGTGGCACTCCACTAGTCACATCCTGCCAATTCGAGAATGACCCGTTTATCCCTACTCTCTGTTTTCTACCCGTTAGCCACTCTTCAATCCATGCTAATATGTTCCCATTAATCCCGTGGGCCTTAACCTTGTGCAATAGCCTTTTGTGTGGCACTTTGTCAAATGCCTTTTTAAAATCTAAATATACTACATCTACTGGTTCCCCCCTATCTAACCTGCTAGATACATCTTCAAAAAACTCTAAAAGATTAGTTAAGCATGACTTCCCTTTTGTAAAGCCATGTTGACTCTGCCTAATCTTGTTATGGTCTTCCAGGAATCCCATAACGACATCCTTAATTAAGGACTCAAGAATTTTCCCTACCACTGAAGTCAGACTAACTGGTCTATAGTTCCCCATCTTTTCTCTCCCACCCTTCTTAAATAGTGGTGTCACGTTTGCAATCTTCCAATCAATGGGAACCGTTCCAGAATCCAGAGAATTTTGGAAGATCAAAGACAAGCCATCCACTATCTCAGTAGCCACCTCTTTTAAAACCCTAGGATGTAGGCCATCAGGTCCAGGAGATTTATCAGTTTTAAGACCTGATAATTTACCTAAAACCATTTCTTTACTAATATTAATTCCTCCAAGTTGCTCGTTAACATTTTCTTCTTGGTTCCCCTCTATTCTTGGTAGGTTTTCAGGTCCTCCTGTGGTCTGCTTACTGTTCTCCTCACTGTTTACTATGTTTCCAAGTTTTGTGCCATCTGCGAACTTCAAAATGTTGCTCTCGATACAACAACAACAAAAACTTAGATTTATATAGCGCCCTCCACGCCCTCCGAAACCCAAGTCCAGGTCATTAATATATATTAAAAATAGCAGTGGTCCTACTACCTAAGATACTATGGAATCAGAGGGGCTGTTGCAGAGCTTTAACCCTTCAGGGTATGGAAGACAGTTTCAGGACAAACCCTGGGAAGTCAGCCTGACTCAATCCCTGGGCAGAACACTGTGGTTTCAAGCCCCAGGTCAGGACTTTGAGCTCACAGTCCAGACTGACAGTGCTGGGGAGAGAGCGCTGTCAGAAGTGCCATCTTTTGGATGAGACATTAAACCAAGGTCCCATCTGCCTGTTCAGGTGGATGATAAAGATCAGATGGTGCTATTGGAAAAGAGAAGGGAGTTTCTCTCTGTCTCCCAGTGTCCTGTCCAACAATCCTCCAAATAACAATGGTCACTCACTCCATGGCTGTTTGTGGGACATTGCTGTGTGCAACTGGCTGCCGCATTCGACCTCAAGATACACAAACACAGAAATTACGATAGTAGTTTTTTTACTCAGAGGGAAATTAATGAGTGGAACAGTTGCCAGGAAAGGGAGTGGGGGTTATGACCAGGACACCGGGACTGATTAACAAAAGTTTGATGCTGTGATGGGGTGGTTGGCTTGGAGGGGCTTGTTTACGGAGGGGATATTGTTGGGTCTGGCTCACTCCCTCACTGTGCTCTCTCCCAGCCGCCGCTCCTGGTGCAGTTGTGGGCAGCTCAGGGGCCTGTGATCAGGATCAAAATTACCGAGCTACAGCCAATCAAAGCAAGATACGAGGTACCTGATGTGATTATTGCGGAGCCCGTCATGCAGAGGTGAGGATAGCAAAGACACAGAGAGAGAGACTGAGTGAGAGAGAGAGAGAGATACTGAGTGAGAGATACTAAAGACTGAGAGAGAGAGAGAGTGAGAGAGCTGAGAGAGCAAAAACAAGTTGCATTTTTACTACATGTTGTATTTGTGAGCCTGTTTTTAATGATTTGCATACACGGAAACCCAAATCCCTTTGCTCCTCCATGATTCTTAGTTTCTCACCATTAAGTAAATATTCTGTTTTTTCGGCATCCATAGTGTAAAGCTTTAAGGGTTAAGATTACTCACACTTCCCCACATTGAACTCCATCTGCCACCATTTTGCCCACTCAGCTAAGTCCCTTTGTAACTTCCAGCTCCCATCTACAAAACATGCCGTGCCTCCTAACTTTGTGTCATCTGCAAATTTCAATATAAACTCTATTCCTTCGTCCAAGTTATTTATATATTTATATTATATATATGTAAGTATGTATGGTGAAAAGGCTGAGGCCCCAGTACAGACTTCTGGGGAACACCACTTGTCACATTCCCGTCAATCAGAGAATGATCCTTTTATCGCCCACAAAATATACAGTCACTACACTTTACACTGCATTCTGTGAAGCCCTTTGAGTCGACTCAAAGATGTGATAAGGCACTATATCAAATGCAAGGACTATTATTATCCTTACTCTCTGTTTCCTGCCTCCCAACTAATTACCAAGCCACATCACAAAGTTCCCTCCGATTCCATGCGTTTTCATTTTTGCTAATTACCTTCTGTGCGGAGCCTTCCGAAAGTCCGTGTAGATGACATCCATGGACACTCTTTTATCCACCATGTAGGTGATCTCAAAAAAATTCAGATAGATTTGTCAGACATGACATACCCATCACAAATCCATGCTGACTCTCTTTGATTAGCTCATACTTGTCCAAATGCTCAGTCACTTTGTCCCGGATGAGAGATTCCAGTAACTTCCCCACAACTGAAGTTAAGCTGACAGTTTCCTGGTTTTTCCTTCCCTCTCTGCTCAAATAATGGAGTGACATTTAGGATTTTCCAATCTGAGGGCACAGTTCCCGAATATAGAAGCTGTTTTCCCTCCAGCTTGGGTTCAAATGCCTGACTATCCAGGGCCTGGAACGTCCTCCCGATGTGAAAAGCGCTTTGCAAATGTTGTTGCAGGCTGTGGGTGGAGTCTGTGACTGACGCGTGTGTGATGCTGGCGGTGGCGGAGGGTGAGACACGGCTCCGGATTGTGGCTCAGCCGTTCATACTGGAGGTTCTGCGGGCGGGGCACGGGCCTGGGGCAGAGGCCAACGAGGGTCCTCTCAGCGTGAACGCCCGCGGCCTGCTCTACTTCGAACATCTCCGGCTCAGGCCTGAGCCATGCTCGTAAGTCACCACAGTCACCATGCACATCAACAACAACAGCAACAACTTGTATTTATATAGTGCCCCTCACGCAGCGTCCCAGAGCGCTTGACAGTGGTGGAGCCTGACGCCGAGCCGGGGGGAGGGGGGAGGTGACCGTAGGTACCGTCGAAGAGGAAGGTCTTCAGGCGTGACCTGAAGATGGGGAAGGAGGGAACAAGGCAGAGAAATAGAGGAAGAGTGTTTCAGAGATTCGGGGCGTAGTGGCTGAAAGTGCCGCCACCAGTGGTAGAATGGAGGGCACGGGGGACAAGCAGGAGGCTGGAGCTAGTCGAGCGAGGGCAGATGGTCGGAGAGTTAAGGAGATGCCAGGGCATGAAGAGATTTGCAGACGAGTGAGAGATCTTGAAATCAATCCATTTGGTGATAGGGAGCCAATGGTGCCTGGCTAGAACTGGTGTGACGGAATTACAGAGTTTAGTACAGGTGAGTGTGCGTGCGGTGGAGTTTTGGATCAGCTGGATTTTGTGGATAGTGGAGTTGAGGAGACCAGCGACGAGGGCAGTTGAATAGTTAATAATAATAATATAATATTAGTTGGGGGCGGAAGGTAATGAACTCATGGACAAGTGCTTCGGCTGCATCTAGGGTAAGGTACGGTCGGAGGCGGGCAATGTGGTGGAGGTGGAGGAAGGCGTTACTGGTCAGGAGCCGGATGTGGCGGAGGAAGGACAGCTGGGGGTCGAACCTGATGCCTGGGTTACGTACAGCTTCAGGAGTTTAAGGGATAGGCCGTGGAGGTTGAGGAGGTCAGATCCGCAAGTCAGAAGACCTTGTCAGGAGCCAATGAATATGGCTTCCGTCTTGTCGACATTAAGCTGCAGGAAGTGTGCGCTTCAGACAAACCAAAAGAACATCAGCAGACACATGATCTAAAGATTAATAGTCCCTTAAAGAAAATGTTGTCACTCAATGTACAGCTGTTTGTGGACACTGCTGTGTGCAATTGGCTGCTGCCCTTTCGCCCACAATATATACAGTCAATTCACTTTATAGTAATTACCGTGAAGCGTTTTGAGACATCTTGAAGACGTGATTAGGTGCTATACCAAAGGCAAGGATTATTATTTGTGTTTCATACGCATACATGTGGAAGTTTACCCGTGTCTGCAGATGACATCGCCCAGAGGGAACATATAGATGAGGAAGACGAGGGGGCCAAGGATAGAGCCTTGGTGTACACCACAGGTGACCGGGCGGGGGCAGGAGGGGAAACCGTTTGAAGACACAAAATGAAGGCGGTTTGTTACTTGAACCATGCGACTGTGGTCCCATTGAAGTGGATGAGGGTGATGTGAGCGACTGTCGGAACGCAGCGGAGGTCCAGGAGGACGAGGAGGCAGAGGGACCCCTGGCCCCATAGAAAGAGGACGTCGTTTGTGACATTAACAAGCGCTGTCTGTGCTGTGGCAGGGTGGAATCCAGACTGGAGGGGCTCGAGGAGGGAATGGGAGGAGCGGTGAGAGCAAAGCCACATTGACAACCTGTGCAAAGCGCCTGTACCCCCCATACAGCCTGTACAGCCACAACAACTGAGCTCTTTTACACACAGGCAGAGCGCAGCACAGACAAACAGTGAGAGTGGCTGGCAGGAGGTGAGTGTATGTGTCGGGATCGATGTCTGTGCCCGGAATGGGGGTGGGGGGGGGTGCTGTGTGTGGTGGGGTGGGGGGGTTGGTGTATCACTGTTTATGTTTGGTTTCAGGAGGATGAGAAGGAATTGTGGGAGGAGAAATTCGGGGAATTTACAGACATAAAAACCGATGGTAAATTTCACCGGGAGTGGGTGAGGGGCCTGGAAGGTGCTGTGTACAAACAGTCGTAGGTGGGTGGGGGGGCTGGGAACGAGTAAACGGGGGGGACAGTTTAGTTTTGCTCAGCCAGGTGTCAGACACATGCAAACCCATCGCTTGCTAAAGAGAAACCAGGCTGAGATTTCCATGTATCTCAGAGACAGATTGTTAGAATGGAATGCGCTCTCTCTCTCCCTGGAGGGATGCATCCTGTTTACCTAATTCCGGAAAGTATTAGGCCCAGGTTAGCAAGAGCCAAAGCTTGGGGATCCCAGAGTGTGCGTTGGGGTAACTACTGGAGTCTAACCAGTTAAAACCGTTGATATTGCTGCCTGGCAAGCTTTCCCGCTGCTTGTCCAGCTAGGACCACCCAACCCTTTAGGGCTTTGGCTTGCAGGGTTAACAGGAGCTGAGTGGGAAGGTTCCCTGCTGCCAGTGACTGGTCTGCCTTTCCAGATCCAAGCTGGCTGTGCGGGCATCAGCAGTGCCCTGGAATACTGCGAACCCGTCTGGCTTAGGAACCGGACTAGAGGCCCATTGCCAGCACAGCATGTTGGGGCCAGACAGCAAGGGGAAGTGGTGTGTACACTGACTGTATGTGTGTGGGTATATTCACTGACTGTGTGTGCGTGTGTACGCTGACTCTGTATGTGTGTGTGTGTGTGTACACTGACTGTGTGAGTGTACACACTGTCTGTGTGTACTTCTATTTATGTACACTGTGTGTTACAGGGCCCTGCTCGGTTGGATTGGATTTCTCTCTTCACGGTTACCATCACGTATACGGGATTCCCCAGCACACGGGCCACCTGCCTCTGGACAACACCAGGTACACAGCACACGCCAATCAGGTACACGTGTGTAAAGTGGAGTCCTGTAGCTCAGTGGTTAGAGCACTCGCTTTGCAAGCAAGAGACCTGAGTTCAATTCCAGGCAGGTCAGGGTGAAACCTTGGGCAAGTTTCCTTACTCCACACAGAGCCTAATAATAATCCCTCCAAAAAAAACCCAATAATAAATTGGTCATTTTCAATCTACGACGCTTTGTGGGACATTGCTGTGCGCAATTGGCTGCCGCGTTCGCCCACAAATATACAGTCAATTCACTTTACAGTATATTCTGTGAAGCGCTTTGGGACATCCAGAAGACGTGAAAAGCGCTATATCAAATGCAAGGATTATTATTATTAAAGGGACTCGATACACAGCACATACAGTCAGGTACACGCATGCAAAGGGCCTATGTTACAGGGTACTTACAGTCAGGTACACACTATACACACACATAATAATAATAATCCTTGCATTTGATATAGCGCTTTTCACGTCGGAGGATGTCCCAAAGCGCTTCACAGAACACACTGTAAAGTGAATTGACTGTATATTTGTGGGCGAACGCGGCAGCCAATTGCGCACAGCAATGTCCCACAAACAGTCGTAGATTGAAAATGACCAATTTATTGTTTTTGGAGGGATTATTATTAGACGTGTGGAGTAAAGAACTTGCCCAAGGTTTCGCCCTGACCTGCCTGGAATTGAACTCGGGTCTCTCGCTTGCAAAGTGAGTGCTCTAACCACTGAGCTACAGGACTCCACGTACCTATATAGACATATATAACTATATACACACACACACACACCTATATACACACACAGGTATAATGGGTCCCTGTTACAATGCACATACAGTCAGGTATACACGTGTAAAGAGACACGTATAAAGGGTCTCTGTTACAACGCATATACAGTCAGGTACACACTTGTAGAGGACATACGCAGTCAGTGACACAGTGTTGTGGAGGGTAAGCGGGCTGTCAGTAAGTGTGTTGTTGCTTGTAGCCAGGGGGAGCCTTACCGCCTGTATAACCTGGACGTGTTTGCCTGTGAGCTGCACAGCAGGATGGGGCTGTATGGCTCGGTGCCTCTCCTCCTCGCTCACAAACCTCACAGCAGCCTTGGCCTGCTTTGGCTCAACGCCTCCGACACACTGATCCACATCAGCCCCCAGCCCCAGGAGGGGCAACAGGTGTGTGTGTGTGTGTGTGAGAGAGAGAGGGGGGGAGAGGTGGTAAGAAAGGGAGTGAGAGAGAGAGAGTCAGGTGAGTGTATATGGAGAGAGAAAGAGGGGGAGTGAGAGAGGGAGTGGGTGTGGGGAGTGTGAGAAGCGGAAAAGAGAGATTGAGAGAGTGAGTGAGAGGCAGAGGTGAATGTGAGAGAGGGGGTGAGTGTATGAGAGAGAGTGTGACCTGCTGTGATGGTGTGTGACTGACTGGTGTGTAACTGCTGTGCTGTGTGTACAGGCTGGAGCGCAGGCTGTGAAGCCTGGCACTGATGCGCGTTGGATGTCTGAGAGTGGAGTCATCGATGTGTACATGCTGTTGGGACCCACAGCGGGGGAGGTGTGTGCGCAGTATGCCAGGCTGACAGGTACCCGAACCCTGCCCACCACACCTATACACACCCACCTATATCCACACACACACCTATATCCACACACACACCTATGTACACAAACACGCCTATATACACATACATACCTATATACCCATATACACCTACATACACATACACACCTATACACACACACCTATATACACACACACCTATATACATACACACGTAGACCTATATACATAGACACGTAGACCTATATACATACACATACCTATACACCTATACATACACATACCTATACACACATACACCTACATACACATACACACCTACTACAACAACAGTATTACATTTGTACAGCGCCTTTCACATCGGGAGGATGCCAAGGCGCTGGACAGTCAGAGTTTCGGACCCGAGCTGGGGGTCAGGATCGGGGAGGGTAGAGGGCGGGGTGGGGAAGCAGGGTGATCGAAAGCATGGTCGAAGAGGAGGGTCTTGAGATGGGTCAGGGAGGGGGCCATGTGGAGGGATTGTGGGAGGGTGGGGGCAGAGTGGCAGAAGGCCCTCCCGCCAATCGTGGGGTGAGCGAGGTGGGGGATGTGAAGCAGGCCGGAGCCCACTGAACGGAGGGAGAGTGCGGGATGGTAGGGGTTTAGGAGGTCGCAGAGGTAGGGGGGAGCAAGACCATGAAGGGCTTTGAAGGTACAGACCAGCATCTTGAACTGTATCCTCTGTGTGGTGGGAAGCCAGTGGAGTCGGGCAAGGATGGGGGTGATAGGGTCTCAGCCTAGAGCGGGAGAGGACAAGGGCTGCAGATTTCTGGATGATCTGCAGCCTATGGAGGGAGGAGTTGGGGAGGCCGACAAGCAAGGAGTTTGCGAGGTCGAGCCTCGATGTAATGAAAGCGTGTATGAGGGTTTCGGTGGCCTGAGGTGTGAGACAGCGGCGGAGGCGGGCGATGTCGCGGAGGTGGGGGAAGGCAGAGCGGGTCATGGCACAGATGTGGGGTAGAAAGGATAGTTGAGGGTTAGATGCCAAGCACTGGCTTAGTAAGGTGGAATGTGCAACCATGGATGGTGATGCTGTCAGCACCTGAGGTGTGGACCTCATACACGCTTACACACACACACACCTATGCACACGTACTCCTATGTACACATACACACTTATACACACATACATCTATAGACCCACACATCGCCTATTTACACACACCTATACACACACACCTACATACACACAAATCTACATAAACACACATCACCTATACACGTGCACAGTGTGACACGCGCACACACAGTCACGCACGTTGCTCTCCTGTGCAGGTTTCCCTATGTTGCCGCCGCTCTTCGCGCTGGGCTATCACCAGAGCCGGTGGAATTACCGCGACGAGGAGGAGGTGGAGAAGGTGGACGCCGGCTTCGACGCTCACCACATTCCCTACGATGCCATCTGGCTGGACATCGAGCACACAGCGGGCAGGCGCTACCTCACCTGGGATCCCCTGACCTTCCCCACGCCACAGCGGCTACAGCAACACCTGCGGTGCCAGAAGCGCAAGGTGGTGGGGGCTCAGGGGGTACAGTCTGGGGGGATAGGCTGTGGGTGGGGGGGTGATGGCCGTTGGGTGGGGTGGGGGGAAACAAGCTGGGGCCTGGAGACAGGCTGTGGGGGGGGGGAACAGGCTGTGGGGGGGAACAGGTTGTGGGAGGAGGGACAGGCTGTGCAGGGGGACAGGCTGGGTGGTAGTTGGTGCCCGCTGACACTGACTGTGTTGTTTGGCAGCTGGTGGTGATCAGTGACCCTCACATTAAGGTGGACAGTGAGTACCCGCTGTACTCTCAGGCCAACGCCAACGGCTACTTCGTGAAGGACAACAAGGGTTGCGAGTACCAGGGCCTGTGCTGGCCAGGTGAGCAGCTCCCTCCCCTCCTTCCTCTGTAGCTCAGCGGTTAGAGCACTTGCCTCGCAAGCGAGAGGACCTGGGTTTGGCTCCCAGACGGGGCGAAACCTTAGGCATGTTTCCTCACTTAACAAGCCTGTTTACCTTGCAGTAAATAAGAACCCAGTTGTTAGTTGAGTGGCGGATCGCTTTATTATTATTAAGTGCTAAATGTAATGTAATCACGTGAGCTTTATTATTTTTTTAATGGTTTTATGATGTATATCATCAATATATATTTATATATAAGATATTTGTCACTGTGTCACACTCAGACATGACAATCTGTCTCTAGGTCTGTCCGCGTATCTGGATTTCACGAACCCCGCCGTGCGGGACTGGTACGCCAGCAAACACGCCCTGGACCAGTACCAGGTGGGTCCAAACGCAATCGCTGCCCGTTTCTCACACGCATGTCAGCGACACACCCACATCTCACAAACATGGCTCCCACATGATCATACGGGCTGAGCAGGGCAGGTGGGTGGGGCTGGGCAGCCATGTTTGAACCATGTTGGAGCGTGTTCGACGCTGTCTCGGGCAGGGATCCACGGATATCCTCTTTGTGTGGAATGACATGAACGAACCCTCGGTGTTCAGCGGGCCGGAGCTCACCATACCCAGAGACGCCGTGCACTGGGGCAGCTGGCAACACCGGCACCTCCACAACCTGTACGGCTTCTACCAGGTAACCGGGGATCACAGGGCTCTCACCGGCACACCGGGCCCCAGGGTGTCTGTGACGGGGTGTCAGGGGGCTGGGGGAATGGGGTGTTTACGACGGGGGGGTGCTGGGGGAGGGGGGCTGAGGGGCCGCGTTGCTGGTGACCTCTGTTTTCTGTCTCTCAGCACTGGGCCACGGCTGAGGGGCTGCTGCGCCGGTCGGGAGGAGCTGAGCGTCCCTTCGTGCTGACAAGGTCATTCTTTGCCGGATCCCAGAGGTTTGGTCAGTGACTGCAGTGTCGGGTGGGGCAGGGCTGGGCAGGTGGGGCAGGGCTGGGCAGGTGGGCGGAGGGGGAGCGGAGTGGGTGGGTAGGACTGAGTGGTAGGTCGGTGGGGACGAGAGGGGGACAGGTGGGTGGGCAGACTGGGATGCCGTGGGTTGGGATGGGTTGCACTGTGATGGGTTTGTGTCTCTGTCTCTTGGTGACTGTGTGTCTCTCGGTGACTGTGTGGCAGGAGCGGTGTGGACGGGCGACAATGTAGCTGACTGGAGCTACCTGAAGATCTCCATCCCCATGTTACTGTGTCTCAGCATCACTGGCCTCTCTTTGTGTGGAGGTAACAACCTTCTCCAGCACATTCACATTACAGCTCCGCGTGTGTGAGCGTGTTTGTAAGACGCTGGGCACGTGTGTGTGTGTGAGATGCTGTGTATGTGGGTGTGAGAGATGCTGTGTGTGTGAGCATGCTGTGTGTGTTTGTGAGATGCTGTGTGTATGTGTGTGAGAGGCTGCGCGCGTGTGAGAGGCTGCGCGTCTGTGTGAGAGGCTGCGCGTCTGTGTGAGAGGCTGCGCGTCTGTGTGAGAGGCTGCGCGTCTGTGTGAGACGCTGTGAATGTGACCGTCCCTCTCTCTCTCGGCAGCGGATGTGGGAGGGTTTATTGGGAACCCGGATTGGGAGCTGCTGGTGCGCTGGTACCAGGCAGCGGCATTCCAGCCCTTTTTCCGGGGACATTCCCACATCCGCATGGAGCGGCGCGAGCCCTGGCTGTTCGGGGATACAGCGACGGCACTGATCAGGAATGCCATCCACCTGCGCTACAGCCTGCTGCCGTACTGGTACTCACTGTTCTACATTGCCCACACCACAGCACAGCCTGTCATCAGGTACCTCCAGGGTGTCATTGTGCGTGTGTGTGGGGTTGGGGGGGGTCAGTCACACGGTGTGTCTGGGTGGGGAGGGTGTCAGTCACAGTGTGTGTCTGGGTGGGGAGGGGTTCAGTCACACTATGGGGGTGGGGGGTGAGTCATACTCTGTGTGTGTGTTTGGGTGGGGAGGGGATCAGTCGCACTGTGTGTGTGTATGGGTTGGGGGGGGTCAATCACACTTGTGTGTGTGGGTGCGTGTGTGGGGGGTGGGCGTCAGTCACACTGTGTGTGTGGCGGGAGTGTGGGGGAGCAGTCACACGGTGTGTGTGGGGTTGTGCCGGCCTAGGGTCAGTGCCTGGGGTGGGGGTGGGGGTGTGGGTGGGCTGCCTTGCTGCGCTGTATCAGTAATGTTGTCTACGCTCCCCTCAACAGGCCTCTGTGGATGGAGTTTCCGGGGGAGACAAACACCTTCCTGATTGATGACACGTACATGCTGGGTACGTATGTATCACTGCAGGGCGGTGGGCGTGGAGCAGGCCGGGCAGGGGCGTGGAGCAGGCCGGGCGTGGGGCGTGGAGCAGGCCGGGCAGGGGCGTGGAGCAGGCCGGGCAGGGGCGTGGAGCAGGCCGGGCAGGGGCGTGGAGCAGGCCGGGCAGGGGCGTGGAGCAGGCCGGGCGTGGGGCGTGGAGCAGGCCGGGCTGGGGCGTGGAGCAGGCCGAGCAGGGGCGTGGAGCAGGCCGGGCAGGGGCGTGGAGCAGGCCGGGCAGGGGCGTGGAGCAGGCCGGGCGTGGGGCGTGGAGCAGGCCGGGCAGGGGCGTGGAGCAGGCCGGGCAGGGGCGTGGAGCAGGCCGGGCAGGGGCGTGGAGCAGGCCGGGCAGGGGCGTGGAGCAGGCCCGGCAGGGGCGTGGAGCAGGCCCGGCAGGGGCGTGGAGCAGGCCCGGCAGGGGCGTGGAGCAGGCTGGGCGTGGAGCAGGCCGGGCAGGGGCGTGGAGCAGGCCGGGCAGGGGCGTGGAGCAGGCCGGCAGGGGCGTGGAGCAGGCCGGGCAGGGGCGTGGAGCAGGCCGGGCAGGGGCGTGGAGTAGGCCGGGCAGGGGCGTGGAGCAGGCCGGGCGTGGGGCGTGGAGCAGGCCGGGCGTGGGGCGTGGAGCAGGCCGGGCGTGGGGCGTGGAGCAGGCCGGGCGTGGGGCGTGGAGCAGGCCGGGCGTGGGGCGTGGAGCAGGCCGGGCGTGGGGCGTGGAGCAGGCCGGGCGTGGAGCAGGCCGGGCGTGGGGCGTGGAGCAGGCCGGGCGTGGGGCGTGGAGCAGGCCGGGTGTGGGAGGTGGAGCAGGCCGGGTGTGGGGCGTGGAGCAGGCCGGGCGTGGGGCGTGGAGCAGGCCGGGCGTGGGGCGTGGAGCAGGCCGGGTGTGGGAGCTGGAGCAGGCCGGGTGTGGGAGGTGGAGCAGGCCGGGTGTGGGGCGTGGAGCAGGCCGGGCGTGGGGCGTGGAGCAGGCCGGGCGTGGGCGTGGAGCAGGCCGGGTGTGGGAGCTGGAGCAGGCCAGTGACAGTGATGTGTGTCTGTGGCAGGTGAGGCTCTGCTTGTTCACCCCATTACTGACCGAGCGCTGGCGGACGTGGAGTTGCTCTTACCTGGTGACGGTGAGGTGAGTCCATTCATCATAAGATAGATGGTACAATCTTAAAGGGGTGAAGGAACAGAGAGACCTGGGGGTTCATATGAGTAAATCTTTGAAGGGGGCAGGACAGGTAGATAAAGCTGTTAAAAAAGCATACGGGATACTGGGCTTTATAAATAGGGGCATAGAATACAAAGGTCAGGAAATTATGATGGGCCTTTATAAAATACTGGTTAGGCCTCAGCGAGAGACTGTGTTCAGTTCTGGACCCCACACTCTAGAAAGGATGTCAAGGCATTGGAAAGAATGCAAAGGAGATTTACCAGGATGGTACCAGTTATCAGGAGAAGCTGGGATTATTCTCCTTGAAGCAGGGAAGGTTACGAGGAGGCTTAATAGAAGATTCGATAACAAATTTTAAGAGTGTAGATAATTATTTGGGGAGAACAAGTTTGCAGGGCTGTGAGGAGAGAGCCGGGGAGTGGGATTGAATTGGAAAAGCTCTTTTCAAAATGCCGGCACAGACACGATGGGCCGAACAGCCTCCTTCTGTGCTGTATAATTCTCTGATCACGCTCTAATCCTCCTTATATTAATGTCAATTATATTTATTTTGCTCTGCCATAACACACCTCCCTGTCCCTGGTCTGGTTTGGCCTCTCTGCCCCTGACGTGTGACCAGCGAACACGACCCTACCCAGTGTGAAGGGCGCTGTATTAATGCAAGTTGTTGTTGTTGCTTTGTGTAACTCCTGACTGTACACCCAGCCCCACCCTGGACCCTCTGAAACTGCCCTGTCCCCGGTACCTTCCCCCCGTACCCCCCTTGTAATAAAATGCAGCCACATGTTTTTCTTGGTGATTGTCTCTGCTCCAGGTTTGGTACCAACTCAGCACCAACCAGCGCTTCCCGGGGGCGTACAAACTGCGTCTGCCTGTCACCATAGAGACAGTGAGTACATCCCCCTCCATGTCACACACACATCGTCACACACACACACCGTCACACACACGCATGGTCACACACCCGCACACCGTTACACACACGGACACCGTCTCACACACGCGCACACCTTCACACGCGCACACCATCACACGCACACATTATACACACACCATTATACACATTGTCACACACGGACACACACTGTCACCATGGAACCAGTGAGAAAATCACCCTCCCCATCTCACACATACACACACACACATCGTCTCACACACACATAGTTACCTCCACACCCTGTCACACGCACACCTTGTCACACACCCTGTAGGTGCCAGTGTTCCAGCGAGGAGGAACAATCATTCCAAGGAAAATCTGTATCGGGAGATCAACCGAAGAGCTTTGGACCTCACCCTATGCCCTGTATGTGGCCCTCGACACACAGGTAACCTCCACATTAGCAGGGAATGACAGAGGAGTGCAGACTAGTATGCGGTGGGGTGTGTGTGGTGATGTTGGGATGTGTGAGGTGGGTGTGGTGACAGTGGCGCGCTGTGTCTGCGGTGAGTCCTGGTGCTGATGGCTGTTGCTGTTGCAGGGCTCGGCGAGGGGCCAGCTGTATGTTGATGACGGTCACTCGTTTGCCTACCGCAACCAGCAACAATATTGTCACCGCAGCTTCACCTATCTCACCGGCTCCGCCAGCAGCTCGCTCACTGCAAGGTAAGTCACCCCCTTAACTGCTGGGTAAATACCCACTCACCACAGTATAAATACCCCGTTCGTTGTAGGGTGAATACCCCCTCACTGCAGGGTGAAAACTCCCTCACTGCAGGGTGAATACCCTACTCACCACAGGGTAAATATCCCACCCCTTCACTGTAGGGAAAATACCTTCCTCACTACAGGGTAAATAACAGCTGGTTTGCGCAAAACAATGACCCAAAACAACGATGGAAGGGAGCGACCAAAATTATTCAGGGGATTTTTGGACAAGACACCACAAGAGAGAAAATGCTCTTCTCTTGTCACCAATTGTGCTGCGGGATCTTTAACTTCCACCTGAATAGGCAGATGGGACTTTGGTCCAAAGGATGGCACCTTTCCCAGCGCTGTACTGGAGCGCCAGCTTGGACCGTGAGCTCAATGTCCTGGTGTGGGGCTTGAACCCACAACCCCCCGTAGACGAGATTGAGTGAGTGAGTGAGTGAGTGAGTGAGAGCTGACAGTGTAAGTGTGCGTTATTGCTGGGTGTAATGCGTGCTGTGTGCTCTTGGCTAGGTGTGCGGACACGCGGGGTGACTTCTACTGTGGCTGTGCTGTGGAGGTTGTGGTTATTGTGGGTGTAGCCCAGCCTTACTCTGTGACGGCCAACATCCCAGGTAAGGCAGTGAGTCCACACGCCAACATCACAAGTACATTTTCAAAGACAGAAATGTCCGGTGACTCATTGGCTCGGCTTCAACCCGTGGCTGAGCCGCAGACTCCAGGCGGTCACGGAACACCCCACCCCTTTCCACCCAGGCCAGGTCACACAGCTCCCACACCAGCAGCGCCACCCTCTCCCCCCCCCCCCCCCCCACTCCCCACCCCGGCTGAATTGTTCCTGACATTCCCATTTCCCATGGTCAGCGTGAGGATAGCTGGGGCTCGTGCTCCTGGTCCCCCTACAACTCATTCTGCTGGTTGCGGGTGGGGAGAGGCCAGCTCGGCTGTGACGCCCTCTACAGGCGAGTGACCTGCCGAACAGGCGCTGCCCAAGGTCAGGAACAGTCAATTCATTCCAAGAATCTTATCGGAGGACTTCGGTCGGACGTCTCAAAGCTCTTCAGAGGATTCAGGACGGGGAGGGAGGGGGATTCGGAGGGTCAAGGAGAGAGCAGAGTTGCGATTAGGATGTATGGATTTACTGCAGTAGCCATGATATCACTCTTTGCTGGGGTCAGTCACACTGTGTGTGGGGTCAGTCACAATGTGAGTGTGGGGGCGGTGGGGGGGGTCAGTCACAATGTGAGTGTGGGGGCGGTGGGGGTCGTCAGTCACACTGTGAGTGTGGGAGCGATGGGGGGCGTCAGTCACACTGTGTATGAGGGTCAGTCACACTGGCCGGGGTGGGGGGTGGCGGAGGTGCTAGGTTACAATGTTGGGTGCAGTTCTGACCATGTGCTTTCCCCCTCCTCCCCCCCCATCCCCAAACAGATGGTCCCACGAACTCGGTCAATTTTACCTACGAGCTTCTGACTTCCTTCTTAACCATCAGCAACTTAGCCCTTCCCTCCGGCAGCGACTGGTCCCTCAGCCTCCATCACTGAGCCCCGCCGATACCTCACACCCTCCGCTCATTCGCACTCACTGCTCAGTCGTACTCACCGCTCTGTCACACCCATCACTCCACTTACACGCACTGCGGAACAAACAGCACGTGCATCTGCAACACAGCGCACACGCCGCGGCACGCTTACTCCTTGGCATTGAACACCCCCAGTCTCAGATCGGCTCGCTCCACACACAACCCCTCCTCCCACTCCCCCCCCCCCCCCCCTACCGCCCACCCGCCCCCAGGACAGGAAGCTGCGACCAGCTCCTGGGAAACGATTTAGAAGCACAACGTAGTTGGAAAGATGGATTTGGAAATCAGAACATTTGGTAAGAACCAAGCGTGAGTGTGGTCAGAGGAAGAGTTGCAATCCTTGCCAAGCTGGGCAAAGCGGTGGCAGATGCAGTTTAGCTGCAAGATAACGAAGAAAGGGGAGAATGTGTGTTATATGGAAGAGCCGCGCATGTTGTGATGATCGGATATCCAGGGAGCAACAAGCAGTCTATAGAAACGACAGCTCAGCAGTTTGTCAGTGATGATGCTTCACAAAGACTAAGCTGGGGCCCCACAGGGTTCAGAGTCCATCCTTATCAACAACAGCCCAGCCTGTCGCTCGCACTCCACATTGTTTAAGTCACTCTTTATTCATCCCACTCCCCACACGCTCCCCATTGTGTCTGTGCTGGTGCTCACTCCCCACTTTAATCCCATTCCCTGCTATCTCCCCGTTGGGTCTGTCTGATGCTCGCTCTCCCACTATACACAGTAGAGGCGATGACGAATCTATATGATGTTGGTTGTAACCACCCCCCTCCCCCTTTCCAAAATTTGATCCCTTTAGACAGCTCTCCTGTACTCCCCACCTCCCCCGTCCAGCTGGGCTCATACTCAGTCTTTATAAAGTGTTTGGAGACCCGGCGAAGGTTTAAGTGTAATTCGTTCTGTATGTTGCTGGAATATTGTGTGCAGTTTATGGAAAGTCAGTGCCTTGGATAGGGTTGTTCTGTTGTTTACATAACAAATGTCCAGCATGTTCAGAAAATGGACACCAAAATTTTTAATAATTCATTGCATTTGATGAGACGTTTTGTGTTTGCCTCGTGTATTGCTGCCTCACACTGCTATGACTTAAGCGAGTGACGCATTAACTCACCCGTAGATCTCTTTCAGGTTCCCCCTTGTCAAGTTCTAACCTATCTTTGGGAGTACTTGTTTCTTAACATCTACTTGCATTTATATAATAATGTCCAGCTCCTTGGGATGTCCTCTAATGCGAAAGGTGCTAATTAAATGTAATTTGTTGTTGTTGTAAAAGTGTAGTCACTATTTATTAATAAATAATCCTTGCATTTGATACAGCGCCTTATCATGTCATCGAGATGTCTGAAAGAGTCACACAGGATATGCTGTGAAGCGTATTTTGCGGGTGAAACACAGCAGCCAGTTGCGCACAGCAATATGCCAGAGATCAATTTTATTTGGGGAATTGTCAGCTCGGACCCCGGGAGAAACTCCCTTCTTTTTTCAAATAGAGCCGCAGGATCTTTAACATCCACATGGACAAGCAGATGCGACCTCGGTTTAACATCTCATCCGAAGGACGGCACCTCTGACGACGCAACACCCCAGCATTGAAGTGTGAGCTTACACTATGCGAGTTCAAGTCCTGACGGATTTGAACCCGCAGCATTCTGACTCCGAAACGAGTGCTCAGTCTGAGCTAGCCTGACATAGTCCCCTTCGCACAGGGGAATGTTTCTTACCTGCTATATGTCGCACCTTGCATTTTTCTGTATTAAATTGAATTTGCCAATCCTCAGCTGATTTGCAGGCCCTGTCGAGCTCAGGGCTCCGAGACACTACTCCACGTGAAGGGCAATTTATAAACGAAAGGTGTCGTTGTCTTTGTGGGACTTGCTGCCCAGTCACTGTCCTTCCTCTGTCCATTTCATAAGAGCCTCTCGTCAGTTGTGTGTCATGAACCGAATTGGTTAAAAGTCTCCACAAAGGTTTTCCTCTCACAGCACAGAGAGCTTCCTCAAATCTCCTTTCTAAAGCTTTTCTTTCCCAATCTGAAATCACTCCACAGCTCGGGTCTGGCCGCACCTGGAATACTGTGTCCAGCTCTGGTCATTTTGCAGGAAATTGAGGGGAAATTTGACAGATTTTGCAGAAAATTTTTGCGGAGAGTTCATTAATGCTACTGAGAAGCACATTTTGTCACTTTATTGACCAAAACTAAACACGAAGAACACAATGAAGAAAAAAAAACTAAACATAGATTGCAAACAAAAATTAATGCTCCTTTAACGAAAACTGGGGTAGCCCACTTTGGGGCAAAAACAGAAGCACAGACCAAAGGGCTAAACGCTCCGGTTTCACCCCACACTGAATTTGAAGGTCTGGAGATCCGTAGAACACCAGCACTGCTCTCGCCGTGATCACCAGTGGTCTGACTGCGGGGCTACAGGTTACCACCTCCTGCCTCTCGGGGCCCAGCACACACACACACACACCCAGAGACACACACCCAGACACACCCCCCCCCCCCCCCCCCCGAGGGCGTGACAGTGTGGGGGGGAAGTAGGGTATTTGTGTGGGGGGGAAGCAGGGTATTTGCAGGGGGGGGGCAGGGTATTTGCAGGGGGGGAAGCAGGGTATTTGCATGGGGGGGGAAAGCAGGGTATTTGCAGGGGGGGGAAAGCAGGGTATTTGCTGGAGGGGAAGCAGGGTATTTGCAGGGGGGGAAGCAGGGTATTTGCAGGGGGGGGAAGCAGGGTATTTGCAGGGGGGGGGAAAGCAGGGTATTTGCAGGGGGGGGAAAGCAGGGTATTTGCTGGAGGGGAAGCAGGGTATTTGCAGGGGGGGAAAGCAGGGTATTTGCTGGAGGGGAAGCAGGGTATTTGCAGGGGGGGGAAGCAGGGTATTTGCAGGGGGGGGCAGGGTATTTGCAGGGGGGGGAAGCAGGGTATTTGCGGGGGGGGGGGTAGGGGGAGCAGGGTATTTTCAGGGGAGGCGACTTTTTTCGCGAATTCTGCGAAGCCTCCCGCCCGTGGGCTCCCATTTTCTATTTCTAGGTATGGTGGTTGAGGCCAGGACACTTGACGCTGGGCTGAGGGAACGGTAGGGTGGATGTTCTGGATGGATGAGATCAGATGGGCCGAAGAGTCTTCTTCTTCATCCAGACCAATCTTGTGATCTTTCTGACGGACATCTGTCTTCAGCGTGCTGGGAGGACCTTCGCGGGACAGCTTGCGACGTGCCAGCCGCCTTGATGTTCTCGAGGTTCAAGTCCAATGCTGCGGGCCAGGCTTACTCAGCTCCAGCTGCTTAAATCCAGGTCCTCGTGCGAGGGGCTCTGGCAAATGGACATGGCCGCTGGGAAACCTACTCCACCTCCGGGGTACTTAGCGACAGGTCAGTGTAGGCCGGAGCTCTCTCTCTCGCCGCTTCCCTTGTTTTGCCACAAATCCACCTCACTCCATCCACTGCATCCCCGGGAGCTCGGAACTGTGAAATATTCTACAAGCTTGACCTGGATTGGGAAATACACCCGAATCATTGAGATCCCCCCACTCACCCCCTGCAGTCGTTGGGGACAACACTTCACACGCAATGGCAACAAAATACAACACTCCACGTGCTTTACTGCTCTTCCTGACCTGGTGATTTTTGATGTGTCTGCCATCCCCTGATATTCCTTCGGCTCTTCTTTTTCTTCCTCCACCCTTCTTTGTCAGATCTCCCACGACTTTCTTCAATATATTTTTTCTACCTTTAACCCAATATGACCTTGAATTTTTTTCCGCTTTCCACAGTTCTCCGTTTGTCGAACCCTCGATTGTTAGGTCTTTCTTTCTGAATCTACCTACCTGCCCGTACCCCCCGTTCCTCTGGCTCCAGTCTGCTCCACATCCCCCGCATTAACCGCCCTACCATCGGTGGTCGGGCCTTCAGCCTCTCAGCCCCGAGGCTCTGGAACTCTATCGCCAGTGCCTTCGCCGCCTCCTCCCTTTCCTCCTTCAAGGCCGGTCTCAAGACCTTTCTTTGACCGTGCCTTGAGCTCCCCTCTCGACTCTCTACCCCCTCCTCGCTCCCTCCCTTCCCTCCCCTCACCCTGACCATTTCCCCCTCCTCGCTCCCCCCTTCCCTCCCCTCACCCTGACCATTTCCCCCCCTCGCTCCTCCCTTCCCTCACCCTGACCATTTCCCCCCCCTCCTCGCCCCTCCCTTCCCTCCCCTCACCCTGACCATTTCCCCCCTCCTCGCTCCTCCCTTCCCTCACCCTGACCATTTCCCCCCAATGCTCGGGTCCTGACCCAACTGTACAGCGCCTTGGGACGTCCTCCTGACGTGAAAGGCGCTCTATAAATGGAATCTTGTTGAATCAAATTCTTTCCCCTCTTGTGAAAGTTTTCTCCTTCCCCGGTTCATTCCATGATTTCCCTTCATATCTGTTGTGCTGTGCCTATTGCCTCAATGTCTTGTCTTCCATGATTAACAAGTCTCTCAACCATCGTGACATCAGTATTTGTGCTGGTGACTGCCCCTTGTTGTCTTGGCGTGTTCCTGTAAGCCAGTTCTGTTTGGTGTTTATCTGGCTTCTCCCAAATTTTCTTTTGCATTGCCTGCTTTACCATACCATTGCTCTGGGTTTTCCCCGGGGAAGTTGTTTTGTGCTCTATTCTCCACTTCCCCGTGAATGTCTTATGCTCAATGCTCGTAAATAGTGGCCATTAACACTAATTACTTGCATTGGTATTCCATACTGGGCAAAACTTTCCTCGGTTTTGTCTTCTATGGTTTACGGATGTTGTGTCAGTGAATTTACGGAGTTGAATTTTGTGCTTGACATCTCCTTAAAGGCTGTGCTAATCCACATTTCTCACAGGTATCCTTTATATTAGGCCACCGTATGTAAAGATAAATACACCACTTGTAAATCCTTTGCACTCCATATTCCTCACCCGAACCATTCCAGCTTCTTCGAACCAGTTTTCTGCGTCTTTCTCAAGGCCTCGTGTATTTTAGGCATCTCTTCCACACGTACTATCGGTAAAGCTGTTTTGCAGCATCAAGAGCTTCCTGCGTATTTTGTTATCTTTTATTCCAATTACAATCTGGTCCCTGATCATTTCCTCTTTTAAAGATCCGTAATTGTTATGCTTTGCTTAACAATGGTAATCCTTCACCGTATTGGTGAAATTATTCCGTCAGCTCTTGCTTCCTTGCCCCGAATTTGTACCTGTCGATTGTGACATTGTTTTGACCACAACTTTGCGCCCACATAATAGTCATTACATCATCCAATGGCACATTCACACCTCTCCCCAGAGTTGCAAAATCATTTCTTGTATCTTCCCCTGCCACATTCAGGAACGTGTATTTATAGTTACATTTGCAGCAGTTGCAACACAATTGATGCGGTTGTAAATATTTCAAAATCTCACTGCCCGTTGTGACTTGAATTACCTGTTAATTGTAATGGTCACAGAATTCGCACTTACCTTGGTAAGGCATCCATTTCCCGGGAGCAGTGAGTGAACTGGTGAATCCTTTGTTTCTTTATCGTTCGTGTTCAATCTCGTAGTCTGTCGCAACCCAAGTTCAGTTTCACTTCTGACTCCGTGTTGTGATTCTCACAACACAAATGTATCATGCACCTACTTAATTCTCAGCTCAAAACATTCCCATCATAATACTTACTGGTCTTCTTTTATTGGTTCCCAGTTAATTGCGTGTTTCCTCTTGAAGGATTCACCAGTTACTGGGAACACACTCACTACAAGGGGCACAATGTAAGGTGTGTGTGTGCCCAGTGCGTGGAGTGTGTGCCCAGTGCGTGGAGTGTGTGCCCAGTGCGTGGAGTGTGTGCCCAGTGCGTGGAGTGTGTGCCCAGTGCGTGGAGTGTGTGCCCAGTGCGTGGAGTGTGTGCCCAGTGCGTGGAGTGTGTGCCCAGTGCGTGGAGTGTGTGCCCACTGCGTGGAGTGTGTGCCCAGTGCGTGGAGTGTGTGCCCAGTGCGTGGAGTGTGTGCCCAGTCCCTTCACTGGACACACACTCCCAAACTGGGCACACGCTCCCTACACTCTAGATGACCTATACATGCTGCAGGACAAGGAATCTGTAATTAATAACCTGAGCCATTAGAGGCAGAAGATCTGAGTAGGGTTATTTTTAACCTTGAAATTATGTTGGTTTCATTTTTGCACAGAGTGAGCAGCTGTAACCACAGCTGAGAGGCTGGGTGGAGGCGAGAGAGTGGGCGAGAGAGAGAAACATATTTGGAGATTTCAATCAGAACTCACAGTGAGTGAGTTGATGTTTGTCAAAAGATTTTTAATTTCTTTTAGCTGGGGACGCTGTGGTCGGCCACTGAGTGAGGCCATTGCCTATCCATCTGGTCCCTCGGCAACATACCATGTGGTGCCAGGCAATGCCACGCTCCTCTATCTGCTGATTGCCAGGCATTGGCAGGTGGCCTGTGCTTAGCCAGGCTCTCACTGCTCCCGGGAGGGCAGGAAGCTCGCAGCAGACACAGCAATGTTTGCTGCACTGTACATGGGCTGTGCTGAGGCTGTGATCTGTGGTTTATTTCAGGGATTGTGAAATCAGTAACAATGCAGAAACCTTGTGGAGTGGCTCGTAAAACAACGGAGACACAGCCACAGCCCCTCAAGATGGACGGCATGTACCCCATCATCAGCCGCAATAAGAAAGTGGCACAGAGCAGGAGCGAGGCCTTTCAGCAGCTGAAGGCGGAGTGTGTGAGGAGCAGCTCTCTGTACCAGGACCCTGAATTCCCTGCAGACGACTCCTCTCTCTTTGCCACACAGCCGTTGCCCTTTACCCTGAAATGGATGAGACCCCCGGTGAGTGACTTTGCTAGAAATGGGGACTCGACTCTGGGGCGAGGCCACACACGCTTCCAGCAGGTTTTACAAAGGAGTCTGTGAAAACAGATTGGCAGGTTAACAAATTCATTGCAGAAATTAAACGGGGTTGTATATAATAATAATCATACATTAGATATAGCGACTTTCATGTCAGGAGGATGTCTCAAAATGCTTCACAGGATTGTCTGTAAAGTGTAGTGACTGTATGTTTTCTGGATGAAACGTTGCAGCAGGTGGCAAATAGTGATGTCCCACATACAGCCATTCAGGCAGTGATCAATTTTTATTTGGGGGATTGTTGGCCAAGGCATCAGGAGGAAAAAACTCTCTTCACTTGTTACTGTGGGATCTTTAACATCCACCTGAACAGGTATAGAGGGACGTTGATTTAACGTCTTATCCGAAGGACGGCACCTCCAACAATGCAACACACGCAGAGCTATGTTGGAGCATCAGCTTAGACTATGAGGCGAGATTGTGAGAGACTGAGCCAGACTGACACCTGAAGGTCATGAGTCTTATCCTTCCACGGAGAATGTGGGAATCTCTGCCACAAACTAACGTTCAGACAGAATCCGTCAGGTCTTTTAAATAGAATTGGCAAGAGGCTTGAAGAGGAGGGATGTTAAAGGGTATAAAGGTAGCAAGTGGAGTAGAGAGTGTCAGTGGGGAGCGAGCATCAGCACAAATACTAATGACTGGATTTAGCATGATTATAATAATCTTGCACGTGATTATAGAATTATCACGTTGTTTAAACATCTTCACAGGATTTACTATAAAATAAGCCCTTTATCTGTGCATTTATCAACCCAACTTCCTTGGCCCTCACCTATTTCGAATCCAACTCCCAGCTCGGGTGTAAACCCTAGACTGTCCAGTGTATTGGGATGTTCTCCTGCCGTGAAAGGTGCTATATAAATATAATTTATGGTGGTGTTGTAAAGTGTAGTGACTGTGTATTTAATAATAATTTTTGCATTTGATATAGTGACTTATGTTGTCAAGATATATCAAAGTACTTCACAGCATATACTGTAAAGTGCAGTGACTATATATTTTGTGAGTGAAACGTGGCAGCCAATTTGTGCACAGCAATGTTCCACAAACAGCCATGGAGGATTGTTGGCCAGGACACTGGTAGAAACTCTCTTTTCTTGTTGAATAGTGCCATGGGATCATTAACGTCCACCTAAACCCGCAGATGGAACTTCTGACTCAGAAGCGAGAGCGCTACCATTAAGCCATTAAGCAGCCAATTTGCACACAGCAATGTCAATACACAAACAACCATGAAGTGAGTGACTCATTTTGTCTCCCAAATTGTTGGCCAGAACACAGAAAAAGAGAAAGTCCCTTCATTTTTGAATAGTCCCATAGGATTCCATGTGAAAAGGAGCAGATGGGACCATGGCTAAATGTTTCATCTGAACGATAGCAGCTTTGACAATGCAGCGGTCGGTGCACACTTGGAACCCCATCACCATGATCAGTGAAGTGTCTGATACATGCGGAAACCCATCACCATGCTTAAGAATATCCAAACCAGACTAAGTTCTGGGGCAGACCTTGGAGGACAGTCAGTCTGGACTGAACTCAAAGCCCTGAGATGGTGGCTTAAACCCAGGAAGTCAGGCGAGCTTGTGAGAGACGGAGAGAAAAAGTTGAATAGAAGAGTGAGGGGCCAGGGGTGAGACCAGTTATTTGGGGTGGGGAGAGAGGGGGGAATGGAGCTGTTATCTGAGTCTGTGGCTTGTATGAAAGGAATTGGAGAGGCTCATTGACGAGAGGACTTTAGACTGAGCTGCACATCAGGCTGTGTGTGCTCAATGAGCCTGTGTCTCTATAGGATTAGGGTCTATAGAGTGCTGCACACACTCGCCATTCACAGCAGGTTTAGACCTGAATACCATTTGCTGAGGCAGATACACTTCTTTAGGAGAGAAAGTGTTTATGTGTGTGTTTCCGGCTTTATCCCAACCAGAGCCCCTCTGTCAATGCTCTGGCCAACCGCCCAGACTCCGCTGACCGGGGCCAATCACAGAGGCCGGTCCTTTGCCTCCTTTCCTCCCAAAGGGCCAGGTTTGAGCTCCTGGCACTGATTGGCCGCCGTCTTGGATTTATGCCAGACCCTGTCGGACGCTGATCTATTGTATGTGTCCGACCACGGCTCATCAATAGCAGAGAGCGACAGAGCGAGATAGAGCGAGTCAGAGATAGAGTGAGATAGAGAGCGAAACAAAGGGACTGATAGAGCGACAGATAGATAGAGAGAGAGAAAGATAGAGAGATAGAGGGCGAAAGCGAGGACGAGAGATAGAACGAGAGACAGAGAGCGAGAGTGAGGCAATAGAGCAAGCGAAAGAGTGTGAGAGAGAGCCACGTGTTTGGTAAGATGCCGTACACGCCCTCGGGCTATTTCTGTGACCGCCTGATGCAGGAGCGGCAGAGGCGGGACGGGGAAGGCTCTATCCTGAAGCCGGTGAAGTTTGCGGAGCAGGAGTTCTCCACCCTGCGACGCGAACATCTGACCAGGAAGCTCCTGTTTGAGGATAGCACCTTCCCAGCCTCGGCAGAGTCTCTCGGGTACAAGGAGCTCAGCCAGAAATCCGGGAAAATCAAGAACATCGGGTGGAAAAGGCCCAAGGTAGGAGGTCAAAGGTTTCCATGGCCAGTGCTAGTGGAAGGGGGGTCGCGGGGTCAGGAGTGTATTTTATTGTCACCACAAAGGCAAGAAGTCGTGGGTTTAAGTCCGACATCGGGACTTTGAGCTCACAGTCAAGGCTGACACTTAAGTGCAGTGCTAGGTGGGTGCGCACTGCATTGTCAGAGGTGCTGTCTTTCAGACGTGAGATGTTAAACCAAGAAGAGTTTCTTCCGGTATCCTGACCAACAAGCCTCCCCGGATAAAATCAGTCATTCACTTCATGGCTGTTTGAAAGGACGTTGCTGTGCGTAAATTAGCTGCTGCATTCTCCTACAAAACACACAGTCACTATACTTTACAGTAAATCCTGTAAAGCACTTTGAGACATTTTGATGATGTGATGATGCAATATCAAATCACTGCTAATATTAGGGTATGTAGAGTGGGACTGTGAATATAAGGCTATATAGTTACGTGTTATACACTTTTAATATCAGACTGTAGAGAGATGCCACTTCATATCAGAAATCCATCTGCATTGAGAGTGGAAAAGTTGGTGGGAGCCGTGGGACAGATTGAAGACCTTAATGACCCAGTCTGTTGGGAGGAGGTGGATTCCGTGCTGTGGAGTTTCTGAAAGCGGAGTTCCTAAAAGCTAAGTTCCTGAAAGCTGAGTTCCTAAAAGCTGCTCTGAGGGGAATGGGGGTGAAACAGAGAACAGTGAGGATCTTATATATCCAAGCTGGGAACCTCCAACTCGCCTTGGAGCTGCTGGCCTAGCTCTAGTCAGTAGGATGCTCTCTGGGGTACACCTCCATGAATTTTCCAGAATGATATTGTGTTTCTATCCACAAGAAGGGTGACCCTAGTGAGATATTTCATTGAGTCCAGTGGCTGTTAAAGTGAAACTTTGGGTATTGCACACATTGGAGGCTTGTGGTTTGATCAGGAAGGAGCAAACCGGCTTCCGTTCTGATGAGAAATGTGAGGGTCAGATTGTAGTTCTATATGAGATTGTGGAATGCCATAAGGCTATGATACCCACTTGCCTACATGCATTGATTTCCACAAGGCTTTCTATCTAGTGCCTCATGAAGCTCTCATGATGAAACTGGAACCCATGGGAATACATGGCTAAATCTTGGATTTTATTCGCAATGTGTATTCTTTCTCCAAGATTCGTGTATATAATAATAATAATACTTGCATTTGATATAGCGCTTTTCACGTCTTCTAGATGTCTCAAAGCTCTTCATAGAATAGATGATAAAGTGAATTGACTGTATATTTTGTAGGTGAAACGCAGCAGCCAATTGCGCACAGCAGTGTCCCACAGTCTTGGATCGAGTAACCAAATTATTATTGTTTTTTCCTTGAGGGATTATATTATTATAATAATATGTGGTGGTGGGGGAGTTGTAGCCATCGAAAAGAGAAAAACCTCTGAGGGTTAAGGTCGATATCAATTTTTGCTTGGGCACTCTCCTGAAGAACTGCGCAGAGAAGAAGGAAAGGGTACTCTGGTTATGCTTATCCCTCTTCAAGGACAGCAAGGCCCCAATGCAGGTCAAGTTTGTGGCACACAAGACCTGTGTGGAAACAGTCTTCCTTTATGTATCCAACCTCCTGAGGATGCAGTGGAGACGCTTCCACTGACCCATTTGCAAAGTCCAGGATCAAGCAGTGAGGTGGATTTGTGGCAAACACGGGACTGCAAGGAGAGAGGGCTGCAGCCTACACTGACCTTTCGCTGAGCACCCTGGAGATGGAGTCGGTTTCATAGTGGGGCACGTCTATTTGCCAAGGCCCTTCGTATGACAACCTGAATTAAGCAGCTAGTGTTGAGTAAGCCTTGGTATGCAGCATTGCACTTGGACATTGAGAACATCAAGGTGGCTGACACATCACAAGCTGTGCTGTAAAGGTCCTCCCATCACACTGAAGGCAGATGTCCACCCGATAGCTAATGAGGAAACTCTGAGGCTTAGGGCGACCACTGCTGGAAGCCATTACCTGGTGTCCGAGTTTGTGAATGCCCAGTGCCTGGAGACCACCTTGATTGGTTTACAGAGAGGCAGGCAGCTGCTGCTTAAGCTCCGCACCTCCAACTGGTGGAACCATCCCTCAATGGGAAGGGACATGTGTCCGAGCTGTGGCAATGAGAATGGTGGCAATGCTCCCACTCATTTTATGCTGAGCTGTGTTGTCCACCAAGAAGCTTGCAAGGAGTTCCTGGTACCTACCATCCACCTAATGAGGGCTCAAACCCGTGCTTGTTGGATGTCAAATGACCATCTAGTGACTATCGTCCTGGTGAGGGGAGGTGAGTGGGGTCTTCTTGATGCTGAATTGGCCCCAAGGTAACATAATAATAATAATAATAATCCTTGCATTTGATATAGTGCCTTTCACGTCAGGAGGACGTCCCAAAGCGCTTCACAGAACACACTGTAAAGTGAATTGACTGTATATTTGTGGGCGAACGCGGCAGCCAATTGCGCACAGCAATGTCCCACAAACAGTCGTAGATTGAAAATGACCAATTTATTATTGTTTTTGGTTTTGAAGGGATTATTAGGTTCTGTGTGGGGTAAGGAAACTTGCCCAAGGTTTCGCCCTCTGCCTGGAATTGAACTCAGGTCTCTCGCTTGCAAAGCGAGTGCTCTAACCACTGAGCGACAGGACTCCACATGTTTAACAATGGAATGTTGGAATCTAGTTCGCCGTCTGTGGTGGACTCCAGTCGAGTTCCTGAGCCAGGCGGGACCTCAGTACTCCAAGGCACTTCTGGTGACAGACCAGCCACCACGACTTATCGGCAGGTCTTGGAGGGGCAGTCCAGTCACTCGGGGCAGGGACTCTTCCCACTTGGCTCGCCAGACGGTGTGCTCATTGGTAAACAATGTGGTTTACAACAACAACAGCAATGAAGATTACATTTGTAGAGTGCCTTTCACGTCGGGAGGTTAGACTCCAGCAATTACCCCGAGGAAAATCCTCGGCTCTTGCTAACCTGTGCGAAATACTTTCCGGAATTAGGTAAGCAGGATGCTTCCCTCCAGGCAGAGAGTGCGCATTCCATTGCAATAAACATCTCTCAAATTTCCATATATTTGTATCTGCAGCTTGTATCCTCCACAAGCTGCAGATCATCCCGAACTTTGCAGCTTATGTCCTCTTCCACACCAGACTATGTGACCCTATCACCCTGGCCTGGCTCCACTGGCTCCCCATCTCCCAGAGGATAGAGTTGAAAATCCTCGTCCTCGCCTTCAAGGCCCTCCACGGCCTTGCTCCTTCCTACCTCTGTGACCTGGGATGTCCTCCCGATATGAGAGGCGCTATACAAACGTAATCTTGTTGTTGTTGTTCCTAACCCCTTATCAACCTGTCCGCTCCGTCCGATCAGCAGGCTCTGGCCTGCTCCACGTCCCCCACCCAGCCCACCCCACCATTGTGGGTCATGCCTTCAGCTTCTCTGTCCCCATCCTTTGGAACTCCATCTTACAGGCCCTTCATCTTCCTCCATCCCGTGCCTCCTTCAAAGCACAAGCAGCTTCAGGCTGTCAATCACCTCGGAGCTGCCGCTAATTGGTCCCTTTTACGCCGAGTGGGAACGGCAACCTGAGGGAGGAGGTGCCGCCCCTCCTCTGTAGGGCGGGAAGAGGTTGGGGAACTTCGGTTCCTGATGTCACCATCTTAAGCAGCTTCCACTGTATATAGAGGTGTCACTATTAATATCAGACTATATATTGGTGTCACTGTTAATATCAGACTGAGATCGTGCTTGAGGTCGAGGTGGGGGGGTGAGGGTGAGGTTGCGGTCAGTGTGAGGTTGGGGTGAGGTCAGTTGGGGGTAGCGGTGGGGTTGGGTTTGGGCTGAGATTAGGGGTTGATGTGGAAGGGGGTTTCTGGGGGCAGGTCATGGCTGACTCTTGTTCTTGTTGCAGGAGATCTGTGAGAATCCGCAGTTCATCATTGGCGGAGCTTCGCGGACTGATATATGTCAGGGAGATTTAGGTGAGTGTCTCTCCAAGTCACCGTCTCACCTGGTTACATCACCATGTGGCCAAACCCTTCATCTCTCCCTTGCCACATTGGGGTGGGGGGAGGGGGGATGGGGTTCACGGTGGTGGGGATGGGCTCTGCGCTGAGAGGCAGTGATAGAGCCTGGCTGCGTTACAGGTGACTGCTGGTTCCTGGCCGCCATCGCCTGTCTGACTCTGAACGAGAAGCTGCTTTACCGAGTCATCCCGAAAGACCAGAGCTTCACCGACAACTACGCTGGAATCTTCCACTTCCAGGTACCTGCGCCAGCAACCAGCCATGACAACCAGCCTGGGCAACTGGCCCTGCCAACCTGCTCCTGCTCTCCAGCTGCCTCTTACCTGGTCTGACCTCCTGGAGGACTGACTACCTACTGCCCTCTTCCAGTCGCCATGGTTTACCTGGCTTATTGGTTAATCCGGCCCTGATGCCCCCACCAGGCACGGCACTGAGGCCTTGTCACAAATTAGTCACTCTCACTGCGGTCACTCTCACTGTGCCGGTCACTCTCACTGCGGTCACTCTCTCTGTGCCGGTCACTCTCACTGTGGTCACTCTCTGCGCCGGTCACTCTCACTGTGCCGGTCACTCTCACTGTGCTGGTCACTCTCTGTGCCGGTCACTCTCACTGTGCCGGTCACTCTCACTGTGGTCACTCTCACTGCCTGTCACTCTCTGTGCCAGTCACTCTCACTGTGCCGGTCACTCTCACTGTGTGCTGGTCACTCTCGCTGTGTGCCGGTCACTCTCACTGTGCCGGTCACTCTCACTGTGCCGGTCACTCTCACTGTGGTCACTCTCACTGCCTGTCACTCTCTGTGCCAGTCACTCTCACTGTGCCGGTCACTCTCACTGTGCCGGTCACTCTCACTGTGCCGGTCACTCTCACTGTGCCGGTCACTCTCACTGTGCCGGTCACTCTCACTGTGTGCCGGTCACTCTCACTGTGCCGGTCACTCTCACTGTAGTCACTCTCACTGTGCTGATCACTGCCGCTGTGTCTCTCTGTAGTTCTGGAGGTTTGGTGACTGGGTGGATGTGATCATCGATGACCGGCTGCCGACTTACAACAATCAGCTCGTCTTCACCAAATCTGCTGAGCGCAATGAGTTCTGGAGCGCACTGCTGGAGAAGGCCTACGCCAAGTGAGGGGGGCCGGAGGGAGATCAATCTCTGTGTCACACTGTGTGTCACTCTATGTGTCTCTGTCACTCTGTGTTACTCTTTGTCACTCTGTGTCGCCCTGTGTGTCACTCTGTTATTCTCTGTGTCACACTTCTGTCGCTCTCTATCATTCTTTGCCAATCTCTGTGTTGTGTTAGTCTCTGTCACTGTATTTCTCTTGTGTCAGTCTCCGTGTCGCTCTTTGTATCACCCTCTTTGTATCGCTGTGTCACTCTCTGTGTCACTCTCTTTGTTGTTCTCTGTGTCACTCTCAGTGTCCTGCAGGGTGCATGGCTCGTACGAGGCGCTGAAGGGGGGCAACACGACAGAGGCGATGGAGGACTTCACGGGGGGAGTGACCGAGTTTATTGAGATTAAGACAGCCCCGCGGGAGCTCTTCAAGATCATGAGGAAAGCCAATCAGAGAGGCTCACTGATGGGCTGCTCCATAGAGGTGATCAACCCAGCCCCCTCCAACCCTCACACCCTAACCCCAACCCACCCATCCCTCACTCCACTCGTTCCCTACCCTCAACCCCTCCCTCACTCCCCTTGCTCCCCATCCTCACCCTGATTCTCTCCCAACTCTATCCTCACGCTGACATTCACCTCAACTCATCCCTGTGTTGTGTGTGCTCCCACTGTGTGTTTGTTGTGTGTTCCCACTGTGTTGTGTGTGCTGTGTGTGCTCACTGTGTGTTTGTTGTGTGTTCCCACTGTGTTGTGTGCGCTGAGTGTGCTCTCACTGTGTGTTGTGTATGTAGTGTGTGCTCTCACTGTGCTGTGTGTGCTCTCACTGTGCTGTGTGTGCTCTCACTGTGCTGTGTGTGCTCTCACTGTGTTGTGTATTCCCACTGTGTTGTGTGTGCTGTTGCTGTGTGCTGTGTGTGCTGTTGCTATGTGTGCTCTCACTGTGTGTTGTGTGTGCTGTTGCTGTGTGCTGTGTGTGCTGTTGCTGTGTGCTGTGTGTGCTCTCACTGTGTGCTGTGTGTGCTCTCACTGTGTGCTGTGTGTGCTCTCACTGTGTGCTGTGTGTGCTCTCACTGTGTTGTGTGTGCTCTCACTGTGCTGTGTGTGCTCTCACTGTGTGCTGTGTGTGCTCTCACTGTGCTGTGTGTGCTCTCACTGTGTTGTGTGTGCTGTTGCTGTGTGCTGTGGGTGCTCTCACTGCGTATTGTGTGTGCTATTGCTGTGTGCTGTGTGTGCTCTCACTGTGTGCTGTGTGTGCTCTCACTGTGTGCTGTGTGTGCGGTTGCTGTGTGCTTTCTCAAACTATGTCTGTTGCAGGATGGCATATCCTTTGGGGAGGGAATGACGCCCCAGTCGCAGATCCAGCGGTTCCTGGCTCGGAATGTGAGGCCAGCTGATCAGGGGGAGTCCGGGGCCAGGGCTCAGTCCCAGGGACAGCCCACGGACCTGCCTACCAGGGTTTGTATGTCGCTGCACGATGTGAGCTGCATGCAAACCACAGCCTGACCATGCTTGCATGTGATAGGCATTCCCTCCCCCCGCTGTGTGGGGCAAACAGGTCCTGTGAGTGATGTACAGATACAATTCCTGTGTGTGATGTACAGGTACAGGTCCTGTGTGTGATGTACAGGTACAGGTCCTGTGTGTGATGTACAGGTACAGGTCCTGTGTGTGATGTACAGGTACAGGTCCTGTGTGTGATGGGCAGGTCCTGTGTGTGATGTACAGGTACAGTTCCTGTGTGTGATGGGCAGGTACAGGGGCTGTGTTGATTGGCAGGTGCAGTTCCTGTGTTGATGGGCAGGTATAGGTATTCGGTTGATGGTATGTGAGGCAGAGAGAGACTGAGGGAGTGAGACTTCAGGGACAGCAGGATCCCAAAGCAGGTCAAGCTTGTGGCATATAAAATCTACGTTTAAACTATCCTTCTTTATGGATCCGAATTTCTGCAGATGCAATGGAGAGGCACAAGCTGTCCTGTGAAGGTCGCCCCACTACGCTGAAGGCAGATGTCAGCCAGATAGCTGATGAGGAAACTCTGAGGCTTAGGGTGACAGCTGCTGGATGGCATTACCTGGAGTCTGAATCTGTGTACACACGTTTGTACATCCAGTGCCTGGAGTCCACCTTGATTGATTTGCAGAGATGCAAGCAGCTGGTTCTTAAACTCTGTACCTCATGGCTCAAAGGGACCATGGCTCAAAGGGAAGTGACGTGCGCCCAAGATGCGGACAGGAAGATGGTGGCAAAGCTTTCACGAGTTTCATGCTGAGCTGTGCTGCCCACCAAGAAGCTTGCAGGGAGATCTCTGGTACCTACCCTCCACCTAGTGAGGGCTCAAACTCTTATTTGTTGGATATCAAATGACCAAGTTGTGACTATCCTCCTGGGGGAAGGAGTGGGGGTAAGTGGCGTCTCCTTGGAGCTGAATTGGCCCCAAGGTGACAAGTTTGGCAACGGAATGTCACAATCGAGCCGGCCCTCTGCGACGGTCTCCAGTTCTGTTCCTGAGCCAGGATAGTGTGCAGTATTCCAGGGCACTGCTAGCAGGACAGTCAGCCTGGCTCACCGGCAGCGTGTGGAAGGGAGGGGCAAGGCGCTGGGGGTAGGGATTCTTCACACCCAGCCACTGTAAACCAAAGCCCTAATGGGTACAGGTGGTCTTATCTGGACAAGCAGTGAGAAGCTGGACAAACAGTGCTATCAATGGCAAGCTATGTGGTTTTAACGGTTAGACTCCAGCAGTACACCAATGCACACACTGGCGTCCTCAAGCCTTATCGCTTGCTCGCCTGTGCTTAATACTCTTTGGAATTAAGTAAGCAGGACGCATCCCTCCAGGGAGTGAGTGTACATTCCATTCCAACAATCTTATCTCTCGGATTTTTAGGTGGGATGCATGAAATTGGTTTGGATACCCTTAAGCGTGGTGATGGGTTTCCGCATGTGTCACTCTCTCACTGACACTCTCTCTGTCCCTCTCTCTCTGACACACTCACTCTCTCCGACACTCTCTGACACACTCTTGGTCACTCTCTCACACTCTCTGTCATTCTCTCTGACAGACTCTTGTCACACTTTCTCTAACCCTCTCTCTGACACTCTCTCTCTGTGTCTCTGTAACAGGGGTATGTCCCGGTGCTGTTTGAGACTCGTACGGCCAGTGGGCTGGTGAAAGGTCACGCTTACTCCGTCACCGGCTTGGAGGAGGTATGTCGGGGATGGGGGGAGGTTAGTGACCAAAATAGAGCAGCCAAAAGACTACCACATACACCTGCCCAGGAGTGAGGTACAGGCTGGAATCTAATTCTGGAATCTGTGGGGTGGGAGAATCTGTGAGGTGGGGATTGGAGGAGGGTCCCAGGAGGTGTGGATCGCGGAGAGGGGAGTGGGGGGGAAGTCCTGGGAGGGGTCACGAGGGGAAACCCGGAGGGTGGGGCACAAGAGGGGATCGGAGTGGGGTGAATCCCAGGGGTTGAGCTTGTTGGGGGTGGAGGAATCTGTGCGTCTAGTGTGGGGGACAGTAACACTTACTCCTTGATCTCCAGGTCACCTACAAGAACCAAAAGATAAAGATAGTCCGTTTGCGGAATCCCTGGGGACAAGTGGAGTGGACAGGGCCCTGGAGTGACAGGTGAGGTCACCTGTGAGTGACGAGCCCAGCGGACGGGGCTGGAGTGACGGGCAGCCTCCGTCGTGAGGGAGAGGGTGAGGCTAGAGGACACCACAGATTCAATGCTGCAGACAGTTCTGGTCACCGCGGCATGAGACAGTGCAGAGGAGAACAACAAGGCTATCCCAGTTTTAGAGGAATGAGCTGTGAGCTACGATTAGACACACTCGGGCTCTTCAGTCTTGAGAGAAGACAACCTTTTCGAGCTGTGCAAAATTGTAAAAAGTAAACCCAGATCACGCCTTTCGGGTGTATCACGGCAGGAGAACGAGGGCAGAGAATTACAGCAACAACAACAAAATTACATTTATAGAGCGCCTTTCACGCCCGGGAGGACGTCCCAAAGCGCTGAACAGTCAGGTGTTGGGGCCCGAGCATGGGGGGGAGGGGGGGTGTAGGGATGAGGGAAAGCAGAGAGGTGGGAGAACGACCAAAGGTTAGAGTTGAAAAGGGGCAATTTCTAGACAGACACAAGGAAGTGTGTCTTTACCCAGAGGATAACTTATGACTGGAACAGGTTACCAGGAATGAGGTGTGAGGCCAGGATGACCATTTGAACAGCAGCAGCTCAAAATTATATTTGTATGTGGTTGATGTCACCAAGAGGGAGCATGTACAGGTTGAAGAGGAGTAGCACCGAGGAGAGTCCTGAGGAACACTGCACGAGACAACGGGGTGAGCAAGGGAAGGAGGGAGGGAGGGAGGGAGGGAGGGAGGGAGGGAGGCTGAGACGGATTCACACCCGCTGTTTGCTCCCTCAGCTCCCGGGAGTGGGCGGGCATCGAGAAGCCGGACAAACAGAGACTGCAACACCTGAAAAAGGAGGATGGGGAGTTCTGGTAAGAGTGTGTGTGTGTGTGTGTGTGTGTGTGTCTCTCTCTCTCTCTCCTGAGGTCTGTCAGTGTCTGTGTCTCTCTCTTGGGGTCTATCAGTGCGTCTCTCTCAGGATCTGTCAGTGTCTCTGTCTCTCTCGGGGGTCTGTCCGTGTGTCTCTCTCTCTCTCGGGGTCTGTTAATCTCTCTCTCGCGCGCGCTCTCTCAGTCTCAGTCTCTCGCTCGTGGTCTGTCAGCGTCTCTCTCGCTCTCTCTCTCTCTCTCTCTCTCTCTCTTTGGGTCTGTCAGTCTCTCTGTCGGGCTCTCTCCCCCAGGATGTCATTTGATGACTTTAAGAAGAGCTTCACTAAGCTGGAGATCTGTAACCTGACGCCGGATGCGCTGGAGGACGACAAACTGCACAAGTGGACGGTATCCATCAACGAGGGCCGCTGGCTGCGGGGCTGCTCTGCCGGCGGCTGCCGCAACTACCCCGGTAACTACCCAGTAACCAACTGGTCACCACCCTGGTAAACACCCACTAACCAACTGGTAACTAATCTGGTAACTACCCCAGTACCTGCTCCTCCATCCCACCTCTCTCTCTCTCACACACACACTCTCTCTCTCTCTCTCTCTTTCTTTGTCTGTGTCTCTCTCACTCTTCCTTTGTGTCTCTCTCTCACTCTCTCTCGCTCTCTCACTCACTCCCTCTGTCACTCACTCACTTTCTCTCGCTCACTCTCTAGCTCACTCGCTTTTTCTCTCGCACTATCTCGCTTGCTCACTCTTTCTCTTGCTCACTCTCACGCGCTCTTTCTTGCTCACTCTCTTGCTCACTAACTCTCTCTTGCTCACTCGCTCCCTTTCGCTCTCTCACTCACTCGCTCACTCACCCTCTCACTTGTGCTCTCTCTCTCTCTCATTCACTCACTCACTCACACTCTCTCTCTCTCTCTCTCTCTCAGAGACATTCTGGACAAACCCTCAGTTCTGGTTGAAGTTGCTGGAAGAGGATGATGACCCCGATGACCCCGCGGTGCTCTGCACCTTCGTGGTTGCGTTAATGCAGAAACACCGCCGGCGAGAGCGTCGCCAGGGCGCCAGCTTCTTCACCATCGGCTTCGCCATCTATCAGGTCAGAGATCAGGCGGGGCCGCGGGGGCCAGAGGTCGGGCAGGGATCCCCCACTTTCAATGTAAATGTTTTTGTCTTTTTATTCCAGGTCCCAAAGGAGGTGAGAGTCAGAGGTCTCTTGGTCAAACAGGAAGGTCTTCAGATGTGATCGAAAAAGGGGAAGGAGGGGGCAAGGATTGAATGAGAGTTTCGGGGCGTAATGGCTGAAAGTGCGGCCGGTGATGCTGGAGCGGAGGGCACGAGGGACAAGCAGGAGGCCAGAGCCAACCGACTGGAAGCAGCTGGTAGTGGGTTGGGGAGTAAGCAGGTCGGAGAGTTAGAGTGCCTGGGCGTGAAGGGATTTGAAGCCGAGTGTGAGGATCTTGAAATCGATCGATTCAGTGATAGGGAGGCAGTGGAGCCTAGTGAGGACTGGTGTGATGGGGATACAGAGCTTAGTGTGATGGGAGTACGGAGTTTAGTATGTGTGATGGGGAGCCAGTAGAGTCTGGCAAGGACTGGTATGATGGGGGTAAGGAGTTTAATGTGCAATATTGAGCCAGTGTAGCCTGGCGAGGACTGGTATGATGGGGATACAGAGCTTAGTGTGGGTTTGCATGTGGGCGTCGGGGTTCTGAATCGGTTGTAGTTGGTGAGTAGTGAACCTGGGGAGACCAACGAAGGTTTGGACGAGGATCTCGGCTGGGTTGGGGGTGAGGTACGGTCAGAGGCGGGCAATAGTGGTGGAGAAAAGCGGTCTTGATCAGGGACTGGATATGGGGGATGAAGGACAGCTGGGGGTCGAACCTGACACACAAGGTTAGCGCATCTTTCCCTACATTTGGTAAGTCGTAGGGAAAGCCCGGGGAGGCTGAGGTGGTCAGAGCTGCAGGAGAGAAGACGTTGATGAGAGCCAAGGAAGCTTGTGCTCATCCAGGCCCAGATGTCAGACAAATGAGTTGACAGAACACTTGGAGTTGAAGCTGGAAGAGAAGTAGATTTGTGGGGAGGGAAGAGGAGGGGGGAGGGAGTGACGAGAGGAGGGGTGATGGGGAAGGAGGGAGGGAGGGGGTTTGACGGGGAGGGGGTGATGTTATTGGGGAGGGGGTCATGTTACTGATAAGTGGGTGAAGGGAGGGGGTGACGTTATTGGTGAGGGGTTACGAAGCTCTGATGGCTCCTCTGACCAGCTACAGGGCAGCAAACAACACCTGCCGAAGGACTTCTTCCTGCACCAGGCGTCCAAGACGCGCAGCAAATCCTACATTAACCTGCGGGAGGTGTCCCAGAGATTCCGCCTGGCGCCTGGGGAGTACGTCATCGTCCCCTCCACGTACGAGCCACACCAGGAGGGAGACTTCATCCTCAGGGTCTTCTCTGAGAAACAGAACT
This sequence comes from Callorhinchus milii, assembly GCF_018977255.1. Lineage (NCBI taxonomy): Eukaryota > Metazoa > Chordata > Chondrichthyes > Chimaeriformes > Callorhinchidae > Callorhinchus > Callorhinchus milii. The sequence goes on along the minus strand of NW_024704750.1, from coordinate 20,809,511 downwards.
TATCAGAGTAAGTCAGCTCCTAACAACCCCCCACCCAACTCGCCCTCCCGAGACCCCCTCGAGCCCTGGCCCCCTCCTCCCCAGACAGCTCACACTCATACCCTATCTCTTCCCCCAAGACCGCTGCCTCAGGAGCCTCCCAAGATCTTTACCCCGAACTAAGACTTTTTGCTCACCATCCCACCTCGAGTATCCCTCCCCTCGCCTCCCACCCTCACTCTGACCCCCACGTCTGCCAGCGGCTGTGATAATAATCATTCTAGGCCTGATTTACTTGTGTATTTCAGAGAACTGGAGAATCAGATCGTGGCTGACCACCCCGAGGTTCGTGTGTGTGTGTCTGATTATCTGTGTCTATGTGCATCTGTGTGTGTATCTGTGCGGATATGTGTGTGTGTATGTCTGCATGTGAGTCTGTGTCCGGGTTTGTTCGACCCTGAGCTGTCCTTTCTTTTTGTTCGACCCTGAGCTGTCCTTTCTCCCTCACATCCGCACCACAACTGGCACCGCCTTCCATCACCTCCGGAATATCGCCAGATTACGGCACTACCTCACCCCTCACGCTGCTGAAACCCTGGTTCACGCCTTTGTCACCTCAAGGCTGGACTATGGGAACTCTCTCCTCGCCGGCCTTCCCGCCACCTCCCTCCACAAGCTGCAGGTCATTCAGAACTCTGCAGCTCGTGTACTGTCCCGCACCAGGCTTCGGGACCACATCACTCCTACCCTCGCTCGCCTCCACTGGCTCCCCATCCCCCAGAGGATTGATTTCAAGATCCTCATCCTCACCTACAAGGCCATTCACGGCCTTGCTCCCTCCTACCTCTCCAACCTACTATCCCCCTACCTACCTGCCCGTACCCTCCGTTCCTCTGGCTCCGGTCTGCTCCACGTCCCCCGCCCCAACCGCCCTACTATCGGTGGTCGGGCCTTCAGCCTCTCAGCCCCGAGGCTCTGGAACTCTATCCCCAGTGCCTTCGCCGCTTCCTCCCTTTCCTCCTTCAAGGCCGGTCTCAAAACCTTTCTCTTTGACCGTGCCTTCAGCTCCCCTCTCGACTCTCTACCCCCTCCTCGCTCCCTCCCTTCCCTCCCCTCACCCTGACCATTTCCCCCCTCCTCTCTCCCTCCCTTCCCTCCCCTCACCCTGACCATTTCCCCCCTCCTCGCTCCCTCCCTTCCCTCCCCTCACCCTGACCATTTCCCCCCAATGCTCGGGTCATGACCCAACTGTGCAGCGCCTTGGGACGTCCTCCTGACGTGAAAGGCGCTCTATAAATGGAATCTTGTTGTTGTTGTTGTTGTTGTTGTATGCGTCTGAGTGTATCTGTGTGTGTGTGTAAGTACGTTTGTGTGTATGTCTGTATATGAGTCTGTGTGTGTGTCTGTCTGTGTGGTCTGAGTGCATCTGTGTGTGTAAGTATGTTTGGGGGGTATATGTCTGTATATGAGTCTGTGTGTGTGTCTGTGTGTGTGTGAGTATGTTTGTGTTTGCGTGGATGTCTGTGTCACAATATCCATTTGTATAGTAATATCTCTCTCCCTCCCCCTTTCTCTCCCTCGTCTCTCTCTCTCTCTCCCTCTCATTCTCTCTCTCACTCCCCCCCCCAACCCCCCATGGCTTTCTCTCCTTCCCTCTCCATGTCTCTCTCTCTCTTCTCGGTGCTGGCCTGGGAGCAGCAGGTGTGTGAGTGTCTGTCTCTGTGTGTTGATGGTCTTGGGTGGGCGGCAGGGAGGGAGGGTCCAAGGTGCCATTCACACTCACTCCCCGGTTAAACTTGCCCCCCGCTCACACTCGACCCCCGCTCACACTCAGCCCCCCCGCTCACACTCAGCCCCCCCTCACAATCGCTCCCTCCTCACACTCGCTCCCCACTCACAGTCGCCCCCCGCTCACATTCGGCCCCCGCTCTCACTCCCCCCCCACTCCCACCTGCCCCCCGCTCACACTCGGCCCCCACTCACACTCGCAGGATAGCGTTCCAGGGCTCCTGACAGTGGCGGTGCATGACTCTGAGCTGTGGGGGTGGTGGTAGGGGCCGGGAGGAGATGAAAGTAGACATGGAAGAAGAGGAAGTCTTCAGGCGCAAACTGACAATAGGGAAGGATGGGGCAGGTGGAGGGATAGAGAGAGAGTGTTCCAGAGTTTCGGGGCATAGTGGCTGAAAGGGCGGCCACTAATGGTGGAACGGAGGGCACGAGGGAAAGCTGGAGGAGTAAGTAGGTCCGAGAGGTAGGGAGGTACCAGGGCGTGAAAAGATTTGAAGTCGCGTGAGGTTCTTCAAATCGATCTGTTTGGTGATAGGGAACCAGTGGACCCTGGTTAGAACTGGTGTGATGTGGGTCAGAATTCTGTGCGAGTGAGTACATGAGTTTTGGATTAACTGGATTTTGAGGATGGTGGAACTGGGGAGACCAGCGAGGACGGCGTTTGAGTAGTCGAGGCGGGAGGTGACAAATGCATGGACGAGTGTTTCAGCTGCGTTTGGGGTAAGATACGGTCGGAGGTGGAGAAAAGCTGTCCTGGTTAGGGGCTGAACCAGGACAGTAGGCAGGACAGGAGTCGCAGCTGGAGGAGGAGAAGTACTTTTGTATGTCATCTGCATACATGTGGAAGTTTGCCCAGTGTCTGCGGATGACATTGCCAGGAGGGAGCATGCAGATGAGGAAGTGGATGGGGCCATGGATGGACCCCTGGGGTACAGGGCTGGCGGGGGGCGGGAGGAGAAACTATTTGAAGAGACAAAGTGGAGGCGGTTTGTTGAAGTAGGACTCGAACCAGGCTGTAGCAGTCCCACTGAAGTGGATGTGGGAGGTGAGGCGGTGGAGGAGGATGGAGTGATTGACTGGCGAACGTGGCAGAGAGGACCAGGAGGATGAGGAGGCAGAGGGAACCCTGATCACAGAGAGAGAGAGAGAGGATGGCGTTACCCCCGGTGCTGGTGCCGGGCTCTGCCGTGCCGCCTGTCTAACCGCACTCTCTCTCCCTCAGCCAATCATCTTTATATCTGATAGAGGCCGTGGTAAGGTCCTCATAGATGCCGGCAGCACCAAGAGCGAGGACAAGGGGCCCGGCCAGGTCTCCCCTTCACTCTCAGCCCGCTTGCATGCTTCAGCTGCACTGTACTGTTGCCAGCGTCCATCGCAGTCCCAAGGGAGAGAAAGCGGGGCACAGAAAGAGAGAGAGGCATAGCGAGAGATGGGCACGGAGAGTGAGAGGCACAGAGAGAGCGCCAGAGAGCGTTCAGGTGGAAGAGAGAGACAGAAAGAGGGAGAGCAGTGGGCAAGAGGGAGCGTGGAAGAGAAAGAGAGTCGCAGATCAGAGACAGAGGGCAGTGGCAAGAGAGTGAGGGGCACAGAAGGAGAGAGACGAGGTTGAGGTGACCATACAGGCGGGTGTTGTGAGGCCGTGTCTAGCTCTGTATTTACCCAGTGATTGCTTCGTCTGGACGGCGGAATTGCTGCCATCTCTCAGTGTTGTAGACAGTCATCGTCCACCTGCAAGGACCCTCCGTGGTGGGCCGCTATGTCTGTGTGTGTCTGCCTCAGGCTATCGCTGACGGGCTGGACTCTTGAGTAAAGGCTTTGCCTGTTTTTGAGGATTGCAGCCTGCATGTTGCTGGGTGGGGGCTTCAGCCCGAGCCTCATCGCGGGAGAGAGGCAGAGTTCATGTTGTCAGTGGCTGAGGAGGGATGCTTCTCGAGCAGAGAGACGTGTCGGTTTCATTAAAGCAATGTTACTCTGCAGCTTACTCCAAACATGCTCCTAACAGCTATGCCGCTGCATGGAGTACTGCCTATGTGAGCAGGCTGTGGTGTAAGGCCTTCTGGCCAGTTTGTATGTGAGCCGGCTGTGCGTGAGACCTCCTGACCAGGCTGTGTGTGAGGTTACCTTAATAATAATAATAATCCTTGCATTTGATATAGCGCTTTTCACGTCGGGAGGACGTCCCAAAGCGCTTCACAGAACACACTGTAAAGTGAATTGACTGTATATTTGTGGGCGAACGCGGCAGCCAATTGCGCACAGCAATGTCCCACAAACAGTCGTAGATTGAAAATGATCAATTTATTATTGTTTTTGGTTTTGGAGGGATTATTATTAGGCTCTGTGTGGAGTAAGGAAACTTGCCCAAGGTTTCGCCCTCTGCCTGGAATTGAACTCAGGTCTCTGGCTTGCAAAGCGAGTGCTCTAACCACTGAGCTACAGGACTCCGTCCTTCCTGTCCAATGGACTATCCAGCGTTCGCGAGGCCTCGTGTTTAGATTGTGTTTTGAAGCATGCTCTTGGGAGTTGGTTGTGACTCCATATAACGCTGAGCACCGTTTCTCCCGGGCAGCCCCAGCCGGTCACAGACACACAAAACAATGAGGAGGACAAACAGTTCCAGAAAATCTTCCAGCAGATCGCAGGGGAGGTGAGTGACTCTGTCATGGTACATATAATGAGTGAGCAGTCACGCCCTCCCTCCACTGCTCACTTCCCTCCCTCCCTCTCTCCCACCATTACTCACTTCACTCTCTTTTTGCCCCAGGATATGCAGATCACAGCTGCAGAGCTAATGTCCATCCTGAACCGTGTGGTGAAGAAGTGTAAGTATCTGCACTTCCGGTTGAGAGTGGGAGGAGGGGGCCGTAGCCAACGCCTTAGAGAGGGGCGAGATGCAGAGAGGGAGGGAGTTCCAGAAGTGAGGAGCTACATAACTGAAAGCTCTTGTCGCTGATGGTGGCTCGGGGTAGGGAGAGGGCGTGTAGCAAACCAGGCGTAGCCCAGTGCAGGGTGCGAGTGGAGTGGGAGCGACATCGGGCAGTGAGATCAGGAGAGGGGGAGTGAGATCTGGGATAGAAGGTAGAGGGAGCCAGTGAAGCCAGGCAAGCTCACGGAGCAACGGATCCGCTGACTGATACCATCTCCTCACAGACAACATGAAGACCGAAGGCTTCACGCTGGAGTCCTGCCGCAGTATGGTCGCCCTGATGGATGTATCCTCCCGTCTGGACCCCGCCCCTCACACGTCGGGCCCCACCCCTCGCCCACAGGGCAGGGCGGGAGACGTGGAGCAGGCCAATGCCCGTGAGGGTTGGTAAAGGTTTAGTAGGTCCGAAAAGTAGGGAGGAGCAAAGTGGAGAGCTTTGAAGGCGAGGATGAGGATTTTGAACTATTCTCTGGAGGACAGGGAGCCACTGGAGCCGGGTGAGAGTGGGGGTGATGGGGACACGGAGCCTGGTGCGGGAGAGGACATGAGCTGCAGAGTTCGGAATGATTTGCAACAACAACAACAAGATTCCATTTATAGAGCACCTTTCACGTCGGGAGGATGTCCCAAGGCGCTGTACAGTTGGGTCAGGACCCGCAGCCTGTGAAGGGAAGAGATAGGAAGTCCGGCAAGCTGGGAGCTAGCATCATCAAGCCTGGATGTTATGAATACGTAAACAGGGGTCTCGGTGGCCTGAGGGGAGAGGCAGTGGCGGATTCGGGCAATGTTGAGGAGGTGGGGAAGGCAGAACAGGTCATGGCATGGATGTGTGGTTTAAAGGATGGTTAAGTATTGAACAGGACACTGGCTCAGTGCGTTCAACTGGAGCTCGAGCTGAACTAAACTCTCAGCCAGGACTTTACTGGTGAGTACTGGTAATAAACAGGTTACCAGGAAGGGAGGTTGAGGTCAGGACACTGGGACTCATTGAAACAGCAGCTCCATGCTGTGATAGGGGTGGGGTGGACGGTCCGGTGGGTGTTCTGGAGGGAGGAGATTGGATGGGTCGAAGGTTCTTCTTCATCTGGACTGATATTGTGAAGAGGAGAGATGGAGAGAAGAGGCAGAGACTGAGTGAGCAACAGCTCTAAGAGTGGGTGGGCAGTTGGGGACCTGAATCCATTGTAATATTCCTTAACACCCTGATCTCAGACCGACGGAACGGGAAAACTCAACCTGATGGAATTCCAACATCTGTGGAACAAGATTAAACAGTGGCAGGTGACCGGCAACTCTACACCTTGCAGAACATTCCAGGACCGACCCCTGGCCCCATCCCCTGCTCTCCTCCTTACCTCGCGGTGACAGCGGACGGATGAGGCTGGAGGAGTCAGCACCCACCATCAACTTTTTAAGGGGAGCTGGGAGGGGGAAGCCAGTCGTCTGAGCAGACCCCAACCCACGGCACCCATGGGACCCTCTTGCCTCTCTGCCATTCGTTGTCCAATGGGTTGCTCGGCGGGAGTACTCACCTCTGATGGCCAATGGATCTATCAGTCAGGCCTGTCTTAAAGGGGACTGATCCTTTTAACTGGGTTTTACTCAGCCCCCCCACCTCAAAGAATATTTTCACCCCCTGCCCCACCCCTGCTCTCCCTTCTGCCATTGCCCTCTCTCTCCCGTTGCTCTCACTCTCTCCTGTTGCCTTTCGCAGGGAATCTTTCGGGAATACGACAAGGACAAGACAGGAACCATCAACAGCTATGAGATGCGGACGGCAGTGAACGCTGCAGGTCAGTGGGGTGGGGGAAGGGGTCAGCGACTCCTGTGCTGACAACTCTACCCTCTGAGTCAGGAGGTCATGAGTTCGAGCCCCACATCAGCCCCACAGACCAGGCTGACTCTAGCACAGAGCCGGGGGGAACGTCGTATTGCCAGAGTTGCCGTGCCTCGGATGAGATGTTACACCGAGGTCCCATCTGTACCCGTTCAGGTGGACGTTAAAGATTCCGTGGGCACTATTCAAAAACAGGAGGGAGTTTCTTCCGACGTCCTGGCCAACTCACTCTCTCCGTGGCTGGTTGTGGGACACCTCTGCGTGCAAAATGGCTGCCGCGCTTTGCCCAAAATACACAGCCGCTGCAGTTTACAGTATATCCTGGGAAGCACTGGAAAACTTAAAAAATATATTTATTGTGTCCAATTATTCTCTCTGCCTCGATTCGCACTTCGCTGGCCCTGCCCTGATCTCTGGCCTCTCCCCTGCCCTGGCCCCCGGTCCTGCGATGTTCGGCCGTTGGGCGAAGGCTGTGTTGAGGTGACAGTGCTGCTCTCTGATCCCAACCCCCAGCTCAGATCCAAATCCCTGTCTGTCCAGTGCCTCGGTCCTCTGTGAATGTAATGTGTTGTTGTTCTGTCTGTTCCCAGGTTTCCATCTCAATAACCAGCTGTATCAGATCATCTCCATGCGCTACGCAGACGAGGACATGAACCTGAGCTTTGACAGCTTTATCTGCTGCCTGGTCAGGCTGGAGGGCATGTTCAGTAAGTCACTCCCCGCTCAGCCCCTAAGCTCAGCCACCAGCAACATCCAGCCACAGCTCCTGCTCATGTCACTCAGTCTCCAACTGAGTGTGTCTCCCTGTGCCTTTCTCCTTGTCTTTCAATTAGTGGGGGAACGAGGAGAGACTGGGGGGGGGGGGAATGAAGAGAGTGGGGGAGCAAGGGGAGATGGGTTAGATTGCGGAGTGGAGTTAGACTGGGGGAGCAAGGGGAGACAAGGTGAATGAAGGGATGGTGGGGGAGCAGGGGGAGCGATGGGAGACGGGGAATGAGGGGAGAGTGAGGGGGGGTGCGTGGGGAGACTGGAGGAATGGGGAGAATGGGGCGAGGGGAGACTGGGAACAAGGGGAGAATGGGGGGGCGAGGGGAGACAGGTTAGATTGGGGGTGAATGAGGGGAGAATGAGGGAGTGAGGGGGTGGGGTTAAACTGGGGGTTACGAGGGGTGATGTGCACTGATTGTCACTCTGAACTTTACAGGAGCTTTCCAAGCGTTCGACAAAGATGGAGACGGAATCATTAAACTCAGTGTCCTGGAGGTAGGCGGCCCTTTACTGTCATTACACTGAGCTCCGAGGGGAGGGAAGCAGGGGGAGAGGGAGAGGGGGAGAGGAGTGGGGGTGAGCAACTTCTCCTTTAGTTTGGGGGTTTTATCCACAATCAGGTGCCGCTGTGGAGGAGGTGAGACAGGAATTTTACAGGATTGGTTACGGAATGACACTTAAAAGGAGCAGAGTCTGTGCGTCTGCAGCATTGCAGGGAATCGTCCCACTCAGCTCCTGTGAACCCCGCAAGCCATAGCCTTAAACGCTGGGGTGACCGTGCCGGACAAGCCGCGGGAAAGCTTGCCAGTCAGTGATATCAATGTCTGTCCTCACGTCAACCCACCGCGTCAACCCTCGCTCTTCCTCATCCCCGGTGTTCTATCCACAGTGGTTGCAGCTCACCATGTATGCATGAAGAACCCAGGTGTGTGGAGCGAAGGCTGCTCTGTGCTTCCCCCCCCCCACTCCCACCCCTCTCTCTCTCTCTCTCTCTCCTGTGCCTGGTTATTACCTCACACTGAACACCCAGACCTCAGACTGATCACCACATCGCCTCGGCAGGAGCGCTCGCTCACTCGCTCGCGACGAGTACCTCAGGAGCTACCGTAACCAGTGGAGCCACCGTCTCGGTGACTCTGCAGGAATCTGCCGTCACGGCTGACGCATCGGCAGCAATGTCTGTTTACAATAAACCACTCGCTGTCAGCACACACCACCTGTCCTCGTCTGTGACACTCACACGCTCGCACCCCCATTCCCACTCCTGCTCCCACGCCCACGCCCACCCGCTCCCACAACCACCAGCTCCCACACCCACCTTCTCCCCCTCACGCACCCACCTCTCCTCCTCCCCACCCTCCTCCTCCCACCCGCTCCCACACCTTTTGAGGCTGGGGGTGTTGGTGGCTGTTTTGAAGGGGATGGGAACTGTGCTGGTGGACAGAAAGAAATTGGGATGGGCTCGCGGGAGTTCATTCCTTTCCCACATAAAGGCCACACGCTAACGATGAGAGGTTTTGTGACATTTTATGCTCAGACACAACAACAATATACAAGCAATTTGTCGTGGGGGGCGGACAGTAGACACATTTCCAGCAGTTCTCAGCCTCGGGAAGACACCATCTCCCACCTCGTCTCTCTCTCTCTCACACACACACACACACACACAGGCTGCGGCCGCGCTCTCACAGGCTGTGGTCTCTCTCTCACACACACACGCAAACACACACAGGCTGCGGCCGCGCTCTCACACAAACACACGCAGGCTATGGTCTCTCTCTCTCTCACACACACGCAAACACACACAGGCTGCGTCCGCTCTCTCACACAAACACAACACACAGGCTGTGGCCTCTCTCACAGCCAACTGCGCCTCTCCTCCTCATCGCGCAGGGGATCAATGAAGGGTTTATCGATGGAGCGGACCATCAGCTCCCCGCAGTACACACACTCCCTCGCGATTTCCTCATCGATTTTGCTCTTGATCGTCTCTCGGGAGGGTGGTTCCGATCCGGTCTCCGGGGCCCCCTCCTCGGGCCTGGAGCGGAGCCGAGCCTTGGGCTGTGCCATGGCTACCAGCAAGCGCTGCAGCTCCTCCAGCCGTGTTTTCTTGGTGCTCGAGAGGTGGGACAGGACCTCGTGCAGCAGGCAGTCAGCGTGGAACATGTGGCCGCACAGGAAGAGGTAGAAGGAGCGGTTGAGGAGAGGAAAGTCACAGGCTGCGCACTTCTCCTGGGATTCCACCACCCCGTACTTGTTCCTCATCTCCTGGATGTCCTCGCGGATGCGCCGGGCGCTCTCTGTGGCCTCCTCCATCTCCTGCTTGAGCTCAGTGATGTGCTGGTTATACTCCTCCAGAGAGGTGCAGATGGCCTCCTTGAAGTGGTCGATGGTGACAAAGTTGGGGAAGAACGGCAGGATGTCCTCGATCTTCAGCAGGTGACAGCTGCTCACACACACCATGGCCTTCTTCACATCCTCCTCTTCCTGCACCACGTGACGCGCAATCGTCAACCACAGCTTCTTCCTCAGCTCCTCGTCCTCCTCAGGCAGGTCCGCACACGCCTTGGCCAAGTCCACATCCACCTTCAAAGAGACAGCAACAGGGGCTCAGTGAGGGGCACAGGGGGAGGGGGCGGGGGATCAGCGAGCGTGGGAGAGGTCAGGCATTCAGCAGCGGTTCTCCCTGGGCTGAGTTGGCTGCCAGGTGAAACACTTGGCTACAAGCCTCTGCTTGGGTGCAAAGCCGGACTTGTCAAACATCTATTTATAAGTTTCATGGCACAGCTGATGACAGCACAGCCCAGCCTGGCTCAGGACCTGGAAGGGCAGACCAGTCGCTGGGGGTAGCGAATCCTCCCACTCCGCTCCTGTTAACCCTGCGAGCCAAAGTCCTAACAGATAGGGTGGTCCTAGCTGGACAAGCAGCGGGAAAGCTCGTCAGACACAGCTCTCAATAGCAAGCCGTGTGGTTTTAGCTGGTTAGACTCCCAAACAGTTACTCTAACGCACAGTCGTGGGTCCCCAAGCCTTGGAGTGTGTGTGTCTCCATCCCACCCGGGGTGAGGTACCTGCAGTGTGTGCCTTCCCCCCCGCCCCCGCCCCCCTACCCCTCCCCCCGCCCCACCCTGGGTGAAGTACCTGCAGGGCCAGGCCCACGGCCTCCTCGTACAGGCCCATGATGCTGTAGATGTGGACACAGGCCCGGTGATGGCCGCTTTCGGCACACAGCCTCAGGGCGTATTTGACATCGTAGTGCAGGCCGGCGGGGGCAGAGCCGGGGGTGGAGCCGGGGCTGGGGGCCGGGCCGGCCTGCTGGAGGTAGCTGAGCAGGGCTGAGGGCTGGTACTTGGCGTAAAGCGACAACAGGTAGTTGTGGATGGCCTGGTCCGTCACCTCCAGCTCACACACACAGAACTCCAGGTAACGCACAGCCTGGCATTCCTGCTCCCAGCCTCCCAGCTGGCTGTAGTTGACCAGGGCCGGGATCAGGCTCTTGGGATCCAGCTGTTTCCTCATTTGGATCCAGGCATCCACCACCTGACGGGGGAGGTGCTGCATCAGGAGGGGGGAGAACTTGTAGAAGAGGCCCGGGTGGCGATAGCGACTCAGCACTCCAGGGCAGCGCTGTAGTCCTCGTGTTGGCAGTGGTGGGCGACCACCCGCTCGTAGTCCTGCATGATGACCGCGAAGAACAGGGCGTCCTCGCGGGCGCCGTGGCTGGCCAGCAGCTGGTACAGGGTGGCACGGCTCTCCTGCAGGCATTCCCGATTCCGCGGGTTGCTCAGGAAAGCCCGGAATTCCTCCCGAGTGGCCTGGAGCTCCCCTGCCCCGCGCCCTTCCAGCTCCCCCAGCTTGTTCAGGTAGATCTCCACCAACCAGGTGATCAGCAGTATCCTCTGGGTCCTGTCCTCAGCCTTCAGGGTTCCCAGTTTCCTGAGCAGGAACTCCCTGAGCGCCGCCTCCTGCTCCACCTCGATGAATTTGAGCGCAATCTCCTCAAAGTGCCGGTGTGTCAGGGCATAGGCCCGGGCACTCTCCAGGTAGCGCTGCTTGTGGAAGCTGTAGTCGGCCTCTCTGCCCAGCACCACGTCCAGGCATTCGGGCCGGTCCCTGCAGTATTCTTTGGCCAGGTCGAACCTGTCCATGTCCATGTACATCTGCCACACGTGCCGGGCCTCGCGCTGGATGTGGTAGCGGAAGACGGCGCGATCGGTGTAAACCCAGATCAGCCCGGACACCGGGTCCTTGACCAGGCCTACCAGCCGGCCCTGCTTGTCGGGGAAGATGTCCTCGTGCACCGGCTGCCCATTCAGCGTGCACACGGCCTTCAGCCGATCAGGCAGGAGCAGCACAAAGTGGAATTGAGTGAGCACGATGGCGCTGGGCGGCTGTGTGTGAAGCTCCAGCTCGGGGGGATATTCCCACACCTGCACCTCACTCAGCAGGGAGTCGGGCCTGGTGTAGTCCAGGGTCCCGTACAGCACCCCGTTCCCCATCATCCAGGCAAAGCAGCGCGGCGATGAGCGCAGCCGGGGGGTGTAGAAGGAGACGTCGCTGTAGCCCAGGCTGACGGGAAACTCCTGGAAGCTGGGAGGGGCGTCCGCGTACTGGCTGAAGATCGGCTGAAACACCATCTGCTCAGTGGGCTCCAGGGGACGGCCCACAAACTGGTAGAGCCGCTTGCGCGTGGTGACGATGATGAAGAAGCGGCCGTCGATGCCCTTCTCGATCTCCAGGCTGCAGACTGGGGTGGGCAGCCCCTCCTCCTCCAGGCTGTACACCACCCGGAAGTACTGGTCAGGGCTGGATGTGAACAAGCGCTCCTCGCTGGCCAACAGCTCCGCCTGGAACACGTGGCCCTGGCTGGTACCCACCAGGATGGGCCCTGTGCTCGCCTCCGTGCCCGCCACCTTGTTCCAGCCCACGCTCTCGATCAGGTGTCCCCGCCAGCGCGACAGGCTCCGCACCTTCTGAGTGTTCCTGTTCAGGTACAGGCACTCGCTGGTCGTCAGGCTGATCAGCAGGTGTGATCCTGAGGACGGAGAGAGAGACGCAATCAACAACAACTATCACTTGCATTTACTCGGCGCCCTTCACGCAGGGCAGTGTCTCGGAGCGCTTAACAGTGGCTGAGCATGACGCCGAGCTGAGGGAGGGAGGAGGCGATCTAAAAAAGGGGGAGAGGGGGGGGCAAGACAGAGGGATAGAGGGGAAGAGTCCAAAGTTTCAGGACTGGTGGCTGAAAGCGCGGCCGCCGATCGTGGAATGGAGGGGACGAGGGACAAGCAGCAGGTGGGAGCTGGGCCGAGCGGAGGCAGCAGGTAGTTGCTGCAGAGGTAGTGAGGTGCCAGGGCATGAAGGGATTTGTGTACGAGTGTGAAGATCGTGAAATTGACAGTGGATGTGGAGCCTGGCGAGGACTGGTGTGATGGGGGTATGGAGTTCAATGTGTGTGAGAAAATGGGTGGGGGGGTTCTTAATCAGTAGTACTTGTGGCAAGTGGAGTTGGAGAGACCGCAGAGGAGGGCATTGTAGTCGAGGAGGGAGGTGACGAAGGCTTGAGCAAGGGTTTCGGCTGCATTGGGGGTGAGGTACGCTTGGGCAACGTGACGGAGGTGGAGGGAAGTGGTCTTGGTTAGGGACCAATTACGTACAGCTTTAGTAAGTCTTAGGGAAAGGCCGGGGAGATTAAGGAGGTCAGAGCTGCAGGACATTGAGGGCCAAGGAATATGGCTTCCCTCTTGTTGACGTTCAGCTGCAGGAAGTTTGTGCTTATCCAGGTCCTGATGTCTGACAGACAAGCAGAAATGGGGGCGAAGCAGGACTCGAACTCACCATCACACCTCAACATAGCACCATCCCTCACACTCACTCCTCCTCATCCACCCCACCCACACACCATACATACCTGTAGAATCCAGAAAGAGTTTGTGAATCCTGGCATCGTCCTTTCTGCTGAGTTCAATCTGGTTTGGCTGCTCCGGTTTCCCCAGGTCAATCCTGCACACACACACACACACACACAGGGTGAGAGACACGGACAGACCCCAGGCACTCACACACCCAAACGCATACAGACCCCGGCCATTGACACACACTCACACAGATAGACCCCGTCACTCACACACACACAACCTGCGGACACTCACACGCACAGACTGCGGTCATTCTCTCTCACACACACAGACCCGTCACATACACAGACTACACAGACCACGGTTACTAATACAGACAGAAGGATGGACGGATGGACAGAGCCAGACCCGTCACCTTTACACACACTGGCAAATAGACCCCAGTCACTGACACACACACACAAAATGGTCACTAACAGACAGACAGACCCATCACTCCCCACCCCCCCACACACACACACACACACTGGCAGACAGATCCCGGGCACTGACACACAAACAGCGAGATCCCGACTCACTGACAAAGAGAACAGCTTCCCCTTCCCACCCCCAGGCACTCCCCACCCTTCTTGACACCCAAAGACACCACTCAAAGCACTCCCCCCACCCCACGCCCACCATACCTGAGCAGCGTGTCCTTGCCCAGGCTCAGACAAAGCTGGTTGTTACACACCACCAGGTGAGTGATGGCGTCTGGGGGTGTGAAGTCAATCCTCTGTTTGGAGAAGATGGGCTTCTCCTCCTCCAGCCGCGCGCTGACATAACCTGTGTGTGGGGGGGAGGGAATACATAGCGTTACAGCGGGTGGGGGGGGGGGGACACGGAGAGCGTTACAAAGCTCCACCGCCCGCAATACTCACTCACCTACAGTAACCACTGCAGCCCCCCATCAAACCAGTGCGAGCCGGGTCCTCCCGGGCAGCCGGGCCGGGTCCTGCCGGGGAGCCGGGCCGGGTCCTGCCGGGCAGCCGGGCCGGGTCCTCCCGGGGAGCCGGGCCGGGTCCTGCCGGGGAGCCGGGCCGGGTCCTCCCGGGCAGCCGGGCCGGGTCCTGCCGGGCAGCCGGGCCGGGTCCTGCCGGGGAGCCGGGTCCTGCCGGGGAGCCGGGCCGGGTCCTGCCGGGGAGCCGGGCCAGGTCCTGCCGGGGAGCCGGGTCCTGCCGGGGAGCCGGGCCGGGTCCTGCCGGGGAGCCGGGCCAGGTCCTGCCGGGGAGCCGGGTCCTGCCGGGGAGCCGGGTCCTGCCGGGGAGCCGGGCCGGGTCCTGCCGGGGAGCCGGGCCGGGTCCTGCCGGGGAGCCGGGTCCTGCCGGGGAGCCGGGTCCTGCCGGGAGCCGGGCCGGGTCCTGCCGCGGAGCCGGGCCGGGTCCTGCCGGGGAGCCGGGGAGCCGGGCCGGCTGTGCTGTCACCGTTTCGCCCACAAAATACACAGTCACTGCACTTTACAGTATAATCTGTGAAGTGCTTTGAGACGCCTCGAAGACGTGATAAGGCGCTGCATCCCCACACCCCCTCCACCGCCCCCCACACACCCCCTCCACCGCCCCCCACACACCCCCTCCACCGCCCCCCACACACCCCCTCCACCGCCCCCCACACACCCCCTCCACCGCCCCCCCACACAGGCTGCGGACCATCCAGAATCATCCCCCTCCCTCCCTCCCTCCCTCCCACCCTCGGGCTGTTCACGTCCCCCGCCTCGCTCGCCCCACTACCTCTCCGCCCCCCCACCCTCTGGAGCTCCATCCCACAGACCCTCCGCCCCCTCCCTTCAAGACCCATCTCAAGACCCTCCTCTTCGACCTCCTCTGCTTTCCCCCCATCACCCTCCCCTCACCCCCCCCTCCCCAAACCCCCCACACCCCCCTCCCCTCACACCCCCTCCCCTCACCCCCCCCACCCCAAACCCCAAACCCTCTCCCCCCACAGGAGAGCCCCCCCCCCCCGCTGTCAGGCCCCGGAGGCCTCCCCGCCATGGCCTACCTGTCAGGCCGATGCCGGGCGCCCCCCCGCGGTGCTGCTGCTGCTGGTGGTGCAGACCGGCCCGAGCCCGGGCCACCGAGTCCTCGTACTCATCCAGGATGGTGCTCATGGCGGGCGGGAGGGCGGGGGGCGGGCGGGCGGCGGGCGGGGCGGCGCCTCCCGGGGCCCCGGGACTGAGAGACGCTCAAAAGAGTCACTGAAACGGTGACAGAAAAACACCGAACAACACTCCCCCCCACAGCGGCCGCACAGCCTCCACCACACCCGCCCTCTAGCGGTCACTCACTCACACACACACTCCCCCTCTCTGCCCTGTGAACACAGACACACACTGGGGGTACCTCCCAGTTTGCCTAAGCCCCGCCCCCGCACAAGCCACGCCCCCCGTGTCGGCCACGCCCCCCGGTGTAAGCCCCGCCCCTTGTGTCGGCCCCGCGCCCGGTGTAAGCCCCGCCCCTGGTATAAGCCCCGCCCTTTGTGTCGCCCCCGCGAGTTCCCAGCAGGCGGCGGGCGGCGCAGGCGCAGTACGTGAGGCCGTGATGCATGACGCCTTTGAGCCGCTGCCCATCCTGGAGAAGCTGCCGCTTCAGATCGACTGTCTGGCGGCCTGGGGTGAGCGGGGAGGGGGGGGCGGGGCGGAGCGGGGCCGCGGGACCGGAGCCCGGGGTCAGCGGGAGGGCGGGGAGAGAGCGACGGACAGAGCCCGGGGCCTAGGGAGCGGCTGCGGCGGTCTCCAGTCCTGTTCCCCCGGCGGGGCTGCGGTACTGCAGGGCATTGCTGGTGACAGCCCAGCCTTGGGCAGCCCGGCCCGGCCCCCTGCCCTGCCCCCTGCCCTGCCCCCTGCCCTGCCCCCTGCCCCCTGCCCGGCCCTGCCCTGCCCCCTGCCCTGCCCCCTGCCCTGCCCCCTGCCCTGCCCTGCCCGGCCCTGCCCAGCCCTGCCCCCTGCCCTGCCCGGCCCTGCCCGGCCCTGCCCAGCCCTGCCCCCTGCCCTGCCCAGCCCTGCCCCCTGCCCTGCCCCCTGCCCTGCCCAGCCCTGCACAGCCCTGCCTGGCCCTGCCCTGCCCAGCCCTGCCCCCTGCCCTGCCCTGCGCAGTCCCCTGCCCTGCCCCCTGCCCGGCCCTGCCCTGCCCAGCCCTGCCCCCTGCCCTGCCCTGCCTGGCCCTGCCCAGCCCTGCCCTGCCCAGCCCTGCCCTGCCCAGCCCTGCCCCCTGCCCTGCCCTGCCCAGTCCCCTGCCCTGCCCCCTGCCCTGCCCAGCCCTGCCTGGCCCTGCCCAGCCCTGCCCAGCCCTGCCTGGCCCTGCCCAGCCCTGCCTGGCCCGGCCCTGCCCAGCCCTGCCCCCTGCCCTGCCCCCAGCCCTGCCCAGCCCGGCCCAGCCCTGCCCCAGCCCTGCCCTACCCTGCCCCCTGCCCTGCCCCCTGCCCAGCCCTGCCCTACCCCCTGCCCCCGGCCCAGCCCAGCCCTGCCCTGCCCCCTGCCCAGCA
Organism: Callorhinchus milii; assembly: GCF_018977255.1. NCBI lineage: Eukaryota > Metazoa > Chordata > Chondrichthyes > Chimaeriformes > Callorhinchidae > Callorhinchus > Callorhinchus milii. Next base: position 20,792,836 of record NW_024704750.1, on the reverse strand, counting down.
CTGCCCAACCCTGCCCTGCCCTGCCCAGCACTGCCCAACCCTGCCCTACCCTGCCCTGCCCCCTGCCCAGCCCTGCCCCCTGCCCGGCCCTGCCCTGCCCTGCCCCCTGCCCTGCCTTGCCCTGCCCAACCCAGCTCTGCCCAGCCCTGCCTGGCCCTGCCCTGCCTGGCCCTGCCCTGCCTGGCCCCCTGCCCTGCCTGGCCCAGCCCTGCCCGGCCCAGCCCTGCCCTGCCCACACTGACCTGATGCAGGAGATGGAGAACTCTATGTCTGGTGTGAAGTCTCTGACACCGTCCGTGTACAGACAGAGGTGTCTCTCTGATATATAAAAGGGCGTAGAAACCCATCACCGTGATCAGTCGGTGTCCGACACACACACAAACCCATCACCATGATCAGCCGGTGTCCGACACACACACAAACCCATCACCGTGATCAGCCGGTGTCCGACACACACACAAACCCATCACCGTGATCAGCCGGTGTCTGACACACACACACAAACCCATCACCGTGATCAGCCGGTGTCCGACACACACACAAACCCATCACCATGATCAGCCGGTGTCTGACACACACACACAAACCCATCACCATGATCAGCCGGTGTCCTGACACACACACACACAAACCCATCACCATGATCAGCCGGTGTCCTGACACACACACACAAACCCATCACCATGATCAGCCGGTGTCCTGACACACACACACAAACCCATCACTGTGATCAGCCGGTGTCTGACACACACACAAACCCATCACCGTGATCAGCCGGTGTCTGACACACACAAACCCATCACCATGATCAGCTGGTGTCTGACACACACACAAACCCATCACCGTGATCAGCCGGTGTCTGACACACACACAAACCCATCACCGTGATCAGCCGGTGTCTGACACACACATACAAACCCATCACCGTGATCAGCCGGTGTCTGACACACACACAAACCCATCACCGTGATCAGCCGGTGTCTGACACTCACAGAGTTTAAAGATCTCCCTGGTCTGTGACGGAGTCTGTAGCAGCTCGCCCTCTGTGTGTCTGACCCCCCCCCCCCCCCCCAATACAGAGAGACACCTCTGTCTGTGTGTCCCATCCTGGGGGGGGTGAGAGCTGTGGTTTCTTACAAAAACTATAACTACACATGACAACTCTTTCAGGAGCTTATTTTCCTGGTGCTGGTCCTGGGTGTAAACTTCTTGGTGCTGATTGTAGGTGTAGTGACTGACACTTTCTTCCTGTCTCTCAGATGATTGGCTTCTCGTTGGCACGAAACCCGGCCACCTCCTGCTCTACAGGATCAAGAAGGAGCCAGGTGTGTGGGGCTGAGGTCGGGGCTAGTGGTGAGATGGTGCTTTGGGAGGGGTGGGGTGGAAACAGTTGCGGTGGAGGGGGCTGAGGTGGGTAGGGAATGATGCAATGGGTGGGCAGCGTGAGGGGGGTGAGAGGGAACATTTGTGCTAGAGCACTCACCTTGCAAGCGAGATACCTGGTTTCTATTCCCGACGGCGAAATGTTGGGCAAGTTTCCTTACTCCACACACCTCTGTTTACGGAGCACTAAATAGAAACCCAATTGTTACTCGATTGGCGGATCACTTTTCCGGGGGTAATAATTGCTTCCAAAAAGATAATAAATTTGTCACTTCAATCCATGACTGTTTGTGGGACACTGCTGTGCTCAATAGGCTGTTGCGTTTCACCCACAAAATTTGCAGTCAATTCACTTTACAGTATATCCTGTAAAGTGCTTTGAGACGTCTCGACGACGTGATAAGGCACGATATCAAATGCAAGGATGATTATTTATTATAGTGGGAGAGGGAGGATGAAGGTGAGGTGGTGGTTGAGTGGGGGGATGAGGTGGGAGCTGTGAGGCATCACTAATCTCCTTTCTCTCACAGGGTCCAACAGATTTGAAGTTTTACTGGAGAAATCCCACAAAAACTTCTCGAAGAAAATTCAACAGGTGTGATTAGCTCCCCCCCCACTTCCCCTGGCCCTTACCCACCATCCTCTGACCCTCCCGCACTGCCCAGCCCTTCATCCACTACCCAACCCCTCCCCCACCACCCTCCCCTTCCATCAGCCCCATCCCCACCGTCCAGCCCCCAATCCGGCCCTTTCGCTACCACCAGCCCCCTCCCCACTGCCTAACCCCAAGCCGTCCCCCACTGCTCTGTGTGTTTGTGTGAGTTTGCGGGGTGGGGGGGATGCTATGAGATTGTGCAGGGGCTGTGTGTGTGGGGAGGGGGCTGTGTGAGTTCAGGGGAGAGAGAATGTGTGTGTGCGTGCGGCTGTGTGTGAATGTGAGGAGTTGCGTACTGATGATGTGTGTGTCTCTGTTTTACAGCTGTGTGTGGTGCCACAGTATAAAATCCTGGTTTCTCTCCTGGGTAAGTCACTGTGTGTCTGGGTGGGGGTGGGGGGGGTGGGAGATCTAGTCTTACACTCCAGTGCAGAGCTGGGGGAGCTTTGATTTGTCGGAGACTTCAAGGCCGGTCTCAAGACCTTTCTCTTCGACCGTGCCTTCAGCTCCCCTCTCGACTCTCTACCCCCTCCTCGCTCCCTCCCTTCCCTCCCCTCACCATTTCTCCACTGCTGGGGTCCTGACCCAACTGTCCAGCGCCTCGGGACGTCCTCCCGACGTGAAAGGCGCTCTATAAATGAAATCTTGTTGTTGTTGTTGTTGTGTGTTGTGCTTTGGGCTGCAGTCACCCCTGTCACATACTGATGCCCAGATCCCATCACCATTCCAGGCACATCCCCACTGTATGCTGGTCAGTGATCTCAGGCCAGATTAGCCAGGGTAGATCAGCCAGACTGCCTGCTCCTCAGCTCTCTCCAATGGCAGTGTGTGTATGTCAGTCAGACTGTGATTAACACCAAGCGGCTGAACTTCTCCCCGTCTGCTTCAGTGTCACTGTTGGTTCTGAAATTGAACCAATCACCGTGATCAGACGTGTGCCTTAACACACACACAGAAACCCATCACCGTGATCAGGCGGGTGTCTGACACGCGCACAAAACCCATCTCTGTGCTTTCGAACCATAGAGTTTGCATATGTCTGTCACTTACACACGGAAATTCCTGTGTCTGGAAAGCAATACGCACTCCCTTTGCTCACCTCGAAAACCAAGGCTCTGGGACCCCAGAGTGTGCGTTGGGGTAACTGCTCGAGTCCAACCAGCGAAAACCGCAGAGCTTGCCATTGAGAGCACTACCTGGCAAGCTTTCCCGCTGCTTGTCCAACTAGGATCACACTACCCATTAGGATGTTGACTCGCAGGGTTAACAGGAGTTGAGTGGGACGATTCCTTGCCCCAGTGACTGGTCTGCCCTTCCATCAGCAGTGCCCTGGAATACTGCGGACCCTCCTGGCTCAGGAACCGGACTGGAGACCATCACAGAGGATGGGCTTGGTTCTGACATTCTGTTATCATACCTGTGTCTGGCTGTATTGAGGGAATTGTGTTGAGGAGATGGGTTGTTGGCGTTTGCCCTGTGACAGATACAGGAAAGTCTTTCTTTCCTTCCAGAAAATAATATTTATGTCCATGACTTGCTCACCTTCCAACAAATCACCATGGTTACCAAGGCCAAGGGCAGCAGCCTCTTCTCCTGTAACGTGCAGGTAAGAGTGTGTGTGTGTGTCCCTTTGTGTTTATGTGCACATGCGTGCATCTGTCTGTGTCTGTGTCCCTGTGTGTGTGTGCGTGCGTCTGTCTGTGTCCCTATGTGTGTGTATGTTTGTCTCTGTTTCCCCAGTGATACACGTCTTGCGTTCCGGCATTGCTGACACATGTGCTGTTACTGCGCTCCCCAGTCACACGTGTGTTGTTACTGTGCTCCCTGGTCACACATGTGGTGTGTTACAGAGCGCTGGCGGCGAGGACGCCCAGCTGAGGATGTGTGTGGCTGTGAAGAAGAAGCTACAGCTTTATTACTGGAAAGATCGGGAGTTTCATGATGTTCAGGTCAGGCTTGGGGTTGACTCTGTGTGTCTGTGTGTATGTATATGTCTTTCTCTCTCTGTGTCTCTATCTGGATGTCTCTCTGTCTATGTTTGTGTGTGTGTATTTCTCTCTGTGTTTTTCTCTCTGTTTCTCTCTATCTCTCTCAGTGTGTTACAGACTGATGTACAGTATGTGTGTGTTATGGGCTGTGATGTATGTTTGTGTATTATGGGCTGATGTACGTATGTGTGTTACGGGCTGTGATGTATGTATGTGTGTGTGTGTGTGTGTGTTATGGGCTGTGATGTATGTGTGTGTGTTAGGGGCTGTGATGTGTGTGTTATGGGCTGTGATATGTGTGTGTGTTACGCACTGATGTATGTGTGTGTGTGTGTGTTATGGGCTGTGATGTATGGTGGTGTGTTACAGGCTGTGATGTATGTGTACGTGTGTGTTACGCACTATGATGTGTGTGTGTTACGGGCTGTGATGTATGTGTTACACACTGTGATGTGATGTGTGTGTATTACGGGCTGTGATGTATGTGTTACACACTGTGATGTGTGTGTGTGTTACGGGCTGTGATGTGTGTGTGTGTGTTACACATTGTGATGTGTGTGTGTGTGTTACGGGCTGTGATGTATGGTTGTGTGTTACGGGCTGTGATGTACAGTGTCTGTTTGTTACAGGCTGATTTCAGTGTTCCCGATGTGCCCAAGTCTATGGCTTGGTGTGAGAGCTCTATCTGTGTTGGCTTCAAGAGAGATTATTACTTGATCCGGGTAAGTTCACACACCGCACCCCCCCTACCCTCCCATCTCACACTGTCTGTGTGTCTGTGACCCCCTCTTGTCCGTCTCTTCTTCCCCCTCTTTTTCTGACCCCCATTCTGCTCCTCAGCGATGCCTTTCTATACCAGCCTGACTCTCTTTTTCTCTCTCAATCTCTCTCTCTCTCATTCTCTCTCATTCCCACCTCACTCTCTCACAAACACTCTCTCACTCTCCCTTTCTCACACACTCATTCGCTCATACTCCCTCCCCCTCTCTCTCCCCACACAGCTGGATGGCAAAGGTTCCATTAAGGAGTTGTTCCCGACGGGGAAGCAGCTGGAGCCGCTGGTGACGTCGCTGGGGGAAGGGAAGGTTGCAGTGGGACAGGATGACTTGACCGTGGTGCTGAGCGAAATGGGCGTCCTCACCAAGTGTGCCCTCAACTGGACTGACATCCCCATCGCCATGGGTATGTCTGGGTGTTGGGTGGGTGGGGGGTAGTACTGATAACTACCCCTGTGGTGTCCAAAGGAGGCACTGCTTGTTTATCTGGGTGTCTTGACAGCGTGTGTGTGTTTCAGTGCGTGCGTGTGTGTGTGTGTGTGTGTGTGCTCGATCTGAGTGAGTGAGTGAGTGAGTGGGTGGGTGGGTGGGAGAGTGTGTGTGTGTTTCAGTGCGTGTGTGTGACTGTGTATGTGTGTGTTACAGAGCACCAGGCACCATACATCATTGCTGTGCTGCCGCGCTATGTGGAGATTCGCACCATCGATCCCCGACTCCTGGTCCAGAGTGTAGAGCTTCAGAGACCCCGCTTCATCACGTCGGGGGGGTAAGTGTACTTTCTCTCATCTCTCCCTAACGCTCTCTCACCGACTCGATTTCACACATTCTCCCACTTTCTCCCTCGCTCTCGCACTCCCTCTCCCTCATTCTCTCTCACTTAGTCTCTCTCACTCTCGCAAATTTTTACTCTCTCCCTTCCTCTCTCTCTCTCTCTCTCTCTCAGGATGAATATTGTGTACGTGGCCAGTAATCACTTTGTGTGGCGCCTGGTTCCGGTCTCCATCGCCGCTCAGATCCGACAGCTGCTCCCAGACAAGCAGTTTGAACTGGCACTGCAACTGGCGGTAAGACCACGCCTGCACCCTCTCTCTCTGTCACTCTCACTCTATCACTCTTACACTCTATCACTTTCACACTCTACCACTCTCACTCACACTCTACCACTCACACTCTACCACTCTCACTCACACTCTGTCACTCTCACTCACACTCTTATCACTCTCACTTTGCCTATGACTCTCTGTGTTACACAGTCTCTCTCTCTCTGTCTTTCTATCACACACACTCTCTCTGTCACACAGAGAATGAAGGATGACACAGACAGTGACAAATGGCAGCAGATTCACCACATCCAGAACCTCTTCGCCTTCAACCTCTTCTGTCAGAAACGCTTTGACGATTCCATGCAGGTCTTCACCAAACTGGGCACAGGTCAGTCAGTGCCACCTCCCATAGGTCAGTACCTCATCAACCAGCACTCCCACGCACACATCACAGACACGATGGGGAGAGAGAGAGAGAGCGGGGAATGAGGTTAGAGTAGAGAGCTCCAGTGGGGGAGCGAGCACCAGCACAGACACGATGGGGAGAGACACAATGCCTTTGTAGTTCTGTATTTGTGAGAGAATCACACCTTCTGAGTCAGAAGGTTGTGTGTTCAAGAAAAATTAAAAAATAATAATACTTTGGTCACTCAACCCAGTATATTCTGTGAAGCGCTTTGAGACATCTCAAAGATGTGATAAGGCGCTCTGTCAAATGCAAGGATTATTATTATTATAGGAGACTTTGAGCTCGCAGTGCTGGGGGAATGCAGAGGTTCCTTCCTTCAGGTGAGGTCCCGTCTGCCTGTTCATTTGCACATTAAAGGTCTCGTGACGCTATTGGAAAAGAGAGGGAAGTTTCTCTCTTCCGGTGTCCTGGCCAACAATCCTGCAATAAAATTGGTAACTCACTCTTTGGCTGATTGTGGGACATTGCTGTGCACAAATTGGCTGCCTCGTTCGGCAACAAAACACACAGACACTACACTTTCCACTAAATCCTATGCGGTGTTTTGAGACCTCCTCCTGATCTGAAAGGTGCTGTATCTAATGTAAGATTATTATGTTCTGATTCTCTGCCGTGTGACTCCTCCTCAGACCCCACGCACGTAATCGGGCTGTACCCAGACCTGCTGCCTGCGGACTACAGGAAACAGCTGCAATACCCCAACCCTCTGCCCACGCTCTCCACTGCCGAGCTGGAGAAAGCTCACCTCGCGCTGATAGACTACCTTACCCAGGTAACATCCTCTCTGATGGACTACCTGCCCCAGGTACCACACCTCCCTCGCTCTGATAAGTTCCCTGCCCCAGAGTTAGTGTGCGTGCGTTGGTGTGAGTGTGACTGATTTGCATGTGTGATGGTGTGAATGTGAGTGTGACAGATTTGCATGTGTACGGTGCTTACTCCCTCCCTTCTCCCTAGAAACGTGCCCACCTGGTGAAGCAGCTGCACGACTCGGAGCCCTCCAGCACCTCGCCCCTGGTGGAGGGGACGCCCACCATCAAGTCCAAAAAAAAACTGCTGCAGATTATCGACACCACCTTACTCAAGTGTTACCTTCACGTAAGTCAGATCCCCCCCCACACAGCGAGAACCCTCCACCCCCCCACACACATACACATACACACAGCATCCCCCCCTTCACACACTGCACCCACACACTGCACCCCCAAACACACAGCACACCCCCGAACCCTCTCCGCCCCGCATACAGGATAGCAACGTCCTCTCCCCCCGCCACACACACACAGCACGAACCCACCCACCCTTGTCCCCAGGACCCCGCTGCCTCCTCGCTGAGCCTCTGGCTATTGCTGTTACAGACGAATGTGGCGTTGGTGGCCCCGCTGTTGCGGTTGGAGAACAATCACTGTCACATCGAGGAGAGCGAGCACATACTGAAGAAAGCTCACAAGTACAGCGAGCTCATCATCCTGTACGAGAAGAAGGGGCTGCATGAGAAAGGTGGGGTTGCACGGGGCAGCGGGGGAAGGGGCTGGAGCAGTGGGTGTGGGGCAGGAGGGGGTGTGTGGATTGTGACAGGCAGGAATGGAGCTCTGAGGAATACCCTTGAAGGTGACCTGTCATGTTGCTCAGGGCTCTGTCCCTCTGCTTGTCTATCCATAAGCTGACGCTCAGCCATCTCAGCCCCTCCTGTTGTTGCTGCTGTTCTCACTGTGGTTGGTATTGTTGTTGTTCTTCCTCACTGTCGCTCTCTCCCGGCAGCATTGCTGGTGTTACTGGATCAGGCCACCAAAGCCAACTCCCCCCTGAAAGGACACGAGCGGACCATCCAGTACCTACAGCAGCTGGGTAAGAAACACCCCCCCCTTCCCTCGACACCACCCCCGCCAGCCCCCAGCCTCTTCCTCACCATCCATTACTTACAGCAACTGGGTAAGACACCCGCCTACCCTCCCCCTGCCCTTGTCACCGCCCCACCCACTCACCCCATGCCCCTGTCACTCCTATACCTCCCACCCCTCCTGCCCTGCATGCCCTCCCCGCCTACTCCTCCCACCTGCCTATTCTTTCCCCCACCCTCCTCTTCCGCCCCCCCCCCCCCCATTACCACCCCCACCCTTGCACCTTCCACCCTGACAGTGTGCTGTGTGCTCTTTGCTCTGGCAGGGAAGGAGAGCCTGAGTGTGATATTTGAGTTCTCGCTCTGGGTGCTGAAGGCCTGCCCTGAGGATGGGCTGAAGGTAAACTTCCCCTCTCCGTGCTGCCAATTCTGTGTAACCTGGTCTGCACTCCCTCATCTCTCTCTCTGTGTATCTCTGTCTCTCACTGTCTGTCTCCGTCTCTCACTGTAACCTGGTCTACATTCCTCATCTCTCTGTCTCTCTCAGTGATCTCGCTCACTCTCTTTCTCTCAGCCTCCCTCTCACACTCTCTCTCTCTTGACTCTGTGTCTGTCTCACTCGCTCACTCTGTCTCACTCCCTCAGTCTCAGAGTCTCCTTCTCTCTCATTTCCATAAAAGATATGGGGAGAAAGCAGGAAATTGGAATTGAAAGGATTAGTTGAGGTGCAGATCAGCTATGATCCAATTAAATGGCGGAACAGGCTCAAAGGGCTGAATGGCCGCCTCCTGTTCCTATGTTCCTATGTTCGTCTCTGTTACAGATCTTCACTGAGGACCTGATTGAGGTGGAGAATCTGCCTCGAGACAAGGTGCTGGAATTCCTGAGGGACAACTGTAAGGAGCTGGCCATTCCTTACCTGGTGAGAACATGTGCCAGCCACAACCACCGCCTCGTCTCATACCCCTCACTCCCCCCACTCCGCCCCCCCCCCGTCTCATACCCCTCACTCCTCTGACATTTCCCTCCGGCTGCCCTCCTGACTGACCTGTGACCTCTATTCTCTCCCTCCATACCCCCAGGAACACATCATCCACCAGTGGGACGAGACAGGCCCGTGCTTCCACAACTGGCTGATCCAGCTGCTCCGCGAGAGAGTGCAGACGCTCATGAGGGAATATCTGTGTTCACTGCCACAGGGTGAGCCTGCTCAAACTCCCCTCTCTCCCATTCCCATCCCCTCAGCGATCTCCTCCCATTCCCTGCCCCACGCCATCCCCTCCCTGCGCTGTGTGCGCAGGGCTGCGGCTACAGGGCTATGAGTGTGTGTTTGTCTCTCACAGGGCAGAGTGTTGTGAGTGTGTGTGTGAGTGTCTCTCACAGGGCAGAGTGCTGTGAGTGTGTGTGTGTGTCTCTCACAGGGCAGAGTGCTGTGAGTGTGTGTGTGTGGTTCTCACAGGGCAGAGTGCTGTGAGTGTGTGTGTGTGTGTGTGTGTGTCTCTCACAGGGCAGAGTGCTGTGAGTGTGTGTGTGTGTCTCTCACAGGGCAGAGTGCTGTGAGTGTGTGTGTGTGTGTGTGTCTCTCACAGGGCAGAGTGCTGTGAGTGTGTGTGTCTCACAAGGCAGAGTGCTGTGAGTGTGTGTGTGTGTGTGTGTCTCTCACAGGGCAGAGTGTTGTGAGTGTGTGTGTGAGTGTGTATATCTCTCACAGGGCAGAGTGCTGTGAGTGTGTGTGTGTGTCTCTCACAGGGCAGAGTGCTGTGAGTGTGTGTGTGTGTGTGTGTGTCTCTCACAGGGCAGAGTGCTGTGAGTGTGTGTGGTTCTCACAGGGCAGAGTGTTGTGAGTGTGTGTGTGAGTGTGTATATCTCTCACAGGGCAGAGTGCTGTGAGTGTGTGTGTGTGGTTCTCACAGGGCAGAGTGCTGTGAGTGCAGGAGATGAGGAAGGTGAGCTCGGCGAGTACAGGAACAAACTGCTCAGCTTCCTGGAGATCTCCACACATTACCAGCCCAGCAGGCTCATCACGGACTTCCCCTTCGATGGTAAGCCACTTCCCCACGTGTGTGTGCACCGGGGGGAGCAGGGAGTTGTGTGAAGGGGCTGAGCTGGGGGTGGGGTGGTGGTGGGTGGTGGGTGGGGGTGCGGGGAGGGCTAACCTTGGTGCTCAGTGCTGATCAGGTTGAAGGGAGCTATGAGCGAGGTGGGGGCTCGTAAAAGAGTGTCTGTCGCTGACCTTGTTACTCGTAGCGAGGGTGGGGGTGTTTGTGTGAGGTGACGAGGACTGACCTGGGTTGGGGCTGAGCTGGTGGTGGGGGGGGGTGTGGGGGGTGCGGAGGGGCTGAGCTAGGGGCTGGGCTAACCTGCCTGTATTACAGGGTTGCTGGAGGAGCGAGCGCTGTTACTCGGCCGCATGGGGCTGCACGAGCAGGCGCTCTTCATCTATGTCCACATCCTCCACAACACCCGCCTGGCCGAGGAGTGAGTAACCCCCTCGCACACCCTCTCCCCACCCCTCTCCCATGCACACACACTAAATGCCACCCACACGCCCTCCCACCACCACAGCCCCCTTGCCCCCCCCCCCCCACACACACAACACCCACCCCATACACAACACCCGCCTGGCTGAGGAATAGGTACTGTACCCCTCCCTCCCCCACCCCCAGGTGCCTCCCCCCCGGGGTACAGCGCCGTGTGTAACCCTCCCTCTCTCGCTCTCCGCAGTTACTGCCACAAGCACTACGACGTGAACGACGATACAAACCGTGACGTAAGTGAAGCCGAGGGACTGTGAGGACAGCGGTGGGTCTGTGTGCAGTGTGTGTTTGTGTGTAGTGATCCTGTGTGTTTACAATCACCCTGCGCAAGTGCGTGTACACACAGTGACCCTGCGTGTTTATGGTGTGATGTTCTCTCTCAGGTTGATGTGTGTAGGCAGCATGTACACGGTATGATGCTCTCTCTCTCTCTCTCTCTCTCAGGTATACCTGTCGCTATTGAGGATGTACCTGTCTCCCCCCGAGCCGCAGTGTGTAGGCCCTGTGCGGGTGGAGGTGGCCGAGCCTCAGCCCAACCTACCAGCAGCCCTGAGCGTACTGGCTCTTCAATACAGCAAGCTGGACACCAGCAAGGTACCCACCTCACCCCCAGCCCTGCCTCCCAGCCCCGTCCCCGCACCCTGCCCCCACACACTCTCACTGACTCCCTCTTTCTCTCACTCTCATCCCCCAGACGTTAAACCTTCTCCCCGCCAACACTCATATCCAGGAAATTCGTCTGTTCCTGGAGAATGTTCTGGAAGCCAACGCTCAGCGGCGCAGATATAACCAGATCCTCAAGAGTCTGCTGCAAGCCGAGTTTCTCCGGGTTCGTCTCTCGTTGGTGGAGGTGGGGTGGTGGGGGGTGGGGGGGCATGTCATTTGGACATGAGGAATGTGTGTGTGTGGAGTGGGGTATATATGTGGGAGGTAAATATATGGCGGTTGGGGTGTGTGGGGGGTATACATGTGTGTGGGGGAGCTGTTGTAAGTGACGCTGTGTGTGACACAGATCCAGGAGGAGAGGATTTACCATCAGGAGGTGAAATGCATCATCACCGAGGAGAAAATATGTCGGGTCTGTAAAAAGAAGATCGGAAACAGGTACGTCCTGACCCCTGATCCCCACACGCACCCACCCCTGACCCTGGCACCCCCTGTCCCTGACCCGCGGAGTGGATGCGGGTGGCAGTGTGTTGACACTCTCTTTCTCTCTCTCCACAGTGCGTTTGCTCGTTACCCCAACGCTGTGGTCGTTCACTATTTCTGCTGCAAGGACCGGACTGCATGTCCTGCCGAGACGTGAGCGGCCCCCCCACACCCACCCCCCGACCCCCCTCCCCACTCTTGTCGTGATGATGTCAGGAGGCAGCGGGTGGCGCAACCTGGCGAGAGGGGGGAGTAGGAAGCGGCTGGTCAAGCCCACTCCAGGGGGAGGCAGAGCATGTACAACTGTTTACAATTGTGGATTTAACTCTTGTCACTTTATACCTGGTCACCTGCCCATCACAAGCAGCGACTACACTTCTCTCTCACTGTGTTTTTCTCTCTGTGTCTTTCTCACTGTGCCTCTCTCCCTCTCACTCATTCCGTTTCCGTCTGTCATTCTCTCCGTCTCTCATTCTCTCCCGTCTCTCATTCTCTCCGTCTCTCATTCTCTCCCGTCTCTCATTTCCACCTCTCACTCTGTCTCTCTCACTTACTGTCACTCACTCTTGTCTCTTTCTCGTTCTTTTTCATGGGGTGGCGACTCTGTCCCACACCGCAGTGAGTGCAGCGATTGCTGTTACTGTAGCTCACACGGCCCAATCCCAGGGAACCCGCTGTCTCGCTGGCCTGGGCCAGGCGTGTCTGACTGTCCCTGGGCCCCGGGCCGCTGTGCTGTGCTCACACTCCCGTGTTTCACTCACTGGCCACTTTGTGAGTCTTGTTAATATCTGTGTTGTTTAATAAATTATAACCTGATTTGCTGGTTGTGGTCAGAATCCCTCCCCCCACCAATCCCCGCACCTTAATAAATAATAATAATAATCCTTGCATTTGATATAGCGCTTTTCACGTCAGGAGGACGTCCCAAAGCGCTTCACAGAATATACTGTAAAGTGAATTGACTGTATATTTGTGGGCAAACGCGGCAGCCAATTGCGCACAGCAATGTCCCACAAACAGTCATAGATTGAAAATGACCAATTTATTATTGTTTTTGGTTTTGGAGGGATTATTATTAGGCTCTGTGTGGAGTAAGGAAACTTGCCCAAGGTTTCGCCCTGACCCCCCGGGGATTGATCTCAGGTCTCTCGCTTGCAAAGCGAGTGCTCTAACCACTGAGCTGCAGGACTCCAGTCATTCATCCTCACACCCCACCCACTCTCTTGATCCCAACCCCCAGCTCGGGTACAAACCATCGACTGTCCCAGCACCTTGGGGCGTTCTCCTGACGTGCAAGGCGCTGTGTAAATGTAAATTGTTGTCATGTCTGTAAGCCAAATTGCTAACGGGTCAGATTGGTTCCGGCTGGTGATGGTGTTCTCAGTGACAGGTCTGTGTAACTTGATTTACAACCACGACTGTCTTTTGGGATGTTTAGAGAGATCCTGAGCAGGGAGCCCTGACTGAGGTCAGTTCCGCTGTTGGGGTGGGTGGGGGAGGGCTGGCCGGGCTCTGTGATGACTGTGTGTCTGGCGCTGGACTAGAGCTCCTGGGCCTGTAGGTTCTCAGTCTCACTAGGGTCCACTTTCCTGTGGATAGAAACCACCGTTGTTTGCACTCTGGACCACTGACGAGCCTCAGATAGTCCTGCTGACCAGCACTAGGAAGGCAGCTCCAAGGCGAGTCAGAGGTTCCTGGTTTAGCCTCACCATTCTCCATCTCCTCCCTCGCCCCTCCACCCCACTGAGCAGCTTTTAGGAACTCAGGATTAATTTGCCCTCACAGTGCGGATTCCACCTCCTCCCAAGAGCAGGGAGAGGGCGGCACAGACGGGTTGGCCTGAATGGCCTGTTTCTGGAATGTAAATTTCTGTGACAAAGGAGCAAATCATAAACGTGAGGCTTTATTACATCAACAACACTCGGCCTCGGAGCCGAGACATCCCCACACTGACACCGGCGGCGGCCTGACTGACAGGCTGACTGGCACTAATTGACCGACTGGCATTAATTGACCGACCGGCACTGATTGACTGGCCTCGGTACCAGCACAGGAAGCAGCTCCAGCCGGTTTACATTAACCCTTTATGAAAGTTGTTGATATTGGTGTAAAGAGCGGTGGGGTGGGGTGGGGGGGGGGGGGGAGAGGCGTCAGTCCTGTGGCCCTGGCAGGGGTGGAGAATGTGGGGGATGGGTGGTGAGGGTCAGTCCCCGGGCCAGTCCTCTCGAGCCCAGGAGGGCAGCTCGGTGGCGTATTCCCAGTCGGGTGTTTTGTACCTCAGGGCATGTAGGTACATCATCAGGTCCCCGGGGGAGGGGTCCGTCCTGACCAGCTTACATTCCCCACACAGTGGGTCCTTAACCCCCTGCGGTCTGCTCCCCACCCCCTCGCTCCCAGCCCCCACTCCCTCTCTCCCAGCCCCCGCCCTCTCGCTCCCAGCCCCCGCCCTCTCGCTCCCAGCCCCCGCCCCCTCGTTCCCAGCCCCCTCGCTTCCAGGCACAACCCCACTCTTTCCCACCCCCTCACTCCCCGCCAGCCCCCCGCTCCCCTGTTCGCCCCACAGCCCCCCCTCTCCCAGGAGGTCGAGCCCCTCTTTCTCACGCTGAGCTGCTATCAGGGCCTCCAGCAGTTCGGAGTCGCTCTTGTCCCTGTGTCCTCCGCGCGCTCGGTCGGGCCCCCAGGCAGGGCTGTTGTACACAGGGTCACTGAGGATGGGGTGGCCAAGGTACTGCAGGTGGACACGAATCTGGTGAGTGCGGCCGGTGATGGGGAAACAGCGTACCAGGCTGGAGCTCCCGCTATGACACACCAGCCGGAATACAGTCCTCGAGCGCTTGCCCTTGGGGTCGACACGGCACACGCCCAGCTTGTAGGAGACGACCAGGATTGGCTCCTCACAGGTGATCTCACCCTCCGGGAACTTTCCCTCCACTCGGCACACATACTCCTTATGAACCTGAGAGGGAGAGAGAGCGTGGTTAAGCGAGTCAGCCTGGGGGCGGGGCGGGGCTGGGCCTGAGGACGCCCTGACATGAAAGGTGCTATAGAAATGTAATTTGTTGTTGGTGTATGTGGGGTGCTTGGGGAGTGTCTGGAGAGTAAATCTGGGGTAATATATATTACCTGTAAGACAACTCTGTATTTAGAGTGGGGGGGGGAATAAGGGTATTTATAATAATACTATAATCATAGAATTTGATATAGCACCTTATATCTTCAAGACGTCTCAAAGTTATGTGTGTGTTGGGGTATATTGGGGGTGGGGGATTATATTAGCTGCACTCATCAGATACGTGTCCACCTGCAGTAGCTCGGCTACCCCATCCTCAGGGATTTGGGAACTGGGTTGCGAGCTGGGGGGCTAGGTTGCGGGATGGGTTGGGGGCTGGGCGGAACGCTCACCTGTCTATCGCGAACCTGCTGGTCGAGTTTCTTGGAGACGGCGAGGGTTTTGGCGAAGATGAGGACCCCGGAGGTGAGGCGGTCGAGGCGGTGGATGGTGTGGAGACCGCTCAGTCCGTGCTCCTTGGCCAGGATGAAGATGACGCTGTTGTGCCGGAAGCGGCCGCAGGGGTGCACAGGCAGCGAGGCCGGCTTGTCCACCACCACCACCTGCTCCGTGTTGGCCAGGAGCCGGATGGGCTCAGCAGTGACCGGCGGCTCGTGCCGGTGAACCGTGTTCCTCATGAAATCGTTGTTCTGTGGAGAGGACGAGAGGGCGTGACCGGAGCCCCCACCATCTCCAGTGAGCCCTGACCCACCCACCCTCACAGGCTCCACCAAACAAAACCTTTCATGGTTTCTCTCCCCCCCTCCCCACACCCCCGTAACAGTCATAGGGTGTGAGGCACTATACAAATGTAATTTGTTTATGTGTGAGTTGGGCGGGTGTCTCAGGGTGGTATATGGTGTGTTGGTGGGGTATATGGGGGGGGGAAGGGTATGTGTGTGTTGGGGTTATATTACCTGTAAGATGGTGCTGAGGTCTGCCGGCTGCTCGTTGAGCCGGATGCGTCCGGCGGCGGCCGCCTGATGGTAATACTCGATGGGCTCCGCCCGGAATTCGTTGGAGAAAACGTGGAGCAAAGACTGGCCGACCCAGCGGCCCTTACAGTGAGAACAGAAATCAAAGTAATAGGGCTCCACCTTCCGCAGCCCACCCTCCAGGTACGAGCGGGTCTCTGAGACACAGAGAAAGAGAGAGTGAGAAAACAGGGTGAAAGAAAAAGTAAGAGAGATGGAATGAGAAAAGAGAGAGAGGAAGAGAAGGAATTATGAGAAAAGAGACAGAGGGTGAGAAAAGAGTGAGAGAAGAGAGGGAGGAAACAGAGAGTGTGAGAAAAGTGAGAAAGAAGAAGTGAGAAGAGAAACGGCAAGTGAGAGTGAGAAGATGGTGGCAATGTTCTCACGCATTTCATGCTGAGCTGTGTTGCCCACTTGGAAGCTCGCAGGGAGTTCCTGGTACCTACCATCCACCGAGTGAGGGCTAACACCTGCGCTTGTCAGGTGTCGAGTGACCAACTAGTCACAATCCTTCTTGGGGGACAGGTAAGTGCGGACTCCTTGGAGCTGAACTGGCTCCAAGGTGACATGTTTAGCAGCAGAATGTCAGAACTGAGCCACGTCTCTGTGACTGTCTCCAGTCTGGTTCCTTGAGCCAGGTGTGTCTGCAGTATTGTCTGATGACAGCCCAGCCCGGCTGATCGGCAGGACCTGGACGGGCAGACCAGTCACTGGGGGCGGGGAATCCTCCCACTCAGCTCCTGTTAACCCTGTAAGCCCTAACACGTCGGGTGGTCCTCGCTGGACGAGCAGCGGGAAAGCTCGGCAGACAGTGATATCAATGGCAAGTGATGTGGTTTTAGCTGGTTAGACACCAGCGGTTACCCCAACACCTACTCTGGGGTCGTCCCCCCAAACCCCGAGCCTTGGCTCTCGCCGACCTCAGCCCTAATACTATCCCCCTACCTACCTGCCTGTACCCTCCGTTCCTCTGGCTCCGGTCTGCTCCACATCCCCCGCCCCAACCGCCCTACCATCGGTGGTCGGGCCTTCAGCCTCTCAGCCCCGAGGCTCTGGAACTCCATCCCCAAGTGCCTTCGCCGCCTCCTCCCTTTCTTCCTTCAAGGCCGGTCTCAAGACCTTTCTCTTTGACCGAGCCTTCAGCTCCCCTCTCCACTCTCCCCCCCCCCTCACCCTGACCATTTCCCCCCTCCTCGCTCCCTCCCTTCCCTCCCCCTGACCATTTCCCCCCAATGCTCGGGTCCTGACCCAACTGTCCAGCGCCTTGGGACGTCCTCCCGACGTGAAAGGCGCTCTATCAATGCAATCTTGTTGTTGTTGTTGTTGTTGTTGATGATTGTGTCTCTCCAGCGAGGGAGGGAGGGAGGGAGGGAGAAGGAGAGAGAGAGAGAGAGAGAGCGCGCGTTCCATTCCAACAATCTCTCTTTGGGATTTCCATGTGTAGACACAGGGACACAGGGACTTCTCATCCCCTTGTGGTTTGGAGGCTGTGAAGCCTGGTGATGGCTCAGCCAACAGGGGGTCTTGGCACAGGTGGAAACCCATCGCCATGATTCACAATCTCCAAACCGAGCTGAGAATGTCATGGATAGAGAGAGAGTGGAGGGAGGGAGGGAGGGAGGGAGGGAGGAGAGAGAGAGATGGTGTGAGTGTGAGGGAGGAGGGAGAGGTGGTGTGAGTGTGAGGGAGGAGGGAGGGGTGGTGTGAGTGTGAGGGAGGAGGGAGGGATGGTGTGAGTGTGAGGGAGGAATGGAGTGAGTGTGAGGGAGGGATGGAGTGAGTGTGAGGGATGGAGTGAGTGTGAGGGATGGAGTGAGTGTGAGGGATGGAGTGAGTGTGAGGGAGGAGGGAGGGATGGAGTGAGTGAGGGATGGTGTGAGTGTGAGGGAGAGGGATGGAGTGAGTGTGAGGGCGGAGGGAGGGAGGGATGGAGTGAGTGTGAGGAGGAGGGATGGAGTGAGTGTGAGGGAGGGATGGAGTGAGTGTGAGGGATGAGGGAGGGATGGAGTGAGTGTGAGGGAGGGAGGAGGAGGGAGGGATGGAGTCAGTGTGAGGGAGGAGGGAGGGATGGAGTGAGTGAGTGTGAGGGAGGGAGGAGGGAGGGAGGGAGGGAGGGATGGAGTGAGTGTGAGTGAGTGAGTGAGTGTGAGGGAGTGAGTGTGATAGAGGGAGGAGGGAGGGATGGAGTGAGTGAGTGAGTGAGTGAGTGTGAGGGAGTGAGTGAGTGTGAGGGAGTGAGTGTGAGTGAGTGAGTGTGAGTGAGGGTGTGAGTGAGTGTGAGTGAGAGTGAGTGAGTGAGTGTGTGAGTGAGTGTGAGTGAGTGAGGGAGTGTGAGTGAGTGAGTGAGTGAGTGAGTGTGTGAGTGAGGGAGGGAGTGTGTGAGTGAGAGTGAGTGAGCGAGCGAGGGAGGGATGGAGGGAGTGTGAGAGGGCGGAGGGAGGGAGGGAGGGATGGAGTGAGTGTGAGAGGGAGGGATGGAGTGAGTGTGAGAGGGAGGGATGGAGTGAGTGTGAGAGGGAGGGATGGAGTGAGTGTGAGGGAGGGAGGAGGAGGGAGGGATGGAGTGAGTGTGAGGGAGGAGGGAGGGATGGAGTGAGTGAGTGTGAGGAGGGAGGAGGGAGGGAGGGATGGAGTGAGTGTGAGTGAGTGAGTGAGTGTGAGGGAGTGAGTGTGATAGAGGGAGGAGGGAGGGATGGAGTGAGTGAGTGAGTGAGTGTGAGGGAGTGAGTGAGTGTGAGGGAGTGCGTGTGAGTGAGTGAGTGAGTGTGAGTGAGGGTGTGAGTGAGTGAGTGAGTGAGTGAGTGAGTGAGTGAGGGAGTGAGTGAGTGAGGAGTGAGTGAGTGAGTGAGGGAGTGAGTGTGGGTGAGTGAGTGAGTGAGTGTGAGTGAGTGAGTGTGAGTGAGTGAGGGTGAGTGAGTGAGGGTGAGTGAGTGAGTGAGTGAGGAGGGAGTGAGTGAGTGAGGGAGTGTGAGTGAGTGAGTGTGTGTGTGAGTGAGTGAGTGAGTGAGGGTGAGTGAGTGAGGGAGTGTGAGTGAGTGAGTGAGTGAGTGAGTGAGTGAGGGAGTGTGAGTGAGTGAGTGAGTGAGGAGGGAGCTCTGACCTGACAGCTGCTGGAGGCTGAACCCGGCTTTCCTCTTGACGGGAGGCGGCACCACTCGGGCCCCGGTCCCGCGCGGCCTCTTCACGGGCGGCGGCTGCTCCCCGGTCCCGGCCTCGGCCTCCTTCCTCTTTCCTCCTCCCGCCGCCGCCGCCGCCGCCTTCTCGCTCATCTTCATCTCCAGGCGCAGCGCCCGGCACCACCGCGGCCACCACATGCCAACTTCCGGGGGCCTCCAGCACCGCCGCGTCACTTCCGGGAGTGTCAGAGACTGTGTGTCAGTGACTGTCAGTGTGTGAGAGACTGTGTGTCAGTGACTGTCAGTGTGTGAGACTGTGTGTCAGTGACTGTCAGTGTGTGAGAGACTGTGTCAGTGACTGTCAGTGTGTGTGAGACTGTGTCAGTGACTGTCAGTGTGTGAGACTGTGTGTCAGTGACTGTCAGTGTGTGTCAGTGACTGTCAGTGTGTGAGAGACTGTGTGTCAGTGACCGTCAGTGTGTGAGAGACTGTGTGTCAGTGACTGTCAGTGTGTGAGAGACTGTGTGTCAGTGACCGTCAGTGTGTGAGAGACTGTGTGTCAGTGACTGTCAGTGTGTGTCAGTGACTGTCAGTGTGTGAGAGACTGTGTGTCAGTGACCGTCAGTGTGTGAGAGACTGTGTGTCAGTGACTGTCAGTGTGTGAGAGACTGTGTGTCAGTGACCGTCAGTGTGTGAGAGACTGTGTGTCAGTGACTGTCAGTGTGTGAGAGACTGTGTCAGTGACTGTCAGTGTGTGAGACTGTGTGTCAGTGACTGTCAGTGTGTGAGAGACTGTGTGTCAGTGACTGTCAGTGTGTGTCAGTGACTGTCAGTGTGTGAGAGACTGTGTGTCAGTGACCGTCAGTGTGTGAGAGACTGTGTGTCAGTGACTGTCAGTGTGTGAGAGACTGTGTGTCAGTGACCGTCAGTGTGTGAGAGACTGTGTGTCAGTGACTGTCAGTGTGTGAGAGACTGTGTCAGTGACTGTCAGTGTGTGTGAGACTGTGTGTCAGTGACTGTCAGTGTGTGAGAGACTGTGTGTCAGTGACTGTCAGTGTGTGTCAGTGACTGTCAGTGTGTGAGAGACTGTGTGTCAGTGACCGTCAGTGTGTGAGGGACTGTGTGTCAGTGACTGTCAGTGTGTGAGAGACTGTGTGTCAGTGACTGTCAGTGTGTGAGAGACTGTGTGTCAGTGACTGTCAGTGTGTGAGAGACTGTGTGTCAGTGACTGTGTGTGAGACTGTGTGTCAGTGACTGTGTGTCAGTGACTGTCAGTGTGTGAGAGACTGTGTGTCAGTGACTGTGTGAGACTGTGTGTCAGTGACTGTGTGAGAGACTGTGTGTCAGTGACTGTCAGTGTGTGAGAGACTGTGTCAGTGACCGTCAGTGTGTGAGGGACTGTGTGTCAGTGACTGTCAGTGTGTGAGAGACTGTGTGTCAGTGACTGTCAGTGTGTGAGAGACTGTGTGTCAGTGACTGTCAGTGTGTGAGAGACTGTGTGTCAGTGACCGTCAGTGTGTGAGGGACTGTGTGTCAGTGACTGTCAGTGTGTGAGAGACTGTGTGTCAGTGACTGTCAGTGTGTGTCAGTGACTGTCAGTGTGTGAGAGTGTGTGTGTCAGTGACTGTCAGTGTGTGAGTGTGTCAGTGACTGTGTGTGTGTGACTGTGTGTCAGTGACTGTCAGTGTGTGTGAGACTGTGTGTCAGTGACTGTCAGTGTGTGAGAGAGTGTGTGTCAGTGACTGTGTGTGCGTGTGTGACTGTGTGTGTGGCTGTCGGTGGGTGTGAGAGACACTGTGTGACTGTAGATGTGACTGTGTGTTATCAGTCTGTGTGGGTGTAACTGAAGAGATCAGCAGGAGATGTTGCTCCTGATTGCTATCCAGTGGCTGCCGCCCCTTCCTGAGCGGTAGGTGGGTGAGGACAGGGTGGGCTTTTCAGTGATCTCTACTTCTTGCCCATCTCACAAACAATGGCTGTCTGAGCAGCTGATCATGACACAAATACACCCAAGTCTGAAGATGTATATTTAAAGAAGGGAGTGTTTCACATTTGCACTCAGCCTGGCTAAGTCTCCCGCACTCTCGTCTCGAGTCTGAAGGTTGTAGATTCAAGCCCCACATTAGGAATCTGAGCTCCAGTTCAGGCGGACCCTCCAGTGCAGGGAGACCGCCCCATTGTCAGAGATGCCGTCCTTGGTGAAACCAAGGTGGAAATCGGGTGGAAATCTTCAAACCCGTAATGCTCTTTCAAAAGACAAGGTTTCTCAGTGTCCGTGACTGACGCTCCCCCAAATTAAATTGGTCATTCACTTCACCACTTTGCTGTGTGTAAATTGGCTGTCGTGTTTGCCCACAAACAGTTTTTACACTCTGCAGTGAATCGTGTGCAGCATTTTGAGATGCCCTTGAAAGGATTATGGTATCAGTTGGGAGTTGTGTGTGGGTACCATGTTCCACTCGGCCCAGGGTTTAGAGAATTAACAACATGCAGTTACAGTAATATAGCAGCCGTCAGGCAGGGTACCATCTTGGAGCAAATAAAGGCTGAGGCACAAACACTGAACTCTAGTGACCCTTGGCACTCGGGTATTTTATTGCTGTTTGTTCTGTACAGAGGTGAGGTTAGAGCAATCACTGCTCCACAGCTCATTCTACAACAGTGAATGAGTCACACAAACCTGCTCATCTCTCAGAAATGCATAGTTTAATGCAAGCTGCCTCATGCACTGTAATCATTGCATTTTAACTCCGCTCCCCATTAAAATATAATATAGAAAGCAGGTTACAGACAGGATATGCCTTGACAACACACCGATCGGGGCAGCCAGAGGATTCAGCTCCCCTCCTCACAAAAAAGAGTAACTGGTTCAGCTGCCACCTCAATTCTTGGATGCGAACAGTGAGAGCAAGTTACTCGATCACTAACCAGCTAATCCACATCCAGGTACAGAGCACCCAGTTCCAGCAACACAGGTTGCACACAGAGTAAAGCTCCCTCTTCACTGTTCTCTAACAAGTCCAACTTCAGAATGACTCTCGTCCACTCTAATGCGACATTTTCCAGTCCCACAACCGCACAAGGAAATAACAACCCCCACCCCCACCGCTGGGAGCAGGTTTACAGAGTCACGTCAAGGACAGAGTGGCCATATCACAACCCGTTTCCCATTGACTGCAAGATGCAGGAAATCTAAATTGCATCCTTATTGCTGAATGCTCAGACTTAGAACATTAACCTGACTTTCCCTCCATCTAGCTCCTGACCGAACACACTTTACACCATGTTGAATGGTAACCTGCTGGTTTGGCTGTGGTTCCTGTGACAGGTGGGGATCGGGCCTGGGGGCAGACCTGAACCAACAAACCAGCCATCTGAGGCCTGCGTCCACCGAGGCTCGGTTCCCACTTACTTACTGTAACCAGCTTTCAATTTTTTGAAATAAAAAGATTGACACAATATCAGCATTTGTTAATATTATCATTTTTTATGTATAAAATGGCGACTTTTGAGTGGTAATGACCCCAAAAGTCGGCCATTTTGTACTTCAGAAACGATAAAAAGTTTTTTTTAAGAGACAAAAAACAAATGCTGTTAAGTTAAATCCGTGCCTAAGGGTTAGATTAAGATCAAGATTATTTGGCCAAATAAGTCAGCCACTTCCTTCTACACCTCTGTTATACAGCATAAAGTACTGATGCATGCACAAAAAGTTATTGCTAGTAATAGTTAGTAATGCTTAATATTTTATGGCTTTAGAAACTCAGGAGGTATTTTGTTATTTTATCCAAAGCTAAGTTATTCCGCTAAGCACACGCCTTTCAGAGAATGAGCACACACTCCCCCCGCGCGGCTATGCTGTGTAGTTCTGCAGTTGGGGTGCTGACATTGGTGTTGATTTGAAAAGTCACAAGGTGGGGGCTCAGAGCACAGAGTGGTGTTGTTTTAGCTGGGGCTGGCACTCGTCTCTCTCTCCCCCCATCACTGCCACATTCACCTCTGCCTCTCCAGTCAGTACCGGCAGGTCTCTGGGGCGCAGCACCCACTCCCCTCACTCCAGCTGGTTACCAGCTGCTCGGGTTCCTGGTTCGCTGAAATCCATTTCCTTCCAGAGATTTGCTGCTCGGGAACTCTGCTCCCGTCCCACTGCTCCAACAGTTGTCATCCCGAGAGACAATCACACCCTCTCTCTGGGCCTCGGCACTGAAGCCAACACAAACAGTAGGAGAAAATGAGACGCGATGGGGCGATGGTTCCAGGCTGGGATGTGCTGTAGTCACTCATTCGGTGGCTTATCAAAGTCATTAGTTCATTAATCCGGTTCTAGCCTAGTTTAATATGTTTGTCACAAGCTCTGCTAACCTCATGCACTGCTCTATACTTGATACTACTGTTGCTGCTACTAAGCACTAACGTGGCGTGGATCTGTACATCTCCGAATGGAAGACATTGTGATTTTGTTGTTCTTTTTTAAACTTGACGTGGCTTGTTTACACGTTACAATATTGCACAGCCCGAAGGTTAGTGAAATGACAGGTAAAGCTTCTGGGTCAACAAAATCAGGGAACACTCGCGCAGCGGGAGCAAAACACTATATACAGCAATATGATTGGCTCAGAGCTCGCTGGTGGTGGTGGGTGGGGGGGAGGGATTTCTGGGGCTCCCTGCCCCCACCCAGAGATCGTCCTCCAGAAATACAGACCCCCCCCCCCCACTCCTTCCTGGGCTCTGTCATTTTCAAAGACTGAACAATTGGAAGTGCAGAGCCTGGTTACCACAGGACAGACTGAGACAAGAGCATTGGGAGTAATGGTATCAGTGCTGATCACATAGGGAAAGGGGGTGGGGGGGAGGGGGGAAGACCAGGATTAGTCTCCTCACAAACCCTCTCCTGTTCCCAGTCCACTCGCCACCACATTACAGACTGTCACGCCTGTGTGACTCAATCATTGACTGGGGGTGGGGGGGGAGGAAGAGGATATGGGGAGGGTCGGGGAGGGAGAAGGACATAGATAGGGGAGGCAGGGAGGAAGAGGATAAGACTGGAGGGCGTGGAGGGTGAGGGAGGGGTCGCTGTTTGTGGCTGCTACTTGTTCAGAATCTAATGGACTGTCGGGATGGTGAGGTGTGAGGCTGAGCTTCAGTGTAAAAGGCCCAAGTACTGAAGGTGAGCAACACAGAGACACAGAGAGACAGAGATAGACAGACATAGAGACATAGATAGTCAGAGAAGCAGACAGAAACAAATAAAGACAGACACTGAAAGACACGAGACACAGACAGAGACACATGCAGACAGACAGAACAACATGCATTTATATAGTGCCTTTCACACAGGTAGCATCTCGGAGCTGTGCAGACTGATATACACCCTGCTGAGGGGTCTGCCCTCTGGTCACTTAGTAATTCTATTCACTGTCACTCCCACATCACAGACAGACAAACAGGGGGAGGGGAACAGCCTCCAGGGGAGGAGCTTGGTGAGGGGGAGGAACTTCAGCAGGGAAGGGGCCTCAGATGGGGTAGGAGCCTTGGGTGGGGAGGAGCCTTGGCAGAGGGAACAGCCTTGGTAGGGGACGAGTCTCAGGTGGGGGGGAGGAGCCGCCTCTCCAGGGTCACTCTGCTTCGCGGGAAATCGCTTTGATGACAGCTGACGGTGGTGGCAGCTCCCGGGACATCAACAGCAAAGCTCAGCCTAATGCAGGAAGCTGGGAGCCGCAGGGACCCAGGCATCTACACCATCAATACGCCCCAACCTGAGAGAGAGAGCAAACACAAGCCCCAACCTGAGAGAGAGCACAGCACTTTACACAGCGGGCAAATGGTGGCCACACTCACAAATGAAACCCTGACAGACACACTCACCCTGAGTCACACTCACACCCTGATAATTGTCAGTCACACTCACACTTAAGTCGGGTCTCCTTGGAGCTGAACTGGCATGTCCGCAGTATTTAGCAGGGCACCGCTGACAGCACAGGCTAATCAAAGTCTGGAAAGGCTGACAAGTCACTGGGGGCAGGAAGTCATCCCACTCAGCTCCTGTTAACCCTGCAGGCCAAAGCCCTAACTGGTAGGGTGGTCCTAGTGGGAAAGCTTGCCAGACAGTGCTATCAATGGCAAGCTATGCAGTTTTAGCTGGTTAATCATAGAATCACACGGCCCATCGTGTCTGTACCGGCTCTTTGAAAAGAGCTATCCAATTCAATCAGCCCCAGTTTTCTCCCGATAGTCCTGCAAACTTGTCCTCCCCAAACAACTATCTACTTCTCTCTTAAAAGTTGTTATCGAATCGGCTTCCACCACCCTTTCAGGCAATGCATTCCAGATCTGAACAAATCGCTGTATGAAAAAATTTCTCCTTACCTCACCTGTTTCTTTTAACAAATATTTTAAATCGGTGCCCTCGGGTTACCAACCCACCCGCCAGTGGAAAGACTCCAGTAGTTACCACAATGTACACTCTGGGGTCCCCAAGCCTTGGCTCTTGTCAACCTGCACCTAATACATTCCCAGAAGTAGGTGAGCAGTATGCGTCCCTCCAGGGAGAGAGTGCACATTCAATTTCAACAATCTGTGTAATTCTCAGCTTGGTTTCGCATGTGTCAAGCTGAAAAATCAATAACATCGACAGCCACACTCACACCCTGACAGACTCACTCACACCGACTGCTTGACATCCTGACAAGTCATACTCACACACTGACAACAGTGCCTTAAATCAAGAAATGACTGAACACGGACTGACCGAGACTCGTGCGGATGTCCAGGGGCCGCTGCTTGATGGCCCCGGGGGCCACTTCCAACCCCAGGTTGCCCATCGCTGCTCCAACGTGCTGAGTGCAGAGAGAACGAGGTCGATAACGGTGCCGCTGGAGCTACCGGGGCGGGGGGTGGGTCTCCTCCTCAGCTTTAAACACGGGTAGTTCCGGGCTGTGTAATGTCCGGCTGTGCAATAACAGAGTGAGTGAGAGAGGGAGACTGGGAGAGAGAGAGAGAGAGAGAGAGGGAACGGCACGAGCTGGAATGAATCAGCCGTCCACGAAACAGATGACTTTGTTCAGCCACATTTAACACAGCGACCGTCACATCCAACAATGTCCTGGGAAGCGCGGCACAGTGTCGGGGAGGACGGCAAGCGCAGAGGGCGCGGAGAGGGCTGCCGGGGAGGAGAGGGGAGGGGAGGGGACCACCGGCCCTGTGAAGGAAGATGGGGGCGGGGCGGGGGCATGTTCGGAGGGAGCGGGGGGGGGGATGGGGATTGTGTTTAAACCCATCGCCGTCGCTCAAGAGCATCCAAACCAAACCGAGAACTCCAGACATTCCCATCAACACATGGAAATCCCGGAGACAGATGGTTGGAATGGAACACGCGCTCTCTCTCTCTCTCTCTCTCTCCCTCTCCCCCTCTCCGGAGGGACGTATCCTGTTTACCTCAATCCAGAAAGGATTGGGCGCAGGTTGACAAGAGCCGAGACCTGGGGGACCCCCTCCCTCCCCTCCCCCCAGAGTGTGTGTTGGGGGCAACTGCTGGAGTCCAACCCACTATACCCACATCGCTGGCGGTTGGGAGCTCTCCCTGGCGAGCTTTCCCGCTGCTGACCCGGACAGGGCCGCCCTACCCGCTACCGTCCCCGGGGTTGGGAGCGCGGGGTTACCATCCTGGCAGGTAGTGTCCCTCCCGGGCCGCCCCCGAGGCCTCGGTCCTCTCCCGCCGCCATCTTGGCTCCGCTCCGCCACCGCCGGAAGTTGAGCGCCGGCCCACGCTCCGCGCGCAGCTGATTGGTCCGCGGGCCCGTCACTCGCTCAGTCCGACCGGAAGTGCCCGCGCCATCACTCCCGCGCCCCCCCCACCTTCCCCATTGGTCAGCTGCCGGGCCGGGCCCCGCCCACAAAGAGCACGTGACGAAGATTCAACACTTTTTTTTTAATTGATGAAAATTGAGACCGAAGAGCTGACAGGAAAGAGGCGACGTCACCGGGTGAGGAGCTCAGACACACCAGCAATCACAATCCTTCACCACATCAATAAATACCTGTGATCAATAACCCACAATCACCATCCGGGGCGGGGAAGGGACCCGCCGGAGGGGGCGGGGAAGGGACCCGCCGGAGGGGGCGGGGAAGGGACCCGCCGGAGGGGGCGGGGGAGGGACCCGCGGGAGGGGGCGGGGAAGGGACCCGCCGGAGGGGGCGGGGAAGGGACCCGCGGGAGGGGCGGGGAAGGGACCCGCGGGAGGGGGCGGGGAAGGGACCGCGGGAGGGGGCGGGGAAGGGACCCGCCGGAGGGGGCGGGGAAGGGACCCGCGGAGGGGGCGGGGAAGGGACCCGCGGGAGGGGGCGGGAAGGGACCCGCGGGAGGGGCGGGGAAGGGACCCGCGGGAGGGGGCGGGGAAGGGACCCGCCGGAGGGGGTGGGGGAAGGGACCCGCGGGAGGGGGTGGGGGAAGGGACCCGCGGGAGGGGGTGGGGGAAGGGACCCGCGGGAGGGGGTGGGGGAAGGGACCCGCGGGAGGGGGTGGGGGAAGGGACCCGCGGGAGGGGGTGGGGGAAGGGACCCGCGGGAGGGGGTGGGGGAAGGGACCCGCGGGAGGGGGTGGGGGAAGGGACCCTCGGGAGGGGGCGGGGAAGGGACCCGCCGGAGGGGGCGGGGAAGGGACCCGCGGGAGGGGGTGGGGGAAGGGACCCACGGGAGGGGGTGGGGGAAGGGACCCATGGGAGGGGGTGGAGGAAGGGACCCGCCGGAGGGGGCGGTGGTGGGGGGGGGGGAAGAGAGAGGTTGGCTTGGGCCAGATAGGGGAGGTAAAGCAGCCCAGCCCAGCGCAAAGGGGAGAGGCAACAGCTCCCTCCACACACAGTTCCAGGTCCCGGCAGCCTCCAGCGGAGACGGGGGGGGGGGGGGGGATGTACGCAGTGTGCGAGTGGGGGGTGCTGGTGAGGAGAGAATCTCAGTGAAGAAAACGGATGCTCATCTTCTGCTCAACATCGACTTTCTCCAGAACCTGAAATGAGAGAGGCAGTGTATGAGAGAGAGCCCCAGAGAGAGAGAGACAGAGAGCGAGGCAAGAGAGATAGAGCAAGCGAAACAGGGACACACATACAGACACCACAGTAACAGACATGGCGACATGGGGAGAGCGGGGTGCTACCTTCTGGAACTCGGTGAAGGAGATAGAGGAGTCCCCGTCCTGGTCGGCCTCCTGAATAGTGCGGTCGGCGATGCTGCCCAGCTGCTCATCAGAGATGTTCACTCCAACCATCATCCGAAGTACCTGCCATTGGAGTGGAGCAGAGGGTGAGAGTGCAGGGGCAGGAACAGGGAGCGAAAATGGGGGAGGGGGGGGTAGGGCCAGGTGCAGGGATAGGGAGGCCAGGGAGCGGGCAAGGCCAGGGAGCGGGGGTGGACCCCAGGTTCTGGGAGCCTAAGAGGAAGCAGGGCGAGGGAGCGGGGGGGCGGGGCGAGGGAGCGGGGCGGGGCAGCGGGGCGAGGGAGCGGGGCGAGGGGGCGGGGCGAGGGAGCGGGGCGGGGGAGCGGGGCGAGGGAGCGGGGGGGGCAGGGCGAGGGAGCGGGGGGGGGGGCAGGGCGAGGGAGCGGGGGGGGGGCAGGGCGAGGAGCGGGGGGGGGGCAGGGCGAGGGAGCGGGGGGGGCAGGGGGGGCGGGGGGCAGGGGAGGGAGCGGGGGGGGCAGGGGGGGAGCGGGGGGGGCAGGGGAGGGAGCGGGGGGGGGCAGGGGAGGGAGCGGGGGGGGGCAGGGGAGGGAGCGGGGGGGGCAGGGGAGGGAGCGGGGGGGGCGGGGAGGGACGGGGGGGCAGGGGAGGGACGGGGGGGGGAGGGGGGGGGGGCAGGGGAGGGAGCGGGGGGGGCAGGGCGAGGGAGGGCAGGGCGAGGGCAGGGCGAGGGAGCAGGGAGCGTGGAGTGAGGTGGGGACAGTGAGCAGGAGGGGGCGTTGTGGAAGTGGGCAGAGGGGACTCCAGTAGATGGGGGGGGATGAGGTCCCAAGGGCAGGGTTGTTACCTGTAGCAACTCCTCCCGGGAAATCTTGTCATCCTTGTCAAGATCATACAGTCTGAAAGCAACTGGAAGAAACAGAGCGATTGTTAAGAGTTTGGGGGCAGAGCTCAGGGAGGGGCACATGTGAGGGCGAGGCACGTGGACTCACAGAGCAGCTTGTTGTTGCGGCTGTTGAGGGGCTCGGGTTCCCTGGGGTCTTTCGACTTCTCGTTGTCCTCAATGGGCCGGAAATGGGCCAGTGTCCGCATAAAGCCCCGGAAGTTCACCTGATCCTCGCTGAGCCGTGAGGAGAAACAGGGAAACTCACTCAGCGCTCTGTACACATTCTTGTGCAGTAACTGTTTATTTTGTCGCAAAAACGAAAATCAATTTACATAACGCATTGTCTCACAAACACCCATAAAGCGGCCAGGTTTATTTGGGGGATTACTGTCCTTCTGGGGGGGGCAAAGTGGGGTCTCCTCGGAGTTGAACTGGCTCCAAGGTGACATGTTTGGCAACAGAATGTTGGAATCGAGCCAACCCTCTGTGACAGTCTCTAGTTCGGTTCCTGAGCCAATCGGGTCTGCAATACTACAGGGCACGGCTGATAACAGCACAGCCCAGCCCGGCTCATCGGCAGGATCTGGAACGGCAGACCAGTCACTGGGGGCAGGGAATCATCCCAGTCAGCTCCTGTTAACCCTGCAAGTCAAAGCCTTAATGGGTAGGGTGATCCTAGCTGGACAAGCAGCAGGAAAGATTGCCAGCCAGCAATATCAATTGCAAACTATGTGGTTAGTCTCCAGCAGCTACCCCAATATCCACTCTGGGTTCCACAAGCCTCGGCTTTTGCCAACCTACGCCGGAATTAGCTAAGCATGAAGCATTCCTTCAGGGAGACAGTGCGCATTCTATTCCAGCAATCTATCTCTGAAATCTCAGTGTGGTTTGGATATGCTTAAGCACGGCGATGGGTTTCTGGATGGGTCGAGATCGTGAGTTTCCCCTCCCCCCCGGTGTGGTGTGTGCTGGAATGCTGCGAGTGTAAGAGGAGAATCTGTGAGGCTCTCACATCTTCTTACCTTTCAGGGAAAAAAGCGTTAATGATGCGGTCACCCAGAGGGTTAATGGCCAGCTCTGGGATTCGCTGAAAATCTTCCCGGCTACAGACAGACAGACAGACAGAGGTTACTCCAGAACAGCAGCCAGTAGCCCCCCGCCACACTGTTCGACTATAAATCCCACTTTCAAACTTCAGCCACGCCTCTACTCCTACTTTTCTGCCCCTCTGCCTTGCTTGGAGTCTAAGCCCATCACTATGAAACATTGCAAGATATGTATGTTCACGTTACTGTCTTAATATAACAGAAGAGGTGCAAACATACAGAGTTATGTAGCTCCAGCTATATAGGGCTGGTCACAACTGCAGTGTGGTGGTCTTGCAATCAGGGAATCCTCCTGTTCGCCCTGCAAGCCAAAGCCCCAACTTGCTGGACAAGCAGTGGGAGCGCTTGCCAGGCAGTTCTCTCAATGGCAAGCTATGTGGTTTTAGTTGGTTAGACTCCAGCAGTCACCCCAATGCACACTCTGGGGTCCCCAAGCCTTGTCTCTTGCCAACCTATGCCTAATCCTCTCTGGAATTAGGTAAGCAGAGAGAGAGTGCGCATTCCATTCCAATAAACTATCTCTGGGATTTCTATATGTATATTTTCTAAACGCATTCGCTCCACAGAATGAACAAGCCAACAGCCAGTCTGAGCAAGATTCGACTGCCTATCCAGCTCGATGCCATCCAATCGCCCCTGCCTTGCCCTCAGCCCCTGCCATGCCTGGCCCCAACCCTGCCTCCTGCCCGGCCTTACCTGAGAGCCCCATTTTCGCTCTTGTCCAGGCTGGTGAACCTGCTAAAGAGCCGGGTAATCTGGCTGTGAGAGACTGTGGGGGGGCAAGACACAGATTTTAGGCTGAGGAAACAGCATATTAGGCTCATCGATCGCACACAAAGACAGCTATGTGTTTTACGGTGTCTGCATTCAGCCTCACAGACTCTCGCTCCCGGCCGAACATTCTGCGCTGCGCGCGAGTGCGTGCGTGTGAGGTGGGCGCTGTGTGTGAGCTAAAGAATGAGCCGTGCACAATAGACCACAAATTCTATTTACACAGCACCCTTCACATTGGGAGGACAGCCCAAGGCGCTGGATAGACGAGGATTTGCACCCGATCTTGGGGTTGGATTCATGTGGCGCGGGGGTGGTGGGGGGGGGGGGGGGTTAGGGAGGATGACCAAAGGCGAGTGAGGGGATGAGACAGAAAAGGGCTCAGGGATGGAGGAGCTCCAGAGTTGGGGAAGGTGGGGGCAGCAGAAAGGCTGGTGTTGGTGGAGCGGGCAGGGTGTGCAGGATCCAGAGCAGGTCAGTGCCCTCCGGGGTGGGTGGGGGGGGGGAGGGTTTTAACAGGTCACGGGAGAGAGGAAAGATTACGACTGTTCGGGGCCTTTTGAACGGTGAGGGCGACGGAGAAGTTTGGAAAGCGGGTGAGTTAGCGCAGTCGAGCCTGGATGTAATGAAGGCGTAGATAAGGGTCTGAGGGCAGAGGTGGGGGGAGCTGAGCCGGTCTGGGCACGGATGGAGGTTTAAAGGGCAATGTGGGGTTTTTTTTGTGTGTGTGTGGTTGGGGGGGGGTGGGGGTTGTTTTATGGACAGGTGTGCGTCTTGAGGGGGTGCGTTTGGGGGGTGGGGGGGTTGTTGTGTGGCGGGGAGTATTTTGGGGGCATGTGTGGGGGTTTTTGGGGGGGGTGGAGTATTTTCTGGGGGGGTGGGGTGTTTTCTGGGTGGTGGAGGGGGGGTTCTGGGTGGAGGGGGGTGGGGTGTTTTCTGTGTGGTGGAGGGGGGGGGGGAGTGTTTTCTGGGGGGTGGAGGAGGGGTGGGGTGGGGGGGTGTTTTCTGGGGGTTGGGGGGGGGTGTTTTCTGGGGGTGGGAGGGGTGTTTTCTGGGGGGTGGGGTTCTGGGTGGAGGGGGGTGGGGTGTTTTCTGGGGGTGGGGGGGTGGTTCTGGGGGTGGGGGGGTGGGGTGTGTTCTGGGGGGTGGAGGGGGTGGGGTGTGTTCTGGGGGGTGGAGGGGGGTGGGGTGTGTTCTGGGGGGTGGAGGGGGGTGGGGTGTGTTCTGGGGGGTGGAGGGTGTGTTCTGGGGGTGGGGGGTGGGGTGTGTTCTGGGGGTGGGGGGGTGGGGTGGTTCTGGGGGGTGGGGGGGTGGGGTGGTTCTGGGGGTGGGGGGTAGTGGGTGGGTCAGTGGCTGCCGTGCCCCAGGCCCCGCCGCCGCCGCGGCCTCACTTACAGCCCGTCTCCTTCTTGATCTCCTCGATCTCCTCCTCCCGGAGCAGGCAGGACGCCCGGGAGCCCATCGCCGGTCCCGCCTCTCTGTGGCCTCCCGCTGCCGCCTCTGTGTGTCGACTGTGTCCCTCAGTCAGTCAGTCAGTCAGTCCCTCAGTGCGGCTCTCAGTGCCTCAGACCCGCGCTCTGTGAGTGTCTGTGTCTCGGCCGCTCAGTGTGTGGGGTCTCTCTCCGTCTCTCAGGTTGAGCGGCTATTGCGCAACCGCAGATGTAGGTTCCAAGCAAACCCCGCCTCCCCGTGACAGTGTGTGCTGGCCCCGCCCAGTGTGTGCTGGCCCCGCCCAGTGTGTGCTGGCCCCGCCCAGTGCGTGGCGGCCCCGCCCAGTGTGTGGCGGCCCCGCCCAGTGTGTGGCAGCCCCGCCCAGTGCGTGGCTACCTGGCTCTTTCTTGCTTGGTCAGGTGTCTTGACTATAATAATAATAATCCTTGCATTTCACGTCGGGAGGACGTCCCAAAGCGCTTCACAGAACACACTGTAAAGTGAAGTGACTGTAAATTTGTGGGCGAACGCGGCAGCCAATTGCGCACAGCAATGTCCCACAAACAGTCGTGGATTGAAAATGACCAATTTATTATTGTTTTTGGTTTTGGAGGATTATTATTAGGCTCTGTGTGGAGTAAGGAAACTTGCCCAAGGTTTCGCCCTCTGCCTGGAATTGAACTCAGGTCTCTCACTTGCAAAGCGAGTGCTCTAACCACTGAGCTACAGGATTCCTGGAGTCCGAGGTAGGACTTGTGCCTGAGCTGTGAGCAGGAAGATGGTGGCAATGCTTTCACTCATTTCGTGCCGAGCTATGTTGCCCACCGACCGGGAAGTTCCTTGTCCCTGCCATCTATTTCAGCGAGGGCTCCAGCCTGTGCTTGTTGGATGTTGAATAACCAACTCGTGACTATCTCCTCCTTGGGGGTAAGCAGGGTTTCCTTGGCTCCGAGGTTTTCTGTTTGGCCGCATGGTATCCGAGTCAAGCTAGCCCTCTCTGGGGTCTCAGTAGCCCATTTCCTGAGCCAGGGAGGTCTGCAGTATTCCTGAGCACAGCCCAGCCTGCAAGCCAAAGCCCCTGTAAGGTGGTCCAAGCTGGACAAGGAGCAGCAAAGTTTGCCAGACGGCAGTATCAATGGCAAGCTATGGGGTTTTAATAGGTTAGATTACTGCAGTTACCCCAACTCACACTCTGGGGACCCCAAACCTTGACTCTTGCTAACCTGCACCTAATACCTTCCGGAATTGCAAAAGCAAGATGTGTCCCTCCAGGGAGAGAGCAAACGTTCCATTGTAATAAAAAAAAACTGTTTGGTTTGGATACTCTTCAGCACGGTGATATGGTTTACTGCATGCGTCAAAGCACCCAGCTGAGCAATAAAAAAATTGATATAAAGACAGATATTTAAAAATGAGTCGTTGGTCAGGCAGCATCTGCGGAGAAAGTAAAGTTTGACCCATTTTCCTTTCTCCATAGATGCTGCCTGACCTGCCCAGTGTTCCCAACGATCTCTATTTCTGTTTTAGATAATAATAATAATAATATTAGATTTCCAGCATCTGCAGTATTTTGTGTTTTATCTAAAAAGAAGTGGGTGGCGGGGAAGAGCAGGAGTTTCAGCCATCTGTGGGAAAAAAGAAAAAATGCAAGGGAACTAGTGGGAAGCAGATCTAGATATCTGAATAGGAGCCATCTACAAGGTGTGTGGAAAGATGGGTTTAAAGAAACAGAGCAGCACAAGAACAGTGGGCTGAATACTTTCTTCCGTGCTGTAAATTGTTACCGTCCTACTCTACACCTGGTGTAGAATAGGTCAGAAAATAAACAAACACCTTCAGAGGAGGGTTGACAAAATGGCAGAGAAAAGCTAGTGATGTTTCTGGACACTGAAAATGTCCTCCAAGTCTCAGGAGGGGTAAGTGAGTTAGAGATAAATAATGCCTGTGTGGGCAGCAGATAAGGCCAGGATCAGACCCCCAAACAAATGCCTCCTGATCAAGTTGAACAGCAAGTTAGTTGGCCATGAGGCCCTAATCAGGGGGATTACAATTTCGATACCACACAGAATGACACTGTACAAATTCAGAGTGAGAATAGTAACATTGCACAACAAATGCTATTTATTTTGCGAAATACTGACTCATGTAAAGCACATTCCACCTACACCCTGTAATATGATCGGCAACACAAACCTATCATTTCAAAATCCCAGAGAAATTTACAGCACAAAGGCCATTGTGGTTGTCCTGATTGGTGAAGGAACAATCTATCAGCCCCATTGACGTACTTTCCCCACTGCAGATTCTCCTCTTCAGCAAATGGAATCTTAGGTTTTATAAATAGGGGGATAGAATATATAAAATCTAAACTTATAAAACTGTTAGTTACACACAGTGAGAACATTGTATCGCGTTGGTCACCCCACTTTAGGAAGAATAATGCGATAGGGTACAGAGATTTAACAGTTTCATAGGGATGACGGTTTGGCCTGTAAGCGAAGACTGGAGGAATTCGAACTTTTTCTGTTGGAACAAAGAAAGTTAATGGGTGACCCGATCAAGGTCTTTAAAATGGTGAGGGGTTTTGATAAGTCAATTGGTAGAAATTATTTCACCAGGTGAGAATGTTTTTCACACAAAGTAGTTAGGCTATGGAATGCCTGCAGAACGGTGGTTGAGGCAGAATTCATGTTAGCTTTCAAAAGGGAACTAGATAAATACAACAAAATATTGCATTTATAATAATAATCCTTGCATTTGATATAGCGCCTTATCATGTCTTCGAGATGTCTCACAGCGCTTCACAGAATATATTGTAAAGTGCATTGACTGTATATTTTGTGGGCAAAACGCAGCAGCCAATTGCGCACGGCAGTTACCACAAACAGTCGTGGATTGAATGACCGTTTTTTTTAAGGAATTATTACCCTCGGAAAAGATATCTGCCAATCAACTAACAACTGGGTTCCTACTTACTACTAGGTAAACAGAGGCTTGTGGAGTAAGAAAACTTACCCAGCATTTCGTCCCGCCGAGATTCAAACCCAGGTCTCTCACTTGCAAGGCGAGTGCTCTAACCACTAAGCTACAGGACTCCTTTCACTATATAGCATCTTTCACATCGGGAGGACATCCCAAAGCTCTGGACACGCCAAGGGTTTGCACTCGATCCAACCGCGATGGTGGGGTCGACAGGGCAGAGGACTTGAAGCAAGCCAGTGCCTGCCGAATGGATGGAGTGGGTAAATTACAGGGGTATGGGGAACGGGCAGGTAAATGGGACTGAAAGGATTGCTCTTACAAGAGCAACACAAACACGATCTATGCTATAAATTTCTATAGTTCTACATCTACCTAGCTCTCTCTCCCCTCCAATTCCCTTGCACTGTTTGATCTTTCACCTCCCCCTTCCCTGACACTGCACCCACATTACAACATGTAATTGCGGCACAGTTCTACAGGGCTGTGTCTGGATTTGTGACTGTTTCACCCACTAATTATACAGTTTAAACTATACTGTCTGAATCTCAGTAGACAGATAGGTTGCATGGACTGTGCACACAGTAGTCTGAAGAACAGATTTTTGCATCTCTCCCACTAGTTATAAAATACAAGAATTTCACACAATGACAAGTTGGTCGCAGAAACTTACCGATAAAATCAGTGTCTTGGTCAACTGAACTCTCAAGAAATTCCCTCAGGTAATCAATGTGAATTATTCAATAACTACTACAGTGCTTCCGCCAACCCCCCCACTTCCACTGGGGTGCTCTCTGCTATCTCTCAGTGACACTTACTTAGGCTTTATAGCGAGTATTGCTGGTGATTTGACATTGAAGGCCACAGAACCCAAACCGGTCATCGCCAGATGTCCACAGCACTAGCCAACTGGTTTTCTGATGGCGGAGATTGGGGAATCCAGAACCCGGGAGGTTCCACATGGG
Organism: Callorhinchus milii; assembly: GCF_018977255.1. NCBI lineage: Eukaryota > Metazoa > Chordata > Chondrichthyes > Chimaeriformes > Callorhinchidae > Callorhinchus > Callorhinchus milii. The sequence goes on along the minus strand of NW_024704750.1, from coordinate 20,756,553 downwards.
TGTGTGTATATATATATATACACACACAATATATGTATATATATACACACACATACACGCACACACATATACATACACACACAATATATATAGTACATATGTTGTATACATGTCGTTGGACAGGCAGGTTTTAGGGGGCTACAGTAACTCCTTTAATAACTCTTATCTTAACTTGTTTTGGCGAGGAGTCTGTGAGAGTTTCTTGTGCAGCTCAGATAGTCCATAAATCATGGTGAATAACAATGGGAGTAACCTTAGGAAAGGGACTGGTGGAGAGATAAGGATCAACTACGGCCACCGCCTCCTCCTGTCTTGCTATTTGACCCGGTCTCTGTGAAACATTGTAAACAATATCAAATGCAAGGATTATTAGGCATGAGAAGACAGACGGACACTTTCATTTGTGCACAGAGAATGTTTATTGCTTGGAAATTTGTTACTGAAATATCACATTTAACTTATCAAACCTCAGCGGTTAACCTCGACATCAGTGGGCTTCATTTTCTCTTAGGTCTTTCTGTCACTTTATGTTCCACAGCAGAGCAAGTGAACAGTTCGCTGTAAGGCCTCAGTGTTGTTGCTCAGCTGGCAGACTGACACTGGTTGAGGGAGGGTTGGTTTCTGATCGGCACCTCCCCATTTAAAGCACGACAAGAGACCCATTTGACTTATCAAATTCAAGCATTATTATTTTAAGTCAGATTGCCACATCTGAATAGACGATAGCATATGAGACCCCTCATACAACGGACAAACGCTAATCTCATGTCACAACTCAACTCTGAAAAGGTATATGTGGGAAGTGGGTTAATGGAAGACCACTGCCTCGCCAGCACGGCTGGGCTTTGTCAGGGAAAAAAAGATGCATCTCAATCGCCAAACGTCATTAAATATAGATTTCCTCAGTCAGACAGACCAGCGTCCTCCAAGGGAGGGCAAGGTGGCTCAGCACTCGGCTCGAGCAATGGCAGCCTCTCCCTCTGAGGGTCTCCTGAGTCGCCTGTCGGTGGCTCAGCAGCCTTCCACTTTGGCATCTCATCCATTGCTACTACTCTTCCTTCTGACTTGGGTGCATTCACGTGACCAGGATAGGGCCTCACCAGACGCCCACTGTCATCCTTTGCATACTCTTTCCAAGCATCCTCTCTCCTCAGCCTGCGAATAAGCTGCATCTCCTTCAGCTCGTATGGAAGCTCCAGAAAAAAATTCTGAAAAATCATAAGAAGTAAAATAACAACGAAACCAAATAGAAGCTACTTCTCAGTATAGCTCAAAACTCTGAGGAGTTCTTGTGCAGGGGTCAGTCTGGCTCAGCCGTGCAGAAAACCAGCTTGGAAATGAAGGCTGTACAGCATTTAAGAGTTTTCAAACCTGGCCACCCTGAAACGTTACAGAAATGGAGTAAATCTAGTACCAGGTGGATTGCGCCCTAAAGGCTCTTTCTTGTCTGATCAATTTGAGGAATGTGAATGTTGGCATTTTCCCAGTTGTGTCAGCATTGGGGACAGGTTTATCCAGCATGTAGCTACCACCGTTTCCAGGATTGCCTCATAACATTTCCAGTTCCATGACCTTGTCCTGACATTTTGGTTTCAAACTTTGCTGGGAGTCCACACCCACCAGGGATTGGTTTCAGGCAGCTAGGAACCAGTTTTATGTAAAACTCAACAGATAACACACTGAGATTTTCACCCATCAGCCTGGGCCGGTTCTGAATCCGAGAGATAGAGGAGAAAGCCCAAGGAACACGTAACAGGCACATGCTGTGGAATGAGGGAGGTCTGACAGCTGCCATAGGAATGATTTCTTCTCTTTTGTATTTATACAATATTATGATCTAGTGATTGCAGCCAGTCTCAGGCTGTGTAAGTGAGCAGTGGAGTGAAACCTGTGCGGGCCTCATGTGAAGCGGGTATGAGGTGGCATAAAAACTCAAATAAGTCAACAGGGCTTGGCAGAGTGACAATTCTGGTTGAGACATAAACCACATAACAGCAGGCTGTACAGAGTACTGAACCACCGCTTCACCCTCTACATTACACACGGTTTTAAGCGCTCCGAGACGCTACCCTGTGTAGAGGGTGCTACATAAGTGCAAGTTGTTGTTCTTTCTTGTGCTCATCATCAATTTTAGAACCAAACACTTCTATCTTGGAGGCAGCATGCAGGTTTCTCAGCTCTAACACAACAATCTGAAATTAGTGTATACTAGAGTATAATGGGCCTCAAATTGTGAGTAGCTTTCAATATCCTCCATCCTGGGTGTCAGCTTTTTAGTCACTGTATGTGGAGCAGACCACCTCAGCCCAGGTGGAGCAAAGACCACCTCAGCCCAGAGGCCAGGCACTTGCGTGTAGAGCAAACACCAATTCTCATGCTCAGACCAAATGAAATAATTATTGTGAGGATGCAACAACAAGATTGAATTTATATAGCGCATTTGCCGCTGGGAGGCGCTGAACAGTGAAGCTTTGCACCTGAGCTGGGGGTTGGAATCAAGAGGAGTGGGGGCCAAGAGGGATGGAAAGGCCCGACCACCGACGGTGGAATGAGCAGGTCGGGGGGACATAGAGCAGGCCAGTGCCTCTCGAGAGGAAAAAGCAGGAAGGTTGGTAAGTGTCAGTAGGTCACAGAGGTAGGATGGAGCAAGATCATGGAGGGCTTTGAAAGTGAAAAGGAAGGATTTATGGCTGGGCACAGAAATTGAAGTAAAACGGTGTGGGTAGGGTGGGGTTGAATGAGAGCTTGGAGATGAACCCTGTTTTGAGCTGTGCTGCTGAGGGGACTGGCCAGTCAAGACCAGTTCTCGTTCAGTTGTTGTCGAGGTGCTTTGGCTACTTAGACTGAGAAAGAAAGCTAAGCCAGCCTGAAAGCTAGCCGTGGTTGGTTTGCCATATCTGAGTTGAAGCTTTTGGAATAAGCAGGGAATATGACTTGTCCTTACCTCAGGGCAGCCCAGGGTGAAGCTGGGCATGTTTCTGTACATGTTCAAGTAGTTGTCCACCTGAGTGGTGAAATCCAACATCAGCTTATCCATCAGAATAGAACGCAGCGGCAACAGATATCTGACTTCTAAAGCTGCAATGCGTAGCAAGCAGGGAGAGAGTGGGCGGCTGGCCCACACCCTGGGGTTAACCTGAATATTAAAGATAAAGGAAGCAGGAGAGTAATTAACACTGGCCTCAGCCAGTTGCATTTTCAAAGATGGTGTCAAAATACAAAAAAAAATTTCAACACTTGATACATTTAGCTTTATTTATTTGTTTGTTTATTTAGAATTGGTGTAATTCTCCCTCTTGTCATTGTGTCTGGGCTCGTGCTCACTCAACAACAACTTGCATTTATATAGCACCCCTCACACAAGGTAGCATCCCAGAGCACTATTCTGCGCTAATCCCATTCCCTGGCTCGCTTCCTGTACTCTACTGTAATCTCTTCAATTTTTAATCCAGTTAATTCTTTTTTGAAATATTATTATAGTCTCAGCCTGAACAGCCATTTTGTGGCAGTGTTCCTTACTCTAACAACCCACCATCGTTTTCTTTGTCAGAATATTAGAAGATTGGACTGGAAGAAGAAGGTCCTCCAGTCCATCAGTTCTCACTCCTCCAGACCACCCACCGTACAGTCCCCCCATCATTGCTGCTTTTTAAATGCTGACTTCACAACATCAACTATAGCGCCCTCCATGCTGGACGGCGTCTCAGAGCGCTTCACAGTAACGAATCCCGGGGCCGAGCCAGGGGGAGGGGGAGGAAGGTGACCAAAGGCACACCCGTGGTAAGTGGTAACTATTCTCCTGGGGTAAAGGGTAAGTGGGGCCTCCTTGGAGCTGAGCTAATTGGTGGGATGTGGAAGGGCAGCCCAGTCACTGGCTGCAGGGACTCTTCCCACTCAGCTCCCGTTAACGCTATAAGCCAAAGCCGTAATGGGTAGGGTGATCCTAGCTGGACAAGCAGCGGGAAAGCTTGCCAGACAGCAATATCAATGGCAAGGTATATGGTTTTAGCTGATTAAACACCAGCAGTTACCCCAAAGCACACTCTAGGGTCCCCAAGCCTTGGCTCTTGCCAACCTGTGCCTTTCCGGAATTAAGAAGCAGGATGTGTCCTTCCAGGAAGAGTGCGCTTTTCATTCCATCAATCTATCTCTAGGATTTCTATGTTTAGTGGCATTGCTTAGAACAACATCGTAGGTGCTGTCCATTGGATGAGATATTCTGGATTCCTTGGGACGTCCTCCCGACGTGAAAGGCGCTATACAAATGAAATTTGTTGTTATTGTGTTTAAACCAAGATCTCATCTGTTGGTGTCGGGTGAACATTAAAGTATGGCGCTATTCAAAAAAAAAGGGATTTCCTTCCTGGCCAACAATGCTGCAGATTAATTGGTCATTCACTTTGCAGCTGTGGGATTTAGATGCGTGTAAAATGGCTACTATGCTTGCCTACAAAAACGCAGTCACTACATATGACAATTACGGTGAAGTGTTTTGAGAGGTTTCAACATTATAAATGCTATATCAATCACAAGGATTATATAACTACCTTGACCATTTGTGCTCTGTACTGGAGAAAGGAGACTTTTGGTGGCAAGAGGCTGAGGTGACAAACCAGACTTTCTTCAAACGTGCTGACACAGCTGGGGAGAAGACCTCCTGTTTCCAGTGAGAACTGGAGAACGTCAGCCACCTACAGGTAAAAAAGAGGAATGACATCCATTGAATGGCTCCAAAGTCCAGAAGGTAAAGTGTTTGCTTCCTATGATAGTGGGCTGTGCTGAACAGCTAATCACACAACACAATGCAGATACACTGCAGACATCTTGCAGTGTGAATATTCCATCTTTTGCTGAATCCTTTTTCCTAAAGGATAGAGGGATTAAGGGATAGGATGGGTAAATGGATTTAGGTTAGAAGATCAGCCATGTTCTTAATAAATGACGGGGCAGGTTCGAGGGGCCGAATGGCCTATTCCTGCTCCTATGTCTTATGGTCTTCTAGCTATCAATCTCCTTTCAATCTTGTTGCCCTTCGCTATATCCCTTCAATGCCAACATATCTTTACTATTCCCGTGTTGGGACTTAATAATCCTTACATTTGATACAGCACAACCTGTGAAAAACCTTTCACATCAGGAGGATGTCTCAAAGTGTTTCACAGGATATACAATAGAGATGTGACTCTATTTTTTGTAGGTGAACGCAGCAGCCAATTTGCGTACTTGCAACATCACACAAAAAGCTGTGAAATGAGTGCACAATTTTATTTGGGTGGGATTGTTGGCCAGCACTCTTGTGTCCACAAGCCTCGAGTCTTGCTAGCCTGTGCCTAATACTCTCCAGAATTAGGTAAGCAGGGTGTGTACATGGAGAGTACATATTGCATACCACACACAAAAATTTCCATGTGTAAGTGACAGACATGATGGAGGAACACCAGTACTCTCACCTAGCACTCTCACCTTCGACTCAGTAGGTTGTAGGTTCAGGTACAACATCGGGGCTATAACGCCAAGGCTGACACTCTAATGCAGTGCGGCGGACATGTGGAAACCCATCACTTTGCTAAAGAGTATCAACACCAGACTGGTGTTCATCCATCATGTCTGTCACTTACACATGGAAATTCTTGTGTGTGGTATGCAATATGTACTCTCCATGTACACACCCTGCTTACCTAATTCTGGAAATTATTAGGCACAGGCTAGCAAGACTCGAGGCTTGTGGATACAAGAGTGCGTTGGAGTTTAACCAGTTAAAACCATATAGGTTGCCAATGAGACCACTGTTTGTCAAGCTTCTTGCTGCTTGTTCAGCTAGGACTACCCTAATATTAATAATCCTTGCATTTGATATAACGTCTTATCAAGTCGAGACATCTTAAAGCGTTTCACAGGATATACTGTAAAGTGCAGAGACTATGTATTTTGTGGGCGAAATGTAGCAGCCAGTTACGCACAGCAATGTGCCACAAACAGCCATGTTGTGAGTAACCAATTTTATTTGGAAGATTGTTGGCCAGGACACCGGGAGAAACTCCCTTCTTTTTTCAAATAGTGCCATGGGATCTTTAACATCCACCTGCACAGGTTTAACGTCTCAATCAAAGGATGGCACATCCAACAATGCAGGGTTGTCCCCATTGCTATCTTAGTGCTTTGCTTTGCAGGGTTAACAGGAGCTCAGTGGGAAGAGTCCTTTACCCTGGAGACTGGTCTACCCTTCCAAGTCCTGCAAATGAGCCAGTCTGGGCTGTGCTGTCATCAGCAGTGCCCTGGAATACTGCAGACCCGTAGCTCAGGAATCAAACTATGGACCACAACAGAGGGTGGATTCCATTCTGACATTCTGTTGTATTGCATGTCACCTTGGAGCCAGTTCAGCTGCCAGGAGGTCCCACCTTCCTCTCCCCACCTCCTTCCCCCCCTCAGGTGGATAGTCACTAAGACAATTGACTTAAAAGTTAAAACTCAACAATTTGTCAAATTATAGGTACTATAAAATGCAACATAAATAGTAAATCTCAATCAAGCTGGTATTTCTCTCCACAGGTAATTTAAACTAATCAGCATGAACAAGGAAGAAGCAGTGACGTTATTGTGAAACCTAAGTCACCCTTTGTAAGCAACTGTTTATAACCATAGCAGTGTTTCAGTTATTGTGAAGCAAAACATAGACTTGGCTTGTTCTTCAATGGAGCAACCAGTAGGTCCAGTTTCAACTGCCTCCCCCCCGCCACAAAATTGGCCTGACCTGTTTGCAGCAACACCCTCCCTTATGGTGACAGAAACATTAGAACGAATGCAACCAATCTACTGCTTTCTCTGGTTGGGATTTCATTACCACCAGCTGAAGACATTCAATATGTTTACACGTTCAGTCCTAGTAGTTTTTGTTGTTGAACAATGTGTCAATGTTCTTTGTGGTTGATCGGGTAAGAGACAGACTGGTAAAGATGTGTGAGAGTGACAAGAGAAGACAGAAAGAAATAGACTCGAAAGACAGAATGTGAGACAGGAAAAACCATAAGCAACAGAGAGCAAGAGAAAAGCTTCCAAACTATAGAACGTAATACTGCCAAACAACAACGGTACAGACCTCCCTCCCCCTCAGCATTCCTGGGTTCCCCAAAGCAGCAGAACTCCATTGAATAGATTCCCACCCACACTCTTGCATAATAAATACTAGAACAGCTACTCAGAAATGGAACCCCCAGCCCAAATGCACAGGTTCACTGTCTGAGGAGAGGGTTAGCAGGGGCTGAGGGTAGGTGGGGTTCGAGATGGCTAATGGTAGGTGAGGGAGAGGATTAGTGAGGGCTGAGGGTTAGTGAGGGGTGAGGATCCCCTGGCCTCACTGTGCTCTCCTAGTGCTGCACCTCCCACTCACCCTGCTCTCGCAGTGCCGCCCAACCACCCCACCCCTCGCCCTGCTCTCCCAGTGCCCCCCTCCTTGTCCTGCTCTCCCAGTGCCCCCCTCCTTGTCCTGCTCTCCCAGTGCCCCCCTCCTCAACCTGCTCTCCCAGTGACCCCTGACCCTGCACTCCCCATGCCCCCCACCCCCGACCCTGCTCTCCTGGTGGTCCCCCCCTGACCCTGCTCTCTTGGTGGTCCCCCCCGACCCTGCTCTCTTGGTGGCCCACCCTGACAGAAAAACATTTCTAGTGCCACCCCCCACACTTCACCCTGCTCTCATAGTGCCCCCCCACCCTGCTCTTCTAGTGCTGCCTGCTCACCATAATCTCCTCGTGCCCCCGCCCACACCCTACCCCACCAAGTTCGCTGCCTTCAGTTGCCAGGAGGATCCACTTTGTCTCAGTTTGAATCCTGCGAGCAGAAGATAGTTTATTCAATTACAATGCCAGAACTGGTATTTATCGGCATTGAACAAAGTCGGTGCCAAAAAACATCGGTAAATGGTAATACCAGGATTGTAATTACATTTAGCCAGAAACTACGGCTGGCCAGACCGGATCTCGCCATCCATTAATCCGGTTAGCCGGGGTTTAGTGTATAATGATGGAAAACATTTATAAATAGAGGCAGCACCTCTAACCACGATTAAGCTCAAACGATTTCTCAAATAGACAATGAAACAGCATGCAGCATACCTGGGTATCAAAGACGTTGGTCAAGTCCACTCCATATTGATGATATAAGCAGTCAGAGACCAGGCGGCAGTCGTGGATCACCTGAATAAAGAACAATAAGAAAACAGTCAATTACGTTAACAGATCTGTAAACTTATCACTTACTGGTAAACTCTTAATTGCCTCATCTCCAGAGAAAAGCTGCAGCCTGTCTAATCCTTCTCACTGGCTGATCCTCATTCCTGGTAATAGCCTTGTAAATGTGCGCTGCCCTCACTCCAACCCCACAATACCCTCTCCTGTAGTGTGGCAAACAGAACTGCACACAGGACTCCAATGAAGGTTTTATATAAATAACATTCATTCCCACTTTTATATTCTATTCTTCTGGCCAAGGACACCACTTATATTCTCTCTGTCCTGGTCTACATTAGCTGCTACTTTCAGCATCTGTGATTTTGTGAATCTGAATCCCAGATCTCTTTGCTCCTCTCCACCTCTTAAATTCTTACTATCTAATGTATAGTTGGCTTGTTTATTCCTCCTACCAAAGTGATTTGCTTTACATTTATCTAGATTAAACTTCAAGCCTGTAGGTTAAGATACATTATTGGAGTAGAATAGGGGGAGTTGTACTCTGCCTCTGAAGACATGCTCTTCCTGAATTGGGAATGCTTGTTGCCAATACTGGGTGCCAAATTAGCACTGATTCCTCTCAAGCCTCATGCTACCAAATGGTGGATCTGTGCGTCAGTGTACTTACTTATGGGGAGAAATTCTGTCCGGGTCAACAGTTCATCTCTTTGTGTAATATTTCAAGTGTCCAAAACATGACAAATTGTTAAATTCAGTATCAACTGCAAGGATTTAAGAATTTGCCAAATTCTAGACGCTCTGGACTACTTCATAGTTAAGAGTACATCTCCACCTAAAAGGAATGTTTTACCCCCTAATCCAGAAAGGATTAAAATTCTCTGTACCAGTGATTCGTACTCAAGCATTGCACTGCAGTTTCTTCATCCTGAAGGCAGCAATCGTTTCATCTGCTCAAATGTTGTGAATGATCCTGAGCACGAGAGTAAAGTTCAGGATAACACTGAAAAACCTCTGGTTCCATGAATGAACAGACGACTTGGTCACCTTGGTTTCCAATGGTTTTCTTCCCTAACTTGTCAAGCTCTTCCTACAGTTGACTGTCTAGGGTAAATAAACGTACCTTCAGTATGTTAGAGTCTGTCAGAATCATCGCAAGCCCATTCTTAAACGCCACCGCTCCAAGGAGGGAGATGTCAAACAGGTAAATTTGGCTCTTTGTTGCGATCTAAAATGGCGAAGAATTAAATGGTACCTAAAAGGCAGTAAAATGATCTGATGGATAGAAACCTTTACATTATTGGATCCACTATGCACAGAAGTGTTTTTTTTTCCACACTTGCTGCCAACTGCTTGACGAACTGTTTTGGTGGCAAGGCCACAAAAATATACATTTACATCACCAAAGGCAGAAAAGAGTGAGGTCTAACCCAAATGTGAAAGGGGAAGCTGTGAAGAAAGATTAATGAAAAACAACTTTGCATTCTTAGTATGGGAAGAAAACAGGGAATGGGATTAGAATACAAAGCTCCAATTGGGGAGTGAACATCAGCACAGACACAACGGGGCAGGAACAGCAATGCTCTCACGCATTTCATGCTGAGCTGTGTTGCTCACCAGGAAGCTCGCAGGGAGTTCCTGATTCCTGCCATCCACCTAGTGAGGGCTCAAACCCGAGTTTGGTTGGATATTACATAACCAACCGGTGACTATCCTCCTTGCTGGAGGGTGGGGGATAAGCGGGGCCCCCTCGGAGCTGGAGATAGAGACCAGACATCTTATGAGAAGCTTTCTTGAAGCTCTCTTATGGAGACGAATATTTGAGGATGTCACCATTGCTCTTTAGTCCTTCTGGAAACCTGCGCATCATACGTTCCAGAATTAGGTAAGCAGAGTGCACCTTCCATTCCAACAATCTATCTCTGGAATTTCCATGTGTAGGTGGGATACATGGAATGGTGATGGGTTTCTGCAGGTGTCAAACACCCAGCTGACCCCAAAAAATGCTATTAGGAAGAGAAGGAAGAAAAAACAGAAATATTTGAAATGGGTCAGGCTCCATGCATTCATTAACACCAAGATGGAATATTACCTGCAACCAACATAGCTTTCCAAAGCGACAGACATCAACACCTTCCACTGCAACTCCAATCACACTCTGCTGCTTAATGTGCAGGATCTGTAAGGAATGAATTAACACACTCTGTATTTTCAAATCATTGGTCAACTACTTTCCTATTGAAACATGGGGGAGAAGAAAATACAGTGGTATGGGAGAGAGGATTAGGAATTGTGGAGGCTCACGTGGAGTTGCAGATACAAGTTGGGTTGAATAGCCCGTTTCTGTACTTCACAATCTATGATCACAAGATCAGTATGGATGAAAATGGTCATTTGATCTCAATCGTCCCAGAATCCCCACCCTACTTTCTTCCCATTACAGCAACAAGCTGTTTTGAACGATTCAACGTCCTGGTGTCTGTCCTGAAATGGCTTTTTTTTAGAAAAAACTCTAAACCTATGTCCTCTTGTTCTATACTCTCGGTGCATCCAGAAGTTTTGTTCTGGGTTTACTTTATCAATCCCATTTAAATTTTATACATCTCTATAAGATACCCTCTGAAACATTAATTTTCAAGACTGAAGAGCCCAAGTTTATCTAATTGTTACTCACAGCTTATTTCTCTAACACTGGGGACCACTCTTGTTGCTCCCTTTACACTGCCTCGAGGGCCTATGTCATGGTGTACAGAACTGCACACAGTATTCTAAGTATGACCTGACCAGCACACAGTATAGCTTGAACGTGACTTCCAAGTCACCACAGATCAATGCGAAAGTGGTGCGTAAACTGTGGTAAAAAACACAGAAACCAGGTTCAAGTCCAGATGTGACAGATTCTGCTGTATGATTATGTGCCAAATACTGGTATTGTTGCAATTATAAATGCCCTTTTGTCTGTTGAAGCCAAGCTTTTTAATGCTATTAATGCTGCACAGAGGTCACTTCAGTCCCTGCCAAATCTAATTTTGAAGTGGGAAATAAATAGCTTCTCTACTTGAATGAGTTCCGGTAGGAATAGGGTGCGAGTACTAGAGCCCGAACCAGCACGAGATATAAGAACAGCAATCAACTCACAGCAGGGCCAAACTTTTGGTGAAACTGGTCAATGACAAGAAACATCAAATCTGTCTCCTCTTCTGAAAAATACAAAATAGCAGATTGATCTCAAGTACATCTCTTCAAGTTACCAACATTGACAAAAGCAAAATAGTGATAACTAGAGCTGTGTAGGTACAATGCGTATAAGTTACTCAATTTCTACAGATTTATTGTGTGTGTGAGGGGGGGTCATCCTCAGTCAGGATGCCTAATGTCATGGGAGGGCTTGAGCCCAGAAAGTTTGGGAACTTCTGCCTTGTCAAACACGGCAGTCAATTTGCACACAGCAATACCCCACGGTAAGCCATAAAGTGAACAACCAATTAATCTGCAAGATTGTTGGCCAGGGCACTGGGAGATATTCCCTGCTTCTTTTGAATGGAATTCGTAACATATCTGAACTGGCAAACTTTGGTTTAATGTCTCATCTAAAGGACAACACTTCAGCAATGCAGCACTTCTCTAGTACTGTGCACCAGGTGCCCACAGGCCTCAGTCCTCCAGGTCTCTGCACATCTCCCATGCTCCTCCTCCCCGAGACCTCAGTGCAACCTTCAGTGACAAAATCTTCCTTGTGCATAAACACCATTTATCATTTATCTAAACACCAAACATATGGAAAGAAATTAAAACTGTTAGGCTACCTGAGGATTCCTGCCACCCGAAAGGTACTTCTGGAGGTTTTGTCGTTACATTTTCCAAGTTGTTCCTTTGAAAATAAGTTTAAGAACAACTTTAGGTTACCATGAGGTCTTATGAATGTCTCAACAGTTAAATAGAATATTGGTCCTCAGTCAACACAGCATGAAGCTCACAGAGCAATTCAATCAGTTGTCATAGACAGCGACTGCGACATTGACTCAACTGTTGAAGCAAAAATCTTGACAGCCTTACATTCAGGACAGTTTCTGCAAGAACTTCTTCCCAGAAATGTCATCTGCTGAAGATCTTGAATGCATCACTGCTCAGGGCATATACTGTAATACAGTACAAAGCTTGCACAATAGTGTGTGTATGTGGGGGGGGGGGGGGGTGTCATGAAGCAGGCTAATGTTTGCTGAGTGGAGGGAGAAGCCGAACCAGTTGGCACTCAGGAGATCACCTAAGTCTGGTGGATGAGGCTATGGAGATACTGACATTTGTACACGGACAAAATGTCAGTTGTCAAAAGCAGTCTCCGAGACGCTGCCCTACATGAAGGGCGCTATATAAATGCAAGTTGTTGTTTTTGTTGTTAGTTCAGAAGCAGTATAAAAGCACCACCTTTAGTTGTACATTAGTAACTGAACTTTAGATTTCAATTACAAAACACATTTGGAGCATCAGAATGTGGCATTTATAATCTCCGTAGCACGATATAAAGGAACCACAAGATAGCTGTCTTACTTGTCAGCGTGTCTCGGCTTATTCACTGTTTCACAGGATACGGCATCAAGAAACTCCACTGAAACACACAGATTTATTACAGAAGTGCATGAGAAAACAAACATTCAAATTCAGAAGAGGACTTTTTATAAAAAGACCCAAATTCCCCTCAAATAGGATTAAAAAAAAAGTTTTATACAATGTATTTATATTTAGAGTGGAAAAGGAACATCACTATTAAACAGATAAATGTATTCAAATTTGTAGTTTCCACTTTGGGCAGTATTACACTTGCTGTACATGATTGGCAATTAAATATTGCAGAATAAAGCATCACCACTTGCACTTATATAGTGCCCTCCATGAAAGGTAGCATTTCAAGAGTGCTTAAAATAACAGAAGGCTGTGGATGCTGGATCCATTCAAGTATATAGATTTGTGTTAGGTAAGGGTATCAAGGGTTATGGGGAAAGGGCGGTTAATTGGAGTTAAGGTACAGATCTGCCATAATCTAATACATGGCAGAACAGGCTTGAAGGGCTGAATGGCCCACTCTTGTTCCGATATTCCTACCTTCCTATTATACAATATATTTAGAAGGAACAGAGAGAAAATGGGAGGTAGGGGAGCAGTATTGGTACGACACTCTATAATTGCAGAGATATAAATTATGAGGGGTACACAAGATGGAATCCATGTGGTTAGAAATAAAGGATAAAACAGGACAAGTGACACTATTGGACCATGTACAATGGAAACTGCTTAAGCCTGACACATCGCGACAGGGCATTTTGTCCGAATTAACTGGCGTCCGAGGTTAACCAAAGTTTTCTTTCTTTCCCGCCCAGTAGATGAGCAGCAGCAGGTCACCGTCTCTATCCAATTTCAGTTCTTGGTGATGCGGTTATGAACACCTCGGAGCCGCCGCTAATTGGTCTCTTACCGTCCACTAGATGCAGTCACTGCCCACCTTCCCCTCACTGGTTGCTACTGATTGAAAGCCCAGACCCATTGTGAATGGATGGAGTTCGCTGTAAATCAATCGTGATTTGACTTCTCATCTCCATTCCCTCGTTTGGTTCTTCCCTGTTCCTCCGCCCCTGACTGATTGACAGCCCGGAGCTCCTTGTGAATGGTTGTGAATGATTAGAAAGGAAAAGAGGAATCATAAGGAGAATATTGCAAAAAAACAATTAAAAACAGCAAGGTACTCTACAGGCATGTTAGCAATGTACTCTATGGGTTTGTTTGGAACAAAAGTAATGGTTAAAGTAGTGATAGCCCCATTAAGGGGAGAAGGGGATAAACTCACAACAGATAATAAGGAAATGTTGGAAATAAACAAAGAAAACTGATAAAGAAATTTAGTAAGAACAGAAGGGACAGTATAGAATCACAACAGTTAAGAGAGGGAAATATTAAATTACACACTTAAAGAGGACAAAGCACATGGCCCAGGTAGACTGCACCCAAGGATCTTTACGGAGACTAGAGAGGAGATAGCTGAGGCTCTGGTACACCTATTTAAGAACTCTGTAAAGAAAGGAGAGGAGAATGGCAATATAATAACCATTTTTCAAATGGGTGATAGAGCTAATCCAGGAAATTTAGTTTAACGTCAGTTGTGGGCAAGGTATTAGAATTCAAAGTGGAGAATATAATTGTGAGCAGCCAGCATGGTTTTACAAAAGGAAGGTCACACTTGACTAACCTTATTGAATTCTTTGAAGATGAAACCGATAGAATAGGCAAGGGAAGTGCAGTGGATGTAGTGTATGTGGATTCCAGAAGGTCTTTGATAAAGTGCCATATGAGAGGCTCATGACTAAAATAGGGGTATGTGGAATAGTGGGAGAGATAGCAGAATGTTAGGAAGCTGAAAGCAAAGGGTGGAGACTCGTGTGGAGTCTCAGCACGGACGAGTTGGGTTGAGTGGCTTGTTTCCATGCTGTACATTCTTTGTAAATCTTTGAACTGCGGTATTATTCCATCCGCCTTGCCCATCTTCCAATCGCACCTGAAGACCTTCCTCTTTGACTGTGTCTTTGGTCAGGTCCCCTTTCTCTATGGCTTAGCCACTGTTAAGCACCAGAGAGGCAAGTCTGCTACAGACAACTTGGAATGCAAAGTGACTAAATTTTCCAGCATCAAATGACCGTACAATCTTTTGGGAGTTGGATTTCCTGTTTCTCCAGAATTAAATAGCCTCACAACAAGGCAACAAGATTACAAGCTCAGCTCGAGTAGCATCATGATATCAGGTATATCGCACACATCCAATGGACGATTATTTTCTTGAGCACTTATACCAAAATAGTAGGATCCAGAATAAAATAGTACAATACTCCAAAAT
The DNA here is from genome assembly GCF_018977255.1 of Callorhinchus milii. Classification (NCBI taxonomy): domain Eukaryota; kingdom Metazoa; phylum Chordata; class Chondrichthyes; order Chimaeriformes; family Callorhinchidae; genus Callorhinchus; species Callorhinchus milii. Next base: position 20,741,490 of record NW_024704750.1, on the reverse strand, counting down.
ATCTCTGAGCTTTGCACCCAACCCGGCCAAGAATGCAGAAGCAATGAGAAAGCAGCAGTGCCTCCACTTTGGTGCTGCAGTCTGTGCCCGGGCACATAGAAAAGCTGTTTTAGACAATAAAGCACTTACAATTTTTGATTTCATGACCAAAAAACATTTTGACTCCAGGAAGCTTCCGGTTATTTTCCAAATCTTCAACTGCAGTAAGAAGAAAACCAGAGTGCCATTAGGAGCTGACCAGAGAGATTTATACAGTTTGCTACACCCACTCTGCCACTCTCTGATCACTAGTTGCATAAAAGAGAACTGATTGGGGGAGAACTTTCTAAAGATTTATAATGCAATGTAAGTAATAGCATGATATAGGGCCTTTCACGTTGTGAGGATGTCTCAAAGTACTTCACAACGATTTCCTGCAAAGTGCAGAGTGTGTGTATTTGGAGGCGAACAAGGCAGCCAAATTGCGCACAATTTCCCACAGGGCCTTTTTTTTTAAAAAACATATAAAGTGTGAGGAAAATCTACACCAGCCCCTAGGAATTCCCCAGCAGGAAAATTCAAAATCCCCCCCTCCAGTAAATTGCCCTTTCATCATAATAATAAAGTTAATAAAGTTAATGGTGATTTTGTTGGCAGTCTCCAAGGGGGTCAGCATATTGTCAGTTTTTACAGAATGTTTGGCAAATTTTACAGAATATAACTTGATCGTTAAAGAAATTGTACGATTTCAACAACTTGCATTTATATCGCACCTTTCACGGGGGGGGGGGGGTAAGCTTCCTGGAGCGCTTGACAGTGGTGGAGTCTGACCTCGAGTCGGGGGGAGAGGGGAGGTGACCGTGAGCACGATTAGGAAGGAAGGTCTTTAGGCGGGATTTGAAGGTGGGGGCGGGAGGGGGGCACGGCGGAGGGATTGAGGGAGTTCCAGAGCTTCAGGGCGTAGCGGCTGAAAGCACAGCCGCCAATGGTGGAGCGGAGGGACGGGAGACGAGAAAGGCGGCTGGAGGGAGCCGAGCGGAGGCAGGCGGCGGCGGAGTCAGCAGTGCGGATAGGTAGGGCGGTGGGAGGGCACGGACAACAACAACAACACGATTCCTTTCACGTCGGGAGGACGTCCCGAGGCGCTGTGCAGTTGGGTCGGGACCCGAGGGGGTTGGAAGACGGGTTATGAACTGATCAAGATTTTGCTGCTTTCCTGTTATTTTGATCATGTCTGAGGTTCGAAACAGACACACGAAGCATTGCTTCATCTGCGGAAATCTGCTTTTGACGTTCCCGGACGTGGGATAAAAAGGTTCAGTCTCCCCATCAGTGACCACCCCTTATAAAAAAATAATATGACTTGGGCGGGGAGGGGGGGGAGACAGGAGCCCCGGCCAGGCGATGGGGCCGATGGCAGAGCTGGAGTTGCACGACTCCCCGACAACTTCTTGAGCGCCATCAGCCGAGACGAGGCCTCCAGGGAGCGGCCCTCATGCCGCAGCCATCGATTTTACTCCCTCCCATTCCCCGGCGCCCTCACTCACTGAGGTCCAGGGCGATGGCTTTAGTGCCGGGGTCTACGTGCCGCAGGAAGCCGGCGTAGGAGCCGCAGGCCAGGGTGACCCTGAGCCGCCTCCCGAGGAGCCGCTGCAGCCAGGCGGCCTCCATGGGGGCCCTCGCTTCCCGCCCAAAGTAACGGTCGCCGCATGCGCTCCAACGGCCGAGTCGGGAGGAGGAGCAGAGGGGGAGGGCTGTATTTGAACGCTCGCGGCCGTCGGCGCGCGCGCTGCGGTCGGGTGTCTTCGCGAGGCGCGAGCCTTCCTCCCGGAGCCGCACGAGGAAGAGAAAGCCGGGCTGTGATTGGCCGGAGCCTCCGCGGGGCCGGAGCCGCGCCACCTCAGCCCGTCCTCGGCAATCTCCGTGACTTCCAGACCCGCGCAATCGAGCGACCGCGCCCATCGATTCGACCGCCCCCCTCCCTGCCCGGTTCGCCCCCTTCCCGCCGGAACCGACGGGAAGCGGGCGGCCTGGGGGCAAGGGCGGCCCGACATTCCTCACAGCGGCGGGGCCGCCGGGCGCCGAGGGGCTCGGGGGTGAGGCGATCGCCGGGTGGCGGACGGGTCGGGGCGTGTAGGTGCTCGACTACTCTCGCCTGGGGGGGCCGGGGTAGAGCCGCAATGGCGGGCGGCGGCGGCGGCGCTCGGAGGGACTCAGGCAGAGCCGCTGAGCAAGCGGCCGCCCCGCTCTCCCTGTCAGACAGCGCGGCTTCACCCTCTTCCAAGCCAGCGCCATCTTGGCTCGGCCAGAGGAGCGGCGCGGCGGGCGGGTCGGCGGAGGTAAGGAGCGAGGCAGCCGGCGAGTGTGCGAGAGGGAGGGCGGGGGGGCAGGGAGGAGCCGGGCGGGCGGGGGGCTCGCTCGCTCGCTCCGGGGCGTTTCACGGCTGGCGCCGCGCACTGGGATAAGAGCTGGAAATGGTGACGGGGCAAGGGCGAGGCGGCGGCGGGCAAGGCCGGAGCAGCTGCTTCCTCCTCGGCCCCCCCAAGGCCGCGCGCTCGCACTCGGCGGTTCGTCGCTCGGGCAGCGGCTCTCGGGCAGCACCGCAGCCCCGGCTTTAGTCGCACTTGCCCCGGCGGGAGGGCTGGCGGCCCCGTTTAAAGGGGCCGCGGCCCGGGCCTATCCCCCCCCCCCCCCCTCCCCCTCCCCCCAATCCCACTCGGGGGGGGGGGAAGGGTAGAAAAAAAATGGGTTCAGAGGTTTAATGGTGACTAATGTTCACTCTCCTCAACTTTGTGTGTGTGTCTCTCCACTAAGCCGTAGTGAAACTGAGTTTATTCTCGGCGACAGAGTGCAGGCCCGGCCTCGTGTGGGAGAGGGTGGTGTGGGGGAGACTTTACATGTAAAGTGTGTGTATGTGGGGGGGTGTTGTGTGGTGGGGGGTGTTGGGGGGGTGTGTGTGTTTGGGGGGGGGGGGGTGTGGGGGTAAATCATTGATCACCATAGTGCAGGAAGTGTGTGTATGACTTTTAAATTCAAAGTCTGTGAGGTGGGAAATTTACACTTGACTGAGAGCCCATGAGGAAGCAGAGACCTGAAACGTTAACCAAGTTCCTCCTGTGCAAAAAGCAAATCGTTTTATTTCCATTTGTTAAGATTGGGGGAAATTATTTATTCGTCAACATCTTAGAACCGGTCACGTCGGGGGGTGCTGAGAAGGATACCGTGCGCGCGTCCTTCGAAGCGTTTGGACTATTTTTTTTTCACGTATGCAATAACGCGCTTTATTATTTTCAAGTTACATTTTTGAAGTCTCAGCAGCAGTGAACACTTTGTAAAATTTCCGATTGCTAATAAAAGAACAGTGTTCAGGAAACGGGCACTTTCACTTGACGATTACTGTGAAGTGTTTTTGAGATGCTTTAGATGTACAGCATTAAGGTGCTGTAAAAATGCAAATTCTTTCTTAGCGATGTTTGAGGATGTTTAGTTCTTTTATGTTTAGTTTTCGAAATATCCCTGAGATGATATTTTCTGCACCTGCCCAAATAAGCATAGGGTGGTTTGAGCTTGTTACAGAACCATAAGGTGGCTTCCCCTTTCTGATCGTGTTATTGACTTCTGTAGGTGCTTTCCAATACCTCGGCCAAAAGTGTGTATATACCTTGTTTGTCTATGTGTACAGTGAATGGCAACAACAACAACAACAAGATTCCATTTATAAAACGCCTTTCACGTCAGGAGGACATCCCAAGGCGCTGCACACTATTGATGAGGCATCAGAGCTTAGTTTGATCCAGACCCCCTTGATGTCCACACTTTCGTGGAGGGGTCACCGGGTAGGCTCAGGGCAGGAATTGGGGCTTATTTTGTTTTGACTCCCACCCCCCCTTCTCCAGGGACACCGATACTGAGAAAAATCCAACAAATCTTGGTTACTGGCCTGGTTGAGAACCAATTCAGCTTTCTGATATCGTGAATGCTGGGAAGTTGGAACATGTAGTCACCAAACTGTGGATTAGAAAGTGCAGAGTTCACACGAGAAAGGTTATTGAGGTTTGGAAACGGTGAAACATTCTTGTGTGCCTTCTTCCCCTTCCTGAATGGCTGAACTGTATTGTGATAGTCAGGATGGTGATTTTAGAAGCAGAATAAGGTTATGATAAAATTGCGTAAGCTATAGTCTTGCATCATGTGACATAGCGAATAACGGAATAAATAGCTTTGCTGTAGTTATTCTGAAGCAGTATTTAGTAAGTGGAGCTGAAAACCATTAAAACTGAACTAGTCTGTTGGCTAGCTTCCACAACTTGTGTTTCGTGCAATAGGGTGCAGCACGTTTGTGAAGCATTAACTTCTGAGTAAATGTTGCAGTGTAAACCTGAAAGTTTTCTGTGTGAGAGCTGAGAGATGTCTGTGAGAAGGAAGGCTATTGCCATGTTTTTGAACAGTTGTCTTTTCTATTGTGTTTAATAGGTTAATAAAGGCTGACAATGTTTGCAAAAAGAGAGAAATTGCTAAATCATTACTGAGCAGTTTTTATTGTACAGGTGACACAGAGTGGCAGGAAGTGGCTTCACATGTCCCACGTGTCAAGTACAGACTCAGTTTGTTGGCTGCTTTTTCGGTTGGGGAGCAGCGTGTGGCATGCGGGGGAGAGGAAATGAACTCTATCAGGGGAGAATACAGTGTAAGGTGCCCCAGTAAGCAAGAGTGCGGCTAATAACATCAACCAATGAGCCACTGCATTCACTCTTTAATGATTGATCTGGAACATATGTGTGGTCGTCTGACAGTTTTGCTGGGATATTTGCTTGTATCTGTGGGATGTGCAGGACGGGAGACGGGGTTTCAACCCTGTGGCCAACCATTTGATTATTTCTCTTCACTTCCTGAAATCTAAATATATTGGTCATTGGGTTCTGAAGTGGCCGATACTGTTTAATGAAGATAAATGTAAAGCAATGAAACTGGGCCAGGGAGTATAATAATAAGCCTTGGATTTGATATTGTGCCTTATCATTGTCTTCAATATCTCAACATCTTTCACAGGATTTCTATTGTAAAGTGTAGTGACTGAGTGTAGGCAATTGTGGCAGCAAAGTCTGACACAGCAAATTCCCACAAACAGACATGACTAATCTTATCTGGGTGATTGTTAGCTAGGGTGCCGAGAGAAACTCTTCCCAAATTTTGTCCTGTGATCTATATTGTTCGCCTGACCCACAGGCGGGACCTTGGTTTAATGTCACTTATGAAGGTGGCACCACAATTCACAATAAAATCCTATGAAGTGCTTTGAGTTGTCAAGCTTTATGATATAATAATAATCACAATAATAATGATCTTTGCATTGATATACTACCTATCACATTGTCGGAATATCACAGGATTTACTGTAAAGTTCAGTGACTATTTATAAGCACTGTCCCACAAACACCCATGAAGTGAATGACCAATTTTTATCTGGGGGATTGTTGGCCAGGACACCGGGAGAAACTTCCTTCTCTTTTTGAATAGTGCCTTGCGATCTTTAACATTCACCGTAAAATTAGGTACCCAAAGCTGAACTTCCACTGAGGTCTGAGCAGTGAATCCCTGGATTGTCAGTCTTGACTGCCGGAGCAGAGGCGAAAGGGCATCAACTATCACATCTATTCTCCAAAGCCTGATTCCTGATCTTTCCCCATCTCCTCTAATCCTCTTTCTTTGCATGAGTTTATCTCATTCTTTTATAAATTGACTCTGCGTCAGCAGCCTCCCCTAAGCGAATCATCCTATACTCTTGACAAAGGGTTAACAGGAGCTGAATGGGATGACTCCTTGCCCTGAATAACTGGTCTGCACTTCCAGGTCTTGCCGATGAGCCAGGCTGGGAGGTACTGTCATCAGCAGTACCTTGGAGTACTGCGGACCCGCCTGGCTCAGGACCCGGACTACCGAGAGCGCCTCAGAGCGCTGAATCGATTCCGACATTACACTACCAGGCAAGTCACCTTGGAGCCAGTTCAGCTCCAAGTTGACTGTTTGTGGGACACTGCTATGCGCAATGGCTGCCGCATTTCAGCCATAAAATATAACGTCAATTCACTTTACCGTATATTCTATCAAGCAATTTGAAACATCATGAAGATGTGATAAGGTGCTATATCAAATGCACGGATTCCTATTATTAACTCTGCAGCTTGTGTCCTCTCGCACCAAGTTCCGTGAACCCATCACTCCCATTCTCGCCCGGCTCCACTGGCTGCCCATCCCCCGGGGATATTGTTCAAAATCCTCATCCTCGCTTTCAAAACAACAAAATTACATTTGTAAAGCGCCTTTCACATCTGGAGGATGTCCCAAGGCACTGGACAGACAAGAGTTACGGACCCGAGCTGGGGGTCGGGGTGGGGGAGGGTGGAGCTCCACCCTTTGGAGCTCCATTCCACAGTCCTTTAGCCTTGCTCCCTCCCTTGCCTTCTTCAAAGCCCATCTCAAAACCTTCCCCTCCGACTGCAGCTTTGGTCACCCTCTCTACCCTCCTCCCAGCCTGATCCCAACCCCAGTTCGGGTCCAAATCCCTGACTGTGCAGTGCCTCATGACGTGAAAGATGTTACATTATCGTATCAGGTCTCAACAACAAAATTACATTTGTATAATGCCTTTCACGTCGGGAGGACCTCCCAAGGCGCTGGACAGACAGAGTTTCGGACCCAAGTTGGGGGTCGTGAAAGGGGAGAGTGGAGCGCATGGGGGGAAAGCAGGTGATTGAAGGCATGGTCGAAGAGGAGGGTCTTGAGATGGGTCTTGAAGGGAGGGGATGAGGCAGAGGGACTGTAGGATGGAGTTCCAGAGGTATGGGGAAGAGTGGCAGAAGGCCCGCCTGTCAATAGTGGGGCGAGCGAGGCGGGGTACGTGAAGCTGGCCGGAGCGCTGAGTGGAGGGAATGAGCAGGATTGTAGAGGTTTAGGAGGTCGCAGAGGTAGGGGGGAGCAAGACAATGGAGGGCTTTGAAGGTGAGGACTAGGATCTTGAACTGTATCCTCTGTGTGATGGGAAGCCAGTGGAGTCGGGCGAGGATGGGGGTGATAGGGTCACAGAGCCTGGTGCAGGAGAGTACAAGGGCTGCAGAGTTCTAGATGATCTGCAGCCTATGGAGGGAGGAGTTGAGGAGGCCAACAAGCAAGGAGTTTGCACAGTCAAGCCTCGATGTAATGAAAGCGTATATGAGGGTTTTCCACGGCCTGCAGTGTGAGAAATTGGCGGAGCCGGGCGAGGTTGCAGAGGTGGGGGAAGGCAGAGCAGGACATGGCACAGATGTGAAGTATTAAGGGTCAAACAAGATGCCAAAGTTCCAGACTGGCTTAGTTAGGTGGAGTGTGCAACCACGGATGGTGATGCTATCAGCGCCTGAGGTGTGGAGGTGCTGATGGGAGTCAATGAGGAGAGCCTCGGTCATATTGACGTTCAGCTGAAGAAAATTGGCTCTCATCCAGGACTTGATGTCTGACAGACATTCTGTCAGCACAGCAGTCGTCCTGGAGTCGAGGGTGGAGGCAGAGGTAGAGTTGGGTGTCGTCCGCATACCTGTGGAAGTTGACCCCATGTCTGCGAATGATGTGTAACCAAGAGAGAGCATATAGATATTGAAAAGGAGGGAACCAAGGACAGAGCCCCGAGGAATGCCGCATGAGACGGTGCGGGGGCTAAAGGAGAAACCGTTTGTGGAGATGAAGTGGAGGTGGTGTGAGAGGTACGATCTGAACCAGTCAAGGACAGAGCCATGAAGGTTGACGTGAGAGGAGAGGCAGTGGATGAAGATAGAGTGATTGATGATGTCGAAGGCAGCAAAGAGGACAAGGAGGTAGAGGAGTTCTGGTTGCAGATGGACATAACGTCATTTGTCACATTTGTGACCAGGGCTGTTTCTGTGCTGTGGGCGGTATGGAAATCCGATTGGAGGGAAGTGGTTGGAGAGGAAGGAGTGAACGTGGGAAGCAACAACTCGTTCCAGGACCATGGAGAGGAAATAGAGGTTGGAGATGGGGTGGTAGTTTGAGAATAGAGGTGGGTCCAGGGAGGGTTTTTTAAGGATAGGAGAGATGACAGTTTCCAACTTCTCTGTTCCAACAGATAGTATCCTGACCTCTGTAGCCTGTCCTTTCCTTCTCCACTGTCATCCTTATTGAACCATACTGCACTTTCTCCCATCGCTGTCATCTCATGTCTGTGTTTCCAATACACCAGAGTATTACAGCTGTGGCCGCCCCAGTGTCTGATACAGATTCCTCATTGCTTTCTTTTGATTCCTGTGGCTCTGGATCTAAACTAAATGTAGATTCCCATTTGCCCTTTTAACGATCTTTCCCTCGTCAATCCCACTGTTCACAAAAAGGGAAAGGTTATTGCTACCCTCAGATTCTGTGTTGCTCAATTCCATAGAGATGCTACCACCTAGGGAATAATTCCACTCCCTATTTTCTCTCCCACACTCCACCACTTCACATTTCCTATATTAAACTCCATTTTCCACAAACCTGCCCCCTGGTAACCTGTCACTATCCTCCTGGAGCTACCTGCGCTCTTCCTCACTGTTACCAACTCCTAGTGTCATCCACACACTTGGATGATCAGTTTGACCTGTATTCAGAAGTTGAAGCACCACAGAGACCTGACACTTCTGATGCCATATGAGCATCAGTGATCTCTGATGCCAGTAATCCACATTTAGGAGCAGGTTCAGGTGTTTCTGTTGTTCGTAGTTTGTGTTCCTAATCACGGATGTCACTCTTTCTGCATTACAGTACATTTGGGGAAAGATGTGACTAGAGATTCAGGAACAATTGTCGACAATAACAAATTACATTTTACAAATGACATTTACATTTTGTACCAACCAGAGAAAGTCAGGAAATTCAGTGACATTTATGAATATTGGAAAGTGGATTACGTTTTCTTATAGTTGTCTCAATTGAAGCTTTCAATCAAATGCCTAGAATTTCCTGCAAAATACAGTCACTACACTTTACAGTAAATTCTGAGAAGTGCTTTCAGACATCCTCCTCATGTAAAATGAAAAGGTTATTATTAAATGCATGAGACCAGCTGGGAAACAAGGTGACTGGCTGTTGAAGACGTGTTCAGTCACGTCCGCTTCTGGCCGTCAACTCCTCCGACCGTCAATTCCTCCGTCGTCTGTCACCTTGTCCCCCGTTCCTCTGTGTATCACAGGGAGGGGTAGAGTGTGTATCACAGAGAAGCTGACCAGAAACCAATATCTCCCCTCAGTGAGTGGAAACATTTCAGAACTGCACCAGACTCAATCAGTGAACTTCTGAAGTGTCTGGTAGTTCTGCGTAGTACTTATAGACAGCTGGTTAACTGATGGTGAATTATTTGCTGGGTCAGGGTGAAGTTTACTACAACGTCCATCAATTTCCGTCTTCACTAATCTCCCTAGAGATTTGTTGATTTCCTCAGATTCACTGAACCAGTGTGCAACCTAGGCATCAGGTTCGTCCCATAGCTGTCCTTCCTTTCACACATCCTGTCCCTAACCTGGATCAATTTCTTCCACCTCTGTCAGTTGCCTGCCTCCGACCGCACCTTATCCCAAACAGCCAAAATACTTGTCCCCACGTTCGTCACCTCCCACCTTGACTACTCAAATGCTCTCCTTGCCGATCACCCCAGTTCCACTAGCCACAAAATCCAGTTAATCCAAAACTTGGCTGCCTGCATACTCACCTGCACTAAACTCTGTACCCCTATCACACCAGTTCCAGCCAGGCTCCACTGGCTCCCTCTCACTGAATAGATTAATTTCAAGATGCTCGTCTACAAATCCCTTAATGCCTTGGGGCCTCCCTGCCTCTCCGACCTGCTTACTCCCCAACCTGTTGCTTGTCCCTCGTACCCTCTGTTCCACCATTGGTGGGCTCGGTGTCAGCCATTATGCCCTGAACCTCTGAAACATTCTCCCTCAATCCCACCGCTTTGCCCCATTCTTGCCCATCTTCAGGACCGCCTGAAGACCTTCATGTTCAACCGTACTTATGGTCACTTCCCCCCGGGCCGGCGTCAGGCTCCACCACTGTCAAGCGCTCTGAGATGCTATGCTGTGTGAGGGCACTATATAAATCCAATACTGGTAAATAACTCAGTGATAAGATGGAGAAATGCAATGTGAGGTTTCCGTTTGTAGTGGTTTTAACTGGCAACTGCTCTTCGCCGACTTCGCCGGAACTCCATCTGTAGCAAGAGTAGCAAATCTGTCCGATTTTAGATCAACCTGATCCAGGCACTCAATCCATTTCACAGACATCTGCTCCTGTTCTGTCCATTAGTGGAGCAAGATCAAGCATCTCTTCTGTGATGCAGAAATACTCATCACTCCATCGAATAAATCTGATCTATTTCGCTGTGAGACATCTTTGCCATCCACATTTTTGTCAATATCAATTGAGTCGACAATACACTGTTGGGCTTTTTCATTGAGCTGTTTCTACACATTTTCAGCAAGGTCAGCATTTCCGACCGGCAGAGTGTGTTGTGAGAAGTGCAAAGTTTTGCTTTCTTTGGACCTAGAATGTCAAACAAAGACATAGACTTTGAGACTTATTTTCAACTCAAAAGTATTATTGTGTTGTGCTTTGTGCATATGTTCCTCCTCTTTGTGAATCTTACGGACAGCCTACATTCCACATCTTTATCATCGCGGATTTAACACTTGCATCTCTTCGATATTTGATAAGACACAAAATTCAAATATTGTAAAGTTCCATCCCAGTGGAGAGCAGATTATCTGCAGTAATATTGGGATGGCTCCTTTACAGATTAAAAAAAAGTGCAGATAATTGGACATTTTGTAAACTACCTGTTATTATTATTTTCCTTGCATTTGATATAGCGCTTTACACGTCATCTAGACGTCTCTAAGGGCTTCACAGAATATACTGTAAAGTTAATTGACTGTATATTTGTGGGCGAAATATACATGTATACATGACTGCATACATGTTGGCCATAACGCAAAATCGTACCATCAGGATTTATATTATTGTAGTTTCACACTGTGCTATTCTCTTTCTGTTTCTATTTTTTTTCTATGCCCTTTTACGACTATTCCTCTCTCGTGCCCTCTTGGTCACCTGTGGTTTACCTCAAGGCTCTATCCTTGGTCTACTCTTATTTACACGCTCCGTTGCAGTGATGTCATCCATAGACATGGGGTCAACTTCCACTTGTATGCGGATAATATCTTTTTTCCCGCTAGTCGTGACTCCAGGTATACCGACGTTCTGACTGCTTCCTTGTTAGACATCAAGGCCTAGATAAGCAGCAACTTCCTGCAGCTGAACATGGACAAGTTGGAAGCCATCCTCCTTTGGCTCTCGTCAATGTTTTCTCACCTATGGCATTTGACCTCCTTAACCTCCCTGGCCAATCCCTGGGACTGGCTGAACTACCCCACAACTGGTCCCTAACCTTTCCTCCACCTCTTTCACATCGCACGCCTCAGACCCTATTTTACATCCTTCACTGCTGAAACTCCCATCATTGTTTTCATCATCTCCTGCCTCAATTTTTCTAATGCCCTCCTCACCGGTCTCCCTATTAATATTGACTCTCACTCACTGAGTCTGTCTGTAATATTGACTCTCACTCTTGAGTGTGCAATATTGATTCACTTACTCTCTGTAATGAAATGTTGACTAATAATAATCCTTGAATTTAACAATGGAGGTGTGCAGTGGAAAGTTTGGGGAAAAAAAATGTTTTCTGAGCACTTTTAACGCATTGAAATATCACTTGCTTTTGTGAAGTTAGTGATTGTGTGTTTACAGGCCACGCTGCTGCAACGTTACACACAGCATAACCCACAAACAACCTTGAGGTGAAAGACCAGTTTATTTGGCTTGAATTAGCTAACTCTCTGATATTTTGACCCTCCCACAACCTGCAGATTATTCAGAACTCTGCAGCTTGTATTCACTCCTGCATTACATTCTGTGAGCCAGTCACCCCCATCTTCGCCCGGCTCCACTGGCTCCCCATCAACGACCGGCTTCGCTGACTCTTCATTTCCTAGAGGATCGAGTTCAAGATCCTCATCCTCACCTTTATGGCCTTGCTCCTCCCCATGTGACCTACTAAAATATTATCAATCTGACCGCTCCCTCTGATCTGCAGGCTCTGGCCTGCTCTATGTCCCCTGCCTTGCTCGCTGTACCATTGAATGTGGGCCTTTCAGCCTTTCTGCCCCCACTCTCTGGAACTCCATCCCAGAGCCCCCTTGCCTTGTCCCCTTGTCCCCTCCCTTGCCTTCTTCAAAGCCCGTCTCAAGAACCTTTTTCTTTAACTGTGTCTTCAGGCATCCTCTCACCTCCAAGTCCCTTCTCTTCCACTCCCTTGACTCCAACCCTCGGCTGAAAACCCTTCACTGTCCAGCGTCTTGGGATCTCCTTCCGATGTGAAAGCCGCTATATAAATTCAATTTGTTGTTGTTATTCATTCCCCATTCCTAGCTTATACAACAATAAGATATGTTGCAGTCGTGTGGGGGAGCGAGTACCAGCACAGATACGATGAGGAGAGAGCAGGAAATGGGTCATTAGATGTCAGCCTGTCTCAGTTGGCAGTACAATCTCACCTGTGAGTCAGGTGGTTGTAGGTTAATTTCCCACATTGGGATTTTGAACTCACAGTGTAGGTTGATACTGGTGCAGAGCTGGGGTGGGTGCTGCTTTGTTGGAGGTGCCGAGCTTCAGATGAGACGTTAAACTCTGTTTTTGTCCGTTGAGGTGGATGTCAAAGATTCCCAGGACCCTATTTGAAAGGCGAAAGGAGTTTCTCCTAGTGTCCTGGCCATCAGTCCCATCGGTAAAATTGGTAATTCACTTCATAGAGTTTAAGGGCCATTGCCATACCCAGATTGGCTGCCATGTTTGCCTACAAAATACACATTAATGATACTTCATAGTAAAAATTCTGTGAAGCCTTTGAGATGTTTTGATCAAGTGATAAAGTGCTGTATCAAATTCAAAGATTATTTGTATATTGGTGGAGTACTGGAGCACTCGACTCGCAATTGAGAGGACCCAGCTTTGATTCCCAGCGGGGTGAAACCGTAGGCAAATTTCCTTACTCTGTTTACCTAGCAGTAAGTAGGAACCTGGTTGTTAGTTGATTGGCAGATCATTTTTTGGGGGTAATATTCCCTTAATAATAAATAAATAAACAAACAAATAATACATTTGGTCACTCAATCCACGATTGTTTCTGAGATACTGCTGTGTGCAATTAGCTGCCTCATTTCGCCCACAAAATATACAATCAATTCATTTTTACAGTATATTTTATGAAGTGCTATGAGATGTCTCAACGACATGATAAGGAGCTATAACAACAACAACAACAACAACAAGATTCCATTTATAGAGCGCCTTTCACGTCAGGAGGACGTCCCAAGGCGCTGCACAGTTGGGTCATGACCCGAGCAGGGGGGAAATGGTCAGGGTGAGGGGAGGGAAGGGAGGGAGAGAGGAAGGGGGAAATGGTCAGGGTGAGGGGAGGGAAGGGAGGGAGCGAGGAGGAGGAAGAGAGTCGAGAGGGGAGCTGAAGGCACGGTCAAAGAGAAAGGTTTTGAGACCGGCCTTGAAGGAGGAAAGGGAGGAAGCAAGGCGAAGGCACTGGGGGATGGAGTTCCAGAGCCTCGGGGCTGAGAGGCTGAAGGCCCGACCACCGATAGTAGGGCGGTTGGGGCGGGGGACGTGGAGCAGACCGGAGCCAGAGGAACGGAGGTTACGGGCAGGTAGGTAGGGGGATAGTAGGTTGGAGAGGTAGGAGGGAGCAAGGCCGTGAATGGCCTTGTAGGTGAGGATGAGGATCTTGAAATCAATCCTCTGGGGGATGGGGAGCCAGTGGAGGCGAGCGAGGGTAGGAGTGATGTGGTCCCGAAGCCTGGTGCGGGACAGTACACGAGCTGCAGAGTTCTGAATGACCTGCAGCTTGTGGAGGGAGGTGCCGGGAAGGCCGGCGAGGAGAGAGTTCCCATAGTCCAGCCTTGAGGTGACAAAGGCGTGAACCAGGGTTTCAGCAGCGTGAGGGGTGAGGTAGTGCCGTAATCTGGCGATATTCCGGAGGTGATGGAAGGCGGTGCCAGTTGTGGTGCGGATGTGAGGGAGAAAGGACAGCTCAGGGTCGAACAAAACGCCGAGGTTCCTGACTGGCTTTGAGAGGTGGAGAGTGCAGCCTTGGATGCTGATGGTGTCAGCGCCTGAGGTGCGGAGGCGCTGACGTGAGCCAATCAGGAGGGCCTCGGTTTTTCGCACGTTGAGCTGAAGAAAGTTGTCTCTCGTCCAGGACTCGATGTCGGACAGGCAGGCTGTCAGGACATCGGTGGTCGTGGAGTTGAGAGTAGAGGAGGAAAGGTAGAGTTGGGTGTCATCCGCATACATGTGGAAGTCATGTTTGCGGATGATGTCACCAAGGGAGTATATTAAACTCCAGGATTATTATTTCTTAAATATTATCATGGGATTAGAATACAGAGCATCAGTGACACAACAGACGTTAAACCTTCGCATGAGACATTAAACAGAGGCCTGTTCACATCGATGTTAAAGATCCCATGGAACTATTAGAAAAGTGAAAGTTTCTGGCCAACAAATAAAATTGCTTACTCGCTCCATGGTTGTTTGTGGAATATTGCTGTGTGTAACTGGCAGCCGCATTTCACCCATAATATCCACTTTACAGTATGTGGAGTCCTGTAGCTCAGTGGTTAGAGCAGTCGCCTCACAAGCGAGAGACCTGGGTTCGATTCCCAGCAGGACGAAACCTTGGGCAAGTTTCCTTACTCCACACACCTAATAATAATCCCTCCAGAAAACAAAACATTAATAAAAATTGGTCACTTCAATCCACGGCTGTTTGTGGGACACTGCTGCGTGCAATTGGCTGCTGCGTTTCGCCCACAAATATACAGTCAATTCACTTTACAGTATATTCTGTGAAGCGTTTTGAGACGTCTCGAAGATGTTAAAAGCGCTATATCAAATCAAGGATTATTATGTTCTTTGAAGCGCTATGAGACGTCTCAACAATGTGATGAGGTACTGTATCAAATACAAGGGTTATATTTTATCATTATTTATTATATGTTATCTGAATAACATTAATCCTGTATTTGACATAGCCTTCCACATTGGGAAGATGTCTTAAAACAAGGAATTACTGTGAATTGACTGTATTTTGTAGGAAAATGGCCTCCTATTGCTGTGGTGTCTGACTATGAGCTGTTGTAAGCATGTGGTGAGTTGTACACAGAGCACTTGGCCCTCACGGTTTTGATCTTCAGTCTTTTCTTGGTTAAACATAAGATGTCAAACTCACATCGTTGTGTTTTTACAATGTGAAGTTTATATTGAGAAATCATCAAGTGGAGTCCTGTAGGTCAGTGGTTAGAGCACTCGCTTTGCAAGTGAGAGACCTGAGTTCAATTCCCGGCAGGTCAGGGCGAAACCTTGGGCAAGTTTCCTTACTCCACACAGAGCCTAATAATAATCCCTCCAAAAACAATAATAAAATTGGTCATTTTCAATCTATGACTGTTTGTGGGACATTGCTGTGCACAATTGGCTGCCGCATTCGCCCACAAATATACAGTCAATTCACTTTACAGTGTGTTCCGTGAAGCGCTTTGGGACGTCCTTCCGACGTGAGAAGCGCTATATCAAATGCAAGGATTATTATTATTATCTTTACTCCTCTGGTCTCACAGTACCTTCAAGACGCCACGTTTCTCCTGGGCGAGAGGAGCTTTCTATGGCAGCAGACTTACTTCAGAGTGAGAATGGGAGCAGCGCAGAGCTGGCAAAGCCTCTCCATCTGCAATACCTGGAACGTGCACTACGACTCGACCCCTTCCTGCGTCAGGCTGCTGTCGTCTTCAACAGGCCCATCTCCAGGTACCCGCACAGTGGCCAAGCACTCTGTCAAACTGCTTCTTTCTCTTCATTACTAAGTTAGTTATGGAAAATAATCTCAAGCTCCTCATCTATAAATTTTATCACACCCTCGCAGTTCCCTGTCTCTGGGATCTCCTACCTCACTCCTCTGCTCACCCCTGCATGCGGGTATCTCTCTGCATGCCATCATTGATGCAGAGCCTTCACCCTTAACCTCTGCCCCTGCGTCCCTCCACTCTTTGCCTCTCTGTTTTACCCCTCTATCTGACTTTAAATCCCATCTACAAACCTACCTCTTCAACCGTGCCTAGAGCCATGTCCACCCTGCTGCACCTCTCTTGCTCGGTGTCCGACCTGGTCTCTGTGAAGCACTCTGAACCGGTAGCCTACATGAAGGGTGCTCTCTAGGTACAAGATGTTGTATTTGGGCATCTGTGGGGTTTCATATATGCAGCAGTTTCCAAAGGGATTCCTTTGTAGGGAGAGTGGGGCCTGCTCAGTGGAAGTATGTCCTCTGACCTGCGGGAACTGCACTCATTCCCACATCATAATAATCCTTGAATTTGGTATGTCAAGAAGACAGCCTAAAGCACTTAATGGGATTTACTAGAAAGTGTAGTGGAAAGTGGGTTTCAAATCTCACTCGGTGCTCCGATTCTTCTGGGTTTCTGATCTCATTCAGCCCTTTGATTGGCCTCAGCATCTCGCCCTAAGCAGGAAAGCACTCTTGAGTCCCGATCCTGCCTGAAGGGTAATGTATTAATGCAGGCTGTTGGAGTCATGGTAACTGATCTTGGGAAGTTGTTTTACTTCTTCTGTTAAACCTTTGCAGCAGTGATGAGAGTGACGATGGTCTGGAGGAGGCTCCCTCACTATCCAAGCCAGGGCCTGCAAACCTGAGCCACATTAAGAAGGAACCAGTGGATGAGGACGTGGGAGAGAGACGGGCGCTGGCAGCCCCACGCTCACTCAATGGGGCTTTCCATCCAGGTGAGGCCACTTCACTGCTTGGGGACTCGGTTAATTTCTGCACCTCCCCCAATGGTACCGACCAGACTGTCTTATAAAGTGTATCGAAAGAGTAGCTTTGTGTGGTGAATGTTGTCTTGCTGAGGCACAGGTTGTCAGTGGGGCCTGGAATAAGTGGAGTCAGCAACAAGGCCAGCACTGCTATCATAAGATCAGCCTGGGCTGTCCAGAGCTTTCACTGAGTGGAGCTAGCTCCTCGGGGCGAGCTTTCTGAGGAGAGGTGTTGGGGGGAAGTGGCAGAGGGGGATGGTAAGCTCCCATGCCGTCTTTCTGCCCCCCCCCCCCCACGAGCTGACCATGTCTGATGATCCCCTGCTCCTAGTCTTGATTCACAATTTGGCTGCCCACAACCCAAGAATTCATACCTCACCATTAATTTTGCTCAGCTGGGTGTCTGACACATGTGGAAACCCATCACCATGCTAAAGACTATCCAAACCAAGCTGAGAATTCCTTGTATGCCACTGACACATGGAAATCCCAGAGATATTTATTGGAATGGAATGTGCAGTCTCTGTGTGGAGGGATGCATCCTGCTTACTTGATTCCGGAAAGTATCAGGTGCAGGTTGGCAAGAGCTAAAGCTTGGGGGGACCCCAGAGTGTGCATTGGAGTCTTCTGGAGTCTTAACCAGCTAAAACCACATAGTTAGTCGAAGGTGTTGATTTTTTTCAAAAGCAAATTAGATAGATTTATTTTAGGAAATAATATCTTGGGATACAGTATATAGTTTAGGACATGGCATGTGCCAGGACGGTAGAAGATGAACTGGATGGACCTTGGTTTTCTTTTGTCTAGCAATTCTTATGTTCTTATGCCATTGATATCACTGTCTGGCAGCTTTCCCAATGCTTCTCCAGTTAGAACTACCTTAGGGCTTTGGTTTGTGGGGTTAAAAGGAGCTGAGTGGGAGGACTCCCTGCCCCAGTGACTGGTCTGCCCTTCCAGGTCCTGCTGATGAACCAGGCTGGGTATGCTGTCATCAGCAATCCCTGGAATACTGTGGACCACCTGGCTCAGGAACCGGACTATCGAGACCGCCACAGAGTACTGGCTCGATTCTGACATTCTGTTGCCAAACGTGACCCTGGAGCCAGTCCAGCTCTACCCCACTCCCTAGAGGATAGGGAGGACAGTCACTTCCTGCATGGAGGGCGGGGTGGGGAGCTGTATACCCGCTGTTGTTGTTGTAGCTAGGCAGGATGCTGGTTGCCATTGAGGCACTGGCTGGCGACTGAAGGAGATGCTCAGGATGTTACTGTTCCCCAGAGGTGAGAGCGGAGCGGGCAAACCTGTACAACTTCAGCAAAGTCAAGAAGAGCAGGAAGTGGCTGAAGGTAAGAGATGCGTTCATGATAAACACAACCAGAATAGGCACTGTGTGGTGCTGTGTGTGCATGTGTGTTTGTGCCTACGGTCACTTCCCCCTCCCGGTTCAGATCAAGCTCTCCACTGTCAATCGCTCTGGGATGCTACCCTGCGTGAGGGGCACTACATAAATGCAAGTTGGTGTGTGTGTGTCTGTGACAGCGAGAGGAGAGGTCACTATGTGACTAGGGGTGTGGGCACTTTGTGACTGAGGGAGAGTTATTGAGTAGTGGGGAGTTGTGTGGGGTGGTGGGGAGGGTTGAATGTTTCTTACATTGACATATATCAGGTCCAGGGGAGCCGAGTTTGATATTCTATAGCTTCTCTCAGCCCCTCGAGGGATTCTCTTATATTCTATCCGGAATGTGTATCGCAGCATCAAAATCGGTGTCTGTGATGGATTCACTGAGCCCTTCTCTCGTGAAAGGGGGGTGAGTGAGTCACACAGTGCCCCCACCTCATAGTCACACAGTGCCCCCACCTCACAGTCACACAGTGCCCCCCCCCCGACATTGACACAGTACCCCCACCTCACAGTCACTCAGTGTCCCCACCTCACAGTCACACACACATGCGGCTGTCTTGTCACTCATTTTATTCGATTTGTTCATCAGTGTTGTGCTGGATGGCATTGAAGGAAGAGATTGGGTGTATCTGTTCCAGGCCTCTCTCAATTATTTTAGAAAATAATATTTTGGGATACAGTATAGGTGAGTAATTTGGGACATGACAAGTGTAATACGCTGGAAGAGCTGGACAACTTTGGATCAAAGGTTCCCAAAGCTTTCCACTATTGTAAATAAATCAATACAGAATTAATCGCGATCAACACCTCCATTATTGTAGCATGCGACTACCAGGATGGTAGAAGCCGGACTCGGTGGACCTTGGTTATTTTTCATCTAGCGATTTCATTGTGCCTGAGAGCATTCTGTTTGGGATGATATTGCGTTGCTGGCAGATTCACTTATGCTGCAATGCACTCACCACCTTGGATGCCACCATCTGGGGTTGTAGTGGCACTGTTTGCTTGGGCATTGACTTGGGAACTGCGCTGAGATAGGACAAGATAGGGGCATTCTGACTGCTTGTCGCTCTTCAAGGACAACAAGGTCCAATGCGGGTTAGACGTTTGTCCAACAGTTCAGTGTCAGAGGGTTCTCACTCCCGGGCTTGGAGTGAGGTGGTGAAAGCTGCTTTAAAAGCCCAGTTGTTGCTGTGGGAGCCTGGGGCCCTGTTCATGTGGATGTGTGTTTTGTACAGAGCATTCTGCTGAGTGAGGAGACATCAGATGAGTCTGAGCACGAGGAGCCCAATGACAGCTTCACTCTCTCCAAGGACGAGCTGCACGACATGCTCCGTCTCCACAAGTCCCGCAAACTCCACCAGAGCCGGGTGCACAGTGACCGCGAGGCAAGTCAGAGACCCTCCCCCCTTAACCCTCCTCCACCTGTCACCCCACTCCCCTTACACCTCTGCCCCCGTCGGGTCGGTCTCTGTGTCAGAGTTTCTAATGTCTCTGTTCCTCAGAGTTTTAGGGTGGGTGTGTGTGTGTGAGGGTTGGGGTGGGTGTCTGTGTGAGGGTTGGGGTGTGTGTGTGTGTGTGAAGGTTGGGGTGTGTGAGGGTTGGGGTGGGTGTCTGTGTGAGGGTTGGGGTGGGTGTCTGTGTGAGGGTTGGGGTGGGTGTCTGTGAGGGTTGGGGTGGGTGTCTGTGTGAGCCTGATGCTGAGTGTCTGGTGTCCCTGTAGCAGCACCAGTACCAGTATTACAGCACCGGGCTGCTCTCCACACATGACCACTTCTACGAGCAGCAACGCCATGTCCTGGGTCCCAGCAAGAAGAAGAAGAAGGAGGAGAAGAAGCTAAAGGGTGAGTCTTGCCTCTCGCAATCCTTGCCCCTGCTGCTTGCCAATGCCCTATGTCCCACCGCCCTGCCCTGTGCCCTTCCCTGTGCTTTACTCTGTATCCAGGCCTGTGGTCACCTCCCGATTCTCACTGGTTGGGCAATGAACGCCACCATTGTTCAGTGCTTTGAGACGTTGCCCCGTGTGAAAGCGCTTTATAAGTGCAGGTTGTTGTTGCTTCTTTTTAGTGTAAGCAACGGAACCCTGGTGTGAGGAGTAACAGAGCCCTGGCATGTGTGTGGGTGTGTATGAGGAGTAACAGAGCTCTGGTGTGTGTGTATGAGAAGTAATGGAGCTCTGGAGTGTGTGTGTGTGAGAGGAGTAACAGAGCCCTGGTGTGTGGGTGTGTATGAGAAATAATAGTGCTCTGGTGGGTGTGTATGAAGAGTAACGGAGGCCTGGTGTGTGTGAGGAGTAACGGAGCCCTGGTGTTTGTTGTAGCTAAGCTGAAGAAGGTAAAGAGGAGGCGGGAGGTGGAGCACTCCATTGGGGAGTCGCCCCACCGCCTGGAGATGAAAATCTTTGCCAAGTTTTCACACGACGCCCCTCCGCCCGGCTCCAAGAAAAAGCACCTGAGCCTGGAGCAGCTGAACGCCCGGCGCCGCAAGGTGTGGCTCAGCATCGCCAAGAAAGAGGTGCCCAAGGTGAGCTCCAGCACTGTCTCACACCAGCTACATTTGTCTTACTCACGTCAAACGCTCACATCAACAACACTCTCACAGCCTTATACATCTATCACACTTTCACAGTTATTGCACACACTGTCACCATTGCGGTGCACTTTTGTCATGATATCATACCATACACTGTGTTTCACTTACATCATCACATGACACAGACCAGTCACTGGAGGCAGAGAACCCTCCCACTCAGCTCCTGTTAACCCTGCAAGCCAAAGCTCTAACGGGTAGTGTGGTCCCAGCTGGACAAGCAGCGGGAAAGCTTGCCAGACAGTGTTCTCAATGGCAAGCTATGCTGGTTAGACTTCAGCAGTTACCCCAACGCACACTCTGGGGTCCACAAGGCTTGGCTCTTGCCAACCTGCGCCAAATAATTTCCGGAATTATGCAAGCAGGATGTGTCCATCCCCGCATTTCCATTCCAACAATCTATCTCTGGAATTTCCACGTGCAGGTGGGATGCAAGGAAATCTCAGCTTGGTTAGGAGACTCTTAAGCATGGTGATGAATTTCCCATTTGTGTTAGACGCTCGGCTGGGCAAAAAAAGTGACACAGGGCTGTGGCTGGCCTGTTGCGTTGGATCAGTAACCCTTGCTTTGTGTTCTGTGCAGATGTACAAACAGAAATCCTCCGCACGGAACATGATCCTGACAAACACCAAGAAGGTAAATGTGACACTCTCCTCTTTTCCCCACCACGCTGTCTCCCCCCCCCATCCCACCCCCACACACAGCAGGCACTGTGCTCCCCCACACACAGCAGTCACTGTGCTCCCCCCCCCCCCCACAACAGTCACTGTGCTCCCCCCACACAGCAGTCACTGTGCTCCCCCCCCCCCCACAGCAGTCACTGTGCTCCCCCCCCCCACAACAGTCACTGTGCTCTCCCCCCCCCCCACAGCAGTCACTGTGCTCCCCCCCCCCCACAGCAGTCACTGTGCTCCCCCCCCCCCACACAGCAGTCACTGTGCTCCCCCCCACACAGCAGTCACTGTGCTCCCCCCCCACACAGCAGTCACTGTGCTCCCCCCCCCACACAGCAGTCACTGTGCTCCCCCCCCACACAGCAGTCACTGTGCTCCCCCCCCACACAGCAGTCACTGTGCTCCCCCCCCACACAGCAGTCACTGTGCTCCCCCCCCACACAGCAGTCACTGTGCTCCCCCCCACACAGCAGTCACTGTGCTCCCCCCACAGCAGTCACTGTGCTCTGCCCCCCCACCCCAACAGCAGTCACTGTGCTCCCCCCCCCCCCCCCCCACACAGCAGTCACTGTGCTCCCCCCCCCACACAGCAGTCACTGTTCTCCACCCCGCCCCCCCCCACAGCAGTCACTGTGCTCCCCCCACAGCAGTCACTGTGCTCCCCCCACAGCAGTCACCGTGCTCCCCCCACAGCAGTCACCGTGCTCCCTCCACAGCAGTCACTGTGCTCCCACGTCTCCCCCACTCCCCACCACCTCACAGCGCTCACTATGCTTCCCCCCACTCCACCACCCCCCTGGCGGGTGCTGATTGCTGAACCTGGCTACCCACAGCTGGCGTACCAGTGTATGCGAGAGGTGAGGAGAGCTGCTATCCAGGCCCAAAAGAACTGTAAGGAGACACTGCCCCGAGCCCGCCGGCTGACCAGGGAAATGCTACTGTACTGGAAGAGGTACGAGAAGGTGGAGAAGGAACATCGCAAGCGGGCAGAGAAGGAGGCGCTCGAGCAGCGCAAGCTGGACGAGGAGATGCGGGAGGTGAGCGAAACTGTGTCAAGGCATTAATGGGCTACAGAACCCAGACACAGCCAGCCAGTGAGAGCCCCAACTGCAGGCAGAGGGGAGGTTACTGACAGTGAAGGGGTTAGTGATAGTGAGGGGCAGTGAGGGGTTTAGTGACAGTGAGGGACAGGGTTGGGGGTTAGTGACAGGGTCAGGGGTTAGTGACAGGATCGGGGGCCGTGCAGGGCTCGGGCTATGCGGGGTATTGGGGAGGCACTAACTGGCTGTGTTCTCCTAGGCTAAGCGACAGCAGAGGAAGCTGAACTTCCTGATCACACAGACAGAGCTGTACGCTCACTTTATGAGCCGGAAGCGGGAGAGCGAGAGCGACGAGGAGCAGGACCGCATCCTCCTCAAGCTGGACGACAGCGTCACGTACCGGCAGGTCCACATCGGTGGCGGAGTCCTCATTAACCTCACCCAGGAGGATTACGGTCAGCGCCGCGCAGGGGGAAGTGGAGAGCGCTATGGGAGGGAGGTGGGAGAGCATAGGGGTTGGCTTTTGGTGGTGAAGAAGCGCAGGGCGTAGCGTGTTGGAGGGAAGAGGGGACTGGAGTGCTGTCTGACCGATGCTGTCCCTTGTGATTTGCAGACAGTGAGTACTACAAGGCCCAGGCACTGAAGAACGCTGAGGAAGCTTATCAAGTGCAGCAAGCTCGGGTCAGTCACCGCCTCACTCACACAGTCACCACCTCACTCACACTCACCACCTCACTCACAGTCACTCAAGTCAGTGTACAAGGCTGCTCACAGCTGTCACTGGGTTACCTGCTATCAGTCTGGAGTTGATGCCGATTGGCATAGGTGTGAATTGGGAACTGTGACGGACAGGCTGGAGGCAGAGGAAGTTGAGTTGCCTTGGGGAGGGGTGTGCTTGGAAGGGGGGGGAAGACTTGCAATGAGTGCTGATGTTTTTTGCCGGGTGTGTGGCACGAGTGCTTGGTGCCTCCCAAGTGACTTGGGAGCCCAGATAGTGAGTGTTGGCAGGGTCTCATTCCTATCCTCATGCACCTCACAAACACCCCACAACACGCACACCACACACACCTTACACCTCACACCCAACACACCTCATACCCCTCGCACCCCTTGTACCCACCTCACAGCTCACACATACCTCACCCACCACACCTTTCCAGCAGAGGGTTGGAACCCTGATTCCTGCCAGTAGAAATTGAACCTAAGAGTCCATGGTGAACCTGTTCTGGGATGTGAAATGCAATTTCTTGTTGTTTTTGATGGAATATTGGTGAAATATCCCTGAAATGCTGAGTGCGTTCTGGTGTCAGGCCAGTTTCTGTGCTTTAATGTTCTTGGACTTAGGGAGTTGTCAGGGACATTACCCCAAATGCCATGTCCATGCCTGGTTAAGCTGTCTGTGTAAACTGAGGTCCCAGCAAATGGATATTAAAGAGCCCATGGCACGATTAAAAAGAGGAGTTTGTCTCTCCCGGCTCTCTCACTCCAGGCCTATATGTTCAGCCAAAACATACACAGTCACTACACTTTACAGTGTATCCTGTGGAGCAATTGAGCTGTTGACCCCGCCGAAAGGCACTGTATCAACATTATTAATGTTAGATGAGCTACCACATTCACCCTCAAAACACACCCATTACTTTGTACTATATCCTGTGAGGTATTTTGAATCTCGATGATGTTATAAGGCGCTGTATCAGATGGACGGATGTGATTATTTCACTGACTGCGTATTGTGGTTGCAGACCCGGCTGTTTGATGAGGAAGCAAAGGAGAGCCGGATGGCAGCGCTGCGGGCAGCCAACGAGTCCGGCACGGGGTTTGGGGAGAGTTACAGCTTGGCCAATCCTTCCATCTGCGCTGGGGAGGATATCCCACAGCCTGCCATGTTCATTGGCAAACTCAAGGCCTATCAGCTGAAGGGCATGAACTGGCTCGCCAACTTGTACGAGCAGGTAAAGTGCTGCACTGAGAGGGCCTGTTACTGTGCAGTCAGTCTGTGAGGCCTCAGGGCTAACGCCATGTTCTCTTGCTTTCTGTCTCTAGGGTATCAACGGGATATTGGCTGATGAAATGGGGCTGGGGAAGACGGTGCAGAGCATCGCTTTCCTGGCACACTTGGCTGAGGTAAATGTTAGAGATGAGTGGCTGTTTCAGTCACTCGCAGTGGGGTCACTAGGCCGCGTCGCATTGTTAACACGAGTACCTTGTGGGCACCTCCATGAGGATCAGGTCAGTTAGTGGAGTTCAGTCCAGGACATGGGATCGTTTTGTCCACAAAGTACACAGTCCATTTTACAATGCGCCCTGTGAAGTGCTCCCAGGATATCTCTATGACGTGATAAGGCACTGTATCCAAATGGAAGGATTATTATTGTTATTTTGATTAATTAAGACGTCTTCTCTTTACAGAGGGAGAACATCTGGGGTCCGTTTTTAATCATCTCCCCCGCTTCAACCCTCAACAACTGGCACCAGGAATTCACCAGATTTGTTCCTCGGTTCAAGGTGAGGGAGGGGGCTAGGGAAGGAGGGAGTGGGTCTGGGAAGGAAGTGGGGCTGGTGGGGACTGGGGGGAAGAAGTTGAGGTGTCAGTGTGACTGGGGAATGTACTGAGAGCACTGCTGAGTAGGGCATTGTGTGACTGAGCTGAGAGCACTGTTGGGTAGGGCAGGTTTACTGAGCAGCTGCTAATATTGTTCTCAGGTGCTGCCGTACTGGGGGAACCCGCACGACCGAAAGGTGATCAGGAAATTCTGGAGTCAGGTACGTCACCACCATTACCCCTCCCTCAGATGAGTTCCCCCACCCCTCAGGTACGTCTCCCCCACAAACTCGCCCTTATAGTCTCACCTTACTCCCAGGAACTCCCCCCACCCCCCCGCCCTGGACGCACCCTTTCCCCTGCCTCTTGCTTCCTCCTCCAGTAACACCCCTCCCCCCCCTAGACCTCCCTGGTCCTCTTGGCCCCTTCCCCTGCAGGTGAGTGGTGAGGTGAGTGCTGAGGTGTGTGTCCACTCTGGCCTACAGAAGACGCTATACACACAGGATGCCCCATTCCACGTGGTGATAACCAGCTACCAGCTGGTGGTGCAGGACGTCAAGTACTTCCAGAGGGTCAAGTGGCAATACATGGTGCTGGACGAGGCCCAGGCTCTCAAAAGCAGCTCCAGGTGTGTCTGTCTGTGTTTTGGTCTGTCTGTCTCTCTCGGTCTGTCTGTCTGTCCCTCTCTCTCGGTCTATCTGTCTGTCTCTCTCTCTCTCTCGGTCTGTCTGTCTCTTTCTCTCTCTGTGTGAAGGAACACAGGCTTCTGCTGCCTGTGTGTCCAGGGAGGGACACCCATGAACTCTCAGCTCTTCCTGGGATAGTTAGTGCTCACTGAGTGTGAGGTGGGGGGGGAGATAGGGCTCTGAGTGCGGGGTGGGGAGGCGGGCCTGTGAGCGTAAGGGGAGGTGAGGCTGTAAGTGCTGGAGGGGAGGCGGGGCTGTGAGTGCTGGGGGAGGTTGGGCAGTGAGCGTGATGGGAGGTGGGACTGCGTGCTGGGAGGAGGCGATTTGTGAGTGCAGGGGTGAGACGGGGCCCAGATTGCTGGGGGGGAGGCAGGGCTGTTAGCATGGGGGGGTGGGGCTGTGAGTAGGTGGGTGTGGGGGCTGTGAGCGGCTGGAGGCAGGGCTCTGAATTCACTAACAGCACGCCATCCTCTGCAGTGTGCGATGGAAGATCCTGTTACAATTTCAATGTCGAAATAGGCTGCTGCTGACGGGGACGCCCATCCAGAACACCATGGCTGAGGTGAGTAACAGCCAGGCTTTCACTGGTCAGTGCTGCACTTGGCATGTAGCAGCTCCAGTAGGGGAGTGAGCACCAGCGCAGACATGTTGGGGAGAGAGCAGGGATTGGGATTAGAGTAGTGAGCTCCAGTGGGGGAGCGAGCACCAGCACAGACACGATGGTGATCAAGCAGGGAATGGGATTAGAGTGGGGAGCAAGCACCAGCACAGACCCAATGGAATAAAAGACCTACTCTGTGCTGTATACTGCAGTTATAGACTGCAGTCTCATGGTGGATGTTGTTTGTGGCTGGCCTGAGCTGAGTGCAGCATTCTGTGTCTCCACAGCTTTGGGCCCTGCTGCACTTCATCATGCCCACTCTCTTCGACTCCCACGATGAATTCAACGAGTGGTTCTCCCGGGACATCGAGAGCCATGCGGAGAACAAGTCTGCTATCGATGAGAGTAAGTCTCTCCCAGCGCCACCCCCCCATTCTACTCTTCCACCCACTATCTACTCGCTGACCTGTTCTGATCTCTTCCCCCCACCCCCCACACTCATCCCTGGTATCATCTGTAGTAATATTCCCAGGTTATTTGGGAGTAAATTGAGTAAGCTCCATTATAATATTCCATGTTACCTCAGCCCCTTCAGCAGGCCCACACCTTGCTGCCGTGCTTTATTTTCTGTCAGATTCGCTGTATAAACAGAACATGTTCTGTTCCCAGACCAGCTGTCTCGCCTACACATGATTCTCAAACCTTTCATGCTGCGGAGGATAAAAAAGGATGTGGAGAATGAGCTCTCTGATAAGGTAATCCAGAGCGCTGCGCTACACTACAGTACTGCTCACCTCACTCTTGGCCAGTGGTTTGCTGTGGTGGACTGGCTGTGTCAGGGCTAAGCTGGGTTGGCTGTGTCAGGGCTGTGGTGGGCTGGGGCCTGTGGTGGGCTGGGGCCTGTGGTGGGCTGGGGCCTGTGGTGGGCTGGGGCCTGTGGTGGGCTGGGGCCTGTGGTGGGCTGGGGCCTGTGGTGGGCTGGGCCTTGTGGGCTGGGGCCTGTGGTGGGCTGGGGCCTGTGGTGGGCTGGGGCCTGTGGTGGGCTGGGGCCTGTGGTGGGCAGGCTGTGTGGAGGCTGTGGTGGGTTGGCTGTGTGGAGGCTGTGTGTCAATTCTACCTGTGAAGTGCTTCAAGATATTCATTGTTTGTGTGTCACAGTACTGTCTAATGTCCGGGTCTTGCGTTTCGATGTGTTAACTGGTCAGCGTGTCTGTGCTAGATTGAGATCCTGATGTACTGCCAGCTGACGGGTAGGCAGAAGCTGCTGTACCAGGCGCTGAAGCACAAGATCTCCATTGAAGACCTGCTGCAGTCCTCCATGGGCACCAGCCAGCAGGCCCAGAACAGCACCAGCAGCCTTATGAACCTCGTCATGCAGTTCCGTAAGGTCAGTTCTCTCTCTCACACACACACGCACAGTGCTCACACACACACACATACACGCAGTGCTCACACACACCTGGCGCCTCCCCCTCGCTCTGACTCTGACTCTGTGGTGTTGGAGCCTCAGGCACAAAGGCCACAGCAGGCTGGGGTGAAGCTGAGGAGCTGCTGGACTCTGGTTTACTCACTCTCTTCTCTTCTCCCTCAGGTGTGTAACCACCCGGAGCTGTTTGAGCGCCAAGAGACTAAATCACCCTTTCACATGTCTCTGAGACCCTACAGCATTCCCAAGCTTGTGTACAGGCACGGCCAGATTATCCACTTCAGTCACTGTCGCAACAGGTGAGAGGGGCTCATAGAACCTTCAGGTTCTCCCCATCCTCGAGTCAGCCCCCTTTCCCGGCCTGCAGCCCCCTGCCCCGGCCTCCAGCCCCCTGCCCCGCACTCCAGCCCCTGCCCCAGCCTCTGGCCCCCTGCCCCAGCCTCCAGCCCCCTGCCTCAGCCTCCAGCTCCCTTCCCCAGCCTCCAGACAGGCCTCTTCTCACAGCCCAGTTGCTGATTCCCGTGAATGGAGCATTTCTGTTAGAGCTGAGGTCAGGAAGCATTTCCTCAGGTGGAGGGATGTGAAGATATGAACCCTCTGCCCCTAGAGAGGTGGAATCAATAGGGACCTTTAAGACAGAGATGGATAGGGATTTGGTAATCGAGGTATTAAGAGGTGTGGTGACAAGGCATGGGATTAGCATTTACCTACAAATGCAGACAGAACACTCTACAGTAAGTCCTGTGAGGCACTTTGATGTTTCAGTGACTTGATAAGGTGCTACATCAAATGTAAATATTGGTATTAAAAGATCTGCCAAGATCTTAAACTCGTTGAACAGGCTCAATGGGCTGAATGGACTCCTCTTGTTCCTTTTGCCAATGTTCCTATCTTATCTGACATGAAAGGCCACTCACTTGTAGTTGATGTGACTGCTGACGACTGAACGTCTCTGATTCCAGGTGGTTACGAGTCATCATGTCACCCTTCTCCCCGGCCCATATCCAACAATCTCTCTTCCACAGAAAAGGTAAGATTTCTCAGTTTGTTTGCTGGAGTTCGAGGGCTTCTGCTCCACGTTTGTGACTGTTTTTTCCCTGTACCCGCAGGTAACGATGAAGGAAGCGCTTTTTCTTTCCTGCGGTTTATTGATGTGTCGCCCTCCGAAATCTCCAATCTCATGCTTCAAGGCATGCTGGCCAGGTGAGTCCTGCTGCTTCCTCAGGCCTGGTGCTGGCCAGCCTGAATCTGTTCCTATTGCGGTTGGCAGGGCTGGCCCACACTGGGAGGATCTTTATTGTATAACAACTTAGTCCAATGGCTAGTCCCTGGGCCGAATCCGGCCCAGCGGGTGATTCTATCCGGGCCGAGACCATTTTCAACATTCCTACTTCCGTTCCCTTCCCTAACTGGTGGTCCGTCCTCTCATGGCAATGGCAGGAGCCGGCAGTTGGGAGGACGCAGGGCAGAGTGGAAATAATGCCGGTCGTTGCAGCAGTGTGCACCCGAGCTGAGAGGAAGGCAAACTCATCTCCTTATCCACCGTGTCCTTAGCATATGCCGGCTCTTGCCGCTGCAGATAGTGAGCTGCACAACTGATTGAGAGAAAGAGAGTGAGAGGAGACAAAGGGAGCTGAACTGGCTTCAAGGTGATATGTTTGCAATGGAATGGGAATTGAGCCCACCCTCTGCGAAGGTCTCTAGTCCGATTCCTGAAGCAGGTGGGTTATCAGCACTTCAGAGCACTGCTGATGACAGCCTAGCCTGGCTCATCGGCAAGATTTGGAAGGACAGACCAGTCACAAAGGACAGGGAATCCTCCTACTCATGTCCTGTTGATCCTGCAAGCCAAGGCGCTAACGGGTAGGGTGGTCCTAACTGGACAAGCAGCAGGAAAGCTTGCCAGATAGTGATATCAATGGCGAGCTATGCGGTCTTATTGGTTAGACTCCAGCAGTTAACCCAGCGCACACTCTGGGGTCTCCAAGCCTTGGCTCTTGACAACCTGCCCCTAATACTCACTGGAATTAAGTAACAAGGTGTGTCTGTCCAGGGACAGAATGCACATTCCAGTTCCAGACATGAATTTCTATGTCTAGGTAGGAAGCATGGAACTCTCAGTCTGGCTTGGAGACTTTTAAACACAGCGTTGGGTGTCTGTGTGTGTCAGACACCAGCTGATCACTGGGATGAGTTTTGTATGTGTGTCATTATTTGAATAGAATTCTTGTACTTTTGTCAAGTTGAAATATCTTGAAGCTCTTTAGAGTGCTCCGTGTTGTGTAGTGACTGTGTTTTGTTCGGGTGAATGTGGCAGCTAATTGGCGCAAAGCACAAACTGGCATTAAGTGAATGAGTAATTCACTTCAATGAGAATTGTTGCCCAGGCCTGTGGGAGAGAGAGAGAGATTCCTGAGATCAGATGTGACGAATGGGCTGGTGACCGGGGCCTGTTGTGTGATGTTGTGACAGGGGAAGGTGCCACATTAACAGTTCCTTCTCCCCGCAGGTGGTTAGCTTTATTTCTAGCACTCAAAGCTTCCTACAGGCTTCATCACACTCGCAGCTGGGGGGAAGCTGAGCTCCCGGGGCAGCACCTCAACAACC
Organism: Callorhinchus milii; assembly: GCF_018977255.1. Taxonomy (NCBI): domain Eukaryota; kingdom Metazoa; phylum Chordata; class Chondrichthyes; order Chimaeriformes; family Callorhinchidae; genus Callorhinchus; species Callorhinchus milii. Next base: position 20,710,967 of record NW_024704750.1, on the reverse strand, counting down.
AGGCACTCGTCATATGGCTGGACTCTCCACTGGCCTTCCCCAACATTCACAGCAGCAGAGTTTTACAGGTAAGGGTGGTGGCCACTCACTCCATCCCACACAGAGTCTTGGCCGCAGAGTGCAGCTGAGCTAAGGCTCTCTGCAGGAAGAGGTGGAGCAGTGGAGGGTCAGAGGAGCCAGGCTGCTCGGCTGCTGTTAGATTAGCCAGCTTCCCTCCACAAGGCAGTGTCCTGACTGTATATCAAACTAATAATCCGGCTACTCGGCCAGTGATTCCATCTTTACCGTGTTAAAAGGTTATAATCTACTCTAGACCTGTAGACTCTCAACAGGTGGAGTCCTGTAGCTCAGTGGTTAGAGCACTCACTTTACAAGCGAGAGACCTGGGTTCGATTCCCGGCAGGGTGAAACCTTGGGCAGGTTTCCTTACTCCGCACACCTGATAATAATCCCTCAAAAAAACAATAATAAATTGGTCATTTCAATCCACGACTGTTTGTGGAACACTGCTGTGCACAATTGGCTGCTGCATTTCGCCCACAAATGTATACAGTCAATTCACTTTACAGTCTATTCTGTGAAGCGTTTTGAGACATCGAGAAGACGTGAAAAGTGCTATATCAAATGCAAGAATTATTATTATTATCACTCTTCCCATCTGACACTCCTGTTACAGTTTACAATTTACATTTATATAGCGCCTTCCATGTCAGGAAGATGTCCCAAAGCTCTAATCCCATTCCCTGCTCTCTCCCCATTGTGACTGTGCTGGTCCTCACTCCCCACTCTAATCTCATTCCACCCTTTTCTCTGTGTCTGCCGTTGATGCTGTGCTATGCAGGATGCACCCTTAATGCTCTGGTCTTCCTGACAGGAACTGTGTTTCACCAGCTGTCATAAGGCTGTTGTGCGCCACGTGCAATATGCTCATCCCCGGAAATCTGCCTTATCTTCGCACTACAGTCAGTCAGTGGAGCTGCCAGCCTTCCTGTACACCTCCAGTCCCAGGGTAAGTCTGTCCACTCCTCTCAGCCCCACACAGGTTTCCTCTTTCTCACGGTGAGGTGCTGCATTGTGAACTCACACTACAGGGGGTGCTGCATTCCTTGAGGTGCGGTCCTTCGGATGAGATGTGCCACAGAGCTGTATCTGTTCAGGTGCACGTTAAAGATCCTGTAGATTCTCTCTCCTGGTGTCCTGGTCAACATTGCCTGGATAAAATTGGTCATTCACTTTGTGCTGCTTGTGGGACATTGCTGTGCAAATTGTCTGCCCAAAAACTCCACAGTCACTGCAACTTACAGTGAATCCTGTGAAGTGCTTTGAGAGATCTCTTGATTGTGTGATACGGCACTGTGTATGGATTAATATGACAACACTGATAGTAAAGCCACCTTCTAAATTACACTCCCTGGTGAGCCTTTCCTTGGTTTTCACTTGTCTCTCACTTGTTTGTAACTTGACAATATTAGCTTCTCTGTCCAAAATGGCCTCTTTCATAAATATCAATCCCCGGTTCTCTCCCTCAATGCGTTTCCTGCTCAGTTGCTTATCATTTCCATTTTGGTGTTTATTGATCAGCCTCTGTACAATACTGATATAGAGCTTTTCACGTCAGCATGTCTCAAGCGCTTTACCCAGCTGGGCGGGCGGATATGAAGCAAGCTCACGGAGGGATCAGCCAGGACGGTAGGGTTGCAGGAGGCTGCAGGGGTCGGGTGGGGCCAGACAGCGGAGGGAGGGGAATCTGATGACGCAGATCTTGAACTCGACCTGAGGGCTGGGGAGTGAGGACAGGCACAGATAGTGGGTGGGGAATGAGCTTTACCCCCTGTTTATTGATGTTTAAACGCTTTGCTGCTCTGTGCCCGAGACCTGAGTGCTGTATGCGTGAGGCACATTGTGAGTAACTGTCTGGCCTTCCTCCTGCCCAGGTGACCGCTGTGCCACACGAGGCCTACTGCTGTGATCGCAGCGCTGAATATGAGCGGCGGCTGGTGCGGGAAGGGGGTAGCCTCACGGCCAGGCAGTGCCTGCTGTACGGCACCCCACAGCTTGCTGTACACTGGAGGAATCGTCTCTCCAGCTTCTTCCCCGACAGTCCCGGGGGCCTGTTCGCCATTCAGGCCAGGCGCGGCTGGTCTTTCATCAGGATCCCAGGTGGGTGCGGGGTTTGGAGGAGATGGGTACCTCAGACTGAGCAGACTTCACAGGGACCAGCTGTCAACCCTCTGTGGCAGTCTGTGTGAGCAGGAGCACAGTCATTGCTCACTGTAATTTCTGCCTTGTGCCTCCTGTATTTAAAGCATCAGTGGAGCTTTTTGCAGTGTGGCGTAGGTTGTAAGTGCTGCCATTGGGTGGTGCTACACAACCCCGCACAGCAGTCTGGTCAGCACAGGCCTGGCTGTCCTCCCTCCCCAGCCACTGCACACGTTACAGCTTCTGGCAAATTCACTGACTGCAGGAGAGTGTGTGCAACACAAGCGTGTGGGAGCCAGCTTCACTCTCACAGCAGCTGGCCTCACCCCCAAGAGTGTCTGACTGAGCGGAAGCTCAGTATCTGGTTTGAGCTCAATCGAACCTTGGCTTCTACTGAAGCTCCTGAGCCAAAGTGTGTGTGGGGAGGGGGGGGGCAGTGCCTCCCGGGCTGAGCTGAGGTGGACTTCCCATGGCCTGGCCCATACTGGTGAATCCAGGTGGTTCCTTGCTTACTGTATATCAAAACCTTTTATACAACTTGACAGCATAACCCTCTGTCTCGCAGTGTTAATACTGACTGCTAATAGTCCGCTTCCTCACCTTCACAGGATTAATACTGTTCTGACTGCTATAAGTCCTCGCGCTCTCACAGGGTTAATATTTACTGCTATCACTCCTCTCTATCACACGTGCTCTGATTGTTATCAGTCCTGGTTCTCTCACAGCGTTGCCATCCTCTTCATATTTTGCTTCTGACAAGAGGAAGGCCACGTACAACCAGTCTCCCTCACTCAGTTGATGTAGGCGGCTGAGGAACCAGGAAGTGTCTTGAGTTTCTTTTTGTTCTGGGATGAATCGTGGACCGAGAGACCTTCTATATCGCTTCCTAGCTCTGAGCTAAATATAACCCCTCAGGAGCAGCACTGCCAGTATGTGCACTGCTCTCCTCTCCAAGCTGAATGACTGACGTTTGAGAGGAAAGGTGCCCGCTCTTTATACTAAGCTAATCGTGACCCTGGGCCGTCTGTGGACGGGCAGGGAGACCTATAGGCGGGGCTCTTAGTGGGGCAGGGGGAGGTGTGGCGTGGGAGAGCTGTGCGTGTGGTGTGGGAGAGCTGTGTGTGTGGCGTTGGGAGAGCTGTGCGTGTGGCGTGGGAGAGCTGTGGGCGGGGCAGCACTAACCTTGCCGCCTGTGGGGTTGCAGACAAGGAGAGCCTGATCACAGACAGTGGCAAGTTGCACACGCTGGACATCCTGCTGACACGACTGAAAGCTCAGGGACATCGCATTCTCATCTACTCCCAGATGACCCGCATGATCGACCTGCTGGAGGTAAGTAGCCTCCACCCACAGGCCCACTGCTTCCCTGACCTCCTTCAAAGCACGTCTCAAGACCCTCCTCTTCAACCACCCCTTCAGCTACCCTCCTACTCCTGCCCTCCACCCCCTGATCCCAATCTCCAGCTCAGGTCCAAATCCCAGACTGTCCAGCGCCTCGGGACGTTCTCTCGATATGAAAGGCCGCTATACAAATCTAATTCGTTGTCAGGGTGCAATTCTTCCCCCTAACATAGACTTATCCTTATTCTTCTCCCCAAAATGTATAACCTCACAGTTGTCTGCAGGGAGCGTGGTCACTCCCCCTCCCCATGCATGGTGGCCCCTTCCCTTTGCTGACCAGTGTGTCTCCATTGGCAGGAATACATGGTGTTCAGACAGCACACTTACATGAGGCTGGATGGCTCCTCTAAGATCTCGGAGCGCAGGGACATGGTGGCCGACTTCCAGAGCAGGTACCTGAGCAGCTCCTCTCTCTCACACTCAACACCACACACACACACACATCAGCTTTCACACACCACAAACATAAGCTCTCACACAGCACACAAGCTCACACACTACATAAGCTCACACACACACAAGCTCACACACATACAACTCACACACCACAAACTCATACACACCACACACCTACACACACCAGTTCTCACACACTCACTAGCTCCAGTTTTCCCTAAAATGTTGTTTGATTTCCAATAGAACGGACATCTTTGTCTTCCTCCTGAGCACGCGTGCCGGGGGGCTCGGCATTAATCTGACCGCGGCGGATACGGTGAGCACCATAGCCCTCCTCTCCCCACACAGCTCCAGCACCATAACCCTCCTCTCCCCACACACAAGCGCGTGCACACACACCCAGCACTGAGCTGCACAGCGATCACTTTCGTGTTATAGCTGTGGGCTTTATACACATCATAGATGTTAACGAACATGACGGATGCTTTGTAAATGCAAGTTGTTGTTGCTGTTGTGGGTGATCACAGCAGCAGTTGCACACAGCAGTCCCCCACAGACAGCCAAGGATTGAGTGACCAATTTAATATGGGGGATTGTTGGCCAGGACGTTGGGAGAGAGAAACTCCCTTCTCTTCTCCAATAGTGCCACGGGATCTTTAACATCCACCTGAATAGACAGATGGGACCTAGGTTTAAAATCTCACCCAAAGGACAGCACCTCCAACTCCCCAGCACTGCACTGGACTGTCAGCCCAGAATGTGAGCTCAAAGTCCTGATGTGGGGTTTGAATCCACAGCCTTCTGACCAGAGTCGAGTGTAGAACTGAGCCGGGCTGGCACTGAAACACTGTGTGGAGGATGCTGGGCCTTGGGGAATGGGAAGTACACAGCCTTACTCACTGGGGACAATTTACAATCGCTCTCTGTCTGTAAAACATTGAATCTGACCATCAAAACAGAGCAGTTGGGAGTGGATTTTGGGTTCTGTTTGTCTCTGGTGTAGACATAATGTATACTCGCGGTGCTGTGATCTCTGTGCTCTGTGCTGTATACAGTCATGTGTATATCAGTGGTGGCACTCTTGCTTCTGAGAATCAGAAGGTTGTGAGTTGAATGTCGGATTTGAACTCACATGGTCTACGCTGACCCTCCGATGCAGTGCTGGGGGAACGCTGCATTGTCGGAGATGCCGACCTCTGGGTGACGCTTATTCAGGTGGACATTGAGGCACTGTAGTATTCGAAAAGAGAAGGGAGTTTCTCTCTTCCAGGGTCCTGGTCAACAACCCCCCAAATAAAATTAGTCGCTCCCTCCATGGCTGTTTGCAGGACACTGCTGTGCACACTCCACATCACCTTAAATCCTGTGAAGCGCTTTGGGCCATCCTCCCAACGGGAAATGCATTGTATCAAATGCAAGGATAGTAATTTGTGCCGTGTCACTGTGCTGTGTGACAGGTGATATTTTACGACAATGACTGGAACCCCACGGTGGACCAACAGGCCATGGACCGTGCTCACCGCCTGGGACAGACCAAGCAGGTCACCGTGTACCGGCTCATCTGTCAGGGCAGCATCGAGGAACGCATCCTGCAGCGTGCCAAGGAGAAGAGCGAGGTACAGACCCCTGGCTCACCGCATGCCCTTGCCCCCGTGCTCACTCTCACCGTGCTGCCCACTCTCACCGTGCTGCCCACTCACTCTCACCGTGCCCCCCGCTCTCACTCACCGTGCCCCCCGCTCTCTCTCACTGTGCCCCCCGCTCTCTCTCACCGTGCCCCCCGCTCTCTCTCACCGTGCCCCCCGCTCTCTCTCACCGTGCCCCCCGCTCTCTCTCACCGTGCCCCCCCCGCTCTCTCTCACCGTGCCCCCCCGCTCTCTCTCACCGTGCCCCCCCCGCTCTCTCACCGTGCCCCCCCCGCTCTCTCACCGTGCCCCCCGCTCTCTCTCACCGTGCCCCCCCCGCTCTCTCTCACCGTGCCCCCCGCTCTCTCTCACCGTGCCCCCCGCTCTCTCTCACCGTGCCCCCTCCCCTCTCTCTCACCGTGCCCTCCCCCTCTCTCTCACCGTGCCCCCCGCTCTCTCTCTCTCACTTTACTGGCTGCCCTCACCGTGCCCCCCGGCTCTCGTTTGTGTTTACCAGATTCAGCGAATGGTAATTTCTGGGGGAAACTTCAAGCCAGACACCCTGAAACCCAAGGAGGTGGTCAGCTTACTGCTGGACGACGAGGAGTTGGAGAAGAAGTGTAAGTGGGGGAACTCCCGTTGGAGTGACTGTGTTTGGGGCAGGGAGGGTTGTAATGACTGTGTGAGGGGGTTGTAGTGACTGTGGGGTGCAGTGACTGAGAGGGTGTAGTGACTGTGTCTTTTTGGACAGTGCGGCTACGACAGGAAGAGAAGCGAGTTCAGGAGGAGACAAACAAGGTGAAGGATCGAAAGCGGAAACGAGAGAAATATGCAGAAAAGGTGAGTCACACAGAGAGTGGAGTGTGTATGTGTGTTTGTGTGTCAGTATGTGTGTGTCACGGCTGTGAGTGTTTGTATATGTGTGTCATGTCTGCGTGTGTGGAGTGAGTATGTCAGGTATCTGGAGAGAGTGTGTCAGGATTGTGTGAATGTGGGTGTGTGTGTCTCAGGGCTGTGTATATGTCAAGGCTATGTGAGTTACTGTGCTTGTGTCAGGGCTTGTTAGTGTGTGGGGATTAGGGCTGAGTGTGTATCATGCATGTGCGACTGTGTGAGTATCAGTGCTGCGTGAGTGTGCATGTCTGGGAGTGTGTGGAGGGAGATTAATGTTGTGTTGCTGTGCTGTGTAGAGGAGGAGAGAGGACAGTGAGGTGATGAAGAGGAGGAGAGAGGGGCTGAGCACACTGACGCCCTCGCTGGCCTCCGCTGAGAACTCCAACATCTCCTCTGGGAATCTGTCAGCCGACGGCGATGGAGAAGACTCCTTCCTCAGCATGGACTCCGCCATGCCCAGCCCTTACAGCGAGGTAACTCTTCCCCCTTACCCACCCCAGCCCTTACAGCGAGGTAACCCCTCTCCCAGCCCTTACAGCGAGGTAATCCCCTCCCCCTGGTTTATGTCAGCAATTTCTTGCATTGCAGCGACTGCCTGTGTGGTCTGGGGGGGTGGGGGGAGGGGTGCCTGTTTGCTGTAATCAGTCTGGGGGGAGGGATGTCAGTTGGCTGCCCAGCCTGGGTGGGGGTGGTGCGCTGGCCCTGGACTGGCTGCAGCCAGCAGTGAGGAATCTCCAATGGGCTGCGGTTCAGTCAAGGCCTCAGTGAGCTGAGCCGCTGCCCCACTGGTACCCGGCGGTGAGCCCGAGCCTGTGTTCAGCCAGTGGCAGTGTGGACAGTGAGCTGTGTAAAGCCGTGGTGATGTGGTTGGTGACAGTGACAGCGACTGTGTTCCTCTGTCCAGATCTCTATGAGCAGTGAGCAGCACACGGGCTCCATCGCGCCGGACGAGAGCAGCAGTGACCTGGTGATAGTGGATGATCTGGCCTCAGCGGCTCAGTCCCGAGCCACCAGCTCCCCCGTCTCCATCACGGGCTCCACCTCCGACCAGATCAACGGTGAGGAGCCGGCAGTTCCCTGACACACAACAGGGAGTGCAGCCCTGACCCTGGCTCTGACACACACATACACACTGCTGTTCCACAGAACTTTGCTTCCTGCCAGCGGAAGTTGCTTCAACTTCAACCCAGTTCTCCACCCAGACAATGCCAGTCCTCCCGACATGAAAGACGCTATACAAATGTAGTATTGTATTGTATCATCCACAAACTGATTCCGTGTCCCCTATATCCAAGTCAAGATCATTGATGTGAATGAAAACACAGAGGCCCCAGCACAGCCCATGTGACCCTACACTAACCTTCCTCCAACCGGAAAACAGGCGATTAGCCCAATCTCTGCTTTCTCTGCTTTCTATTCTTCAACTACCTCTCCATCCAAACCACCTAGTTTTCCCGTATCCCGTGGGCCTCGAGTTTCTCCTCCAGTCTCCCCTGTGGAACATTATCACATGTCTTTTGTAAATCCAAATACACAACAACCACAGCATTGCCTTGATCTACAATTTCAGTTACTTTTTCCCTTTTCCCTCTTTGTAAACCATCTCCCCAGCCTGTAACCAATCTCTCCCCATCCCCCCCCAGCTTGTAAACAATCTCTTGACTAAACAAAGATGTAATAATTTATCACACATTGCCCATGTCTCCCTTATTCTCCTGGGATTCAGTGTGAGTACTTGTGTGCTGCTCTGTCTGTGTGTGTGTGTGTGTATATGTGTTGCTCTGTGTGTGTGTGTATGCTGCTCTGTGTGTGTGTGTGTACTGCTTCTGTGTGATGTGTGTGTGCTGCTCTCTCTATGTGTGTTACTCTGTGTGTATGTGCGTATGCTACTGTGTGTGTGTGCGCTGCTTGATGCCTTGCCTCTTTGACCACAGGAATGTCCCAGGAGAGGTCCTTGTCCGCCCACAGCCACTCTGGCCGAGCCCGCGGACGTCCCAAGTGCTCCGCGGCTTCAGGGAAGGCATCGAGTAAAGGCCGCGGCAGGAAGCCTGGGACTGGCAGTGCAGCCGCCATAGCGGGAGCCAGGGCAGGAGCAGCCGCTGCCTCAGCCGCAGCCTATGCCGCGTACGGCTACAGCGTGTCCAAAGGTCAGTCACAGCTTCACGAGCAGCGTAAACACCCACCGTCACCCCCCCCCCCAGCCCACACCCGGCAGTGTGGAAGCACAGTGTGGAGGGAGCTTTACTGTGTCTCTAACCCTGACCTGGGAATATGGACACACAGTGTAGAGGGAGCGTTGACGTATTTGTATGTGGCCAGGGTTGGGGATCTCTCGTGTGTTTGTGTGTTGCTGTCACAGTGAGCGGCTGCCTGGGTTATTGCTGACAGTGTGTTACTGTGTGTTGACAGGGCTGGTGGTGAGCGGGTGTTTGCCGCCGGTGGTGGGCCGACCTGGCAGCACAGCAGCGTTCAGTGTGGTGAGCAGCTCCCCTCACAGCCAGACCAACAGTGTGGCCCCGGACACCAGCACCCCGGCACACTCTCCCAGCAAGCAGGCCGGCAAGGGGCTGCTGGAGGCAGCCACGGCGGGGGGACGGTAACCAGCGCCTCCCCTCCTCCCCCCAACCCCCAGAGCAGGGGGTCTGAGTGTCACAGCTTGTTGAAAAGCCAAAAAAGAGAAGTGAAATCATGGAGAAGGTGTTTGTGTGGGAGTGAGGTGTCGATGATGTTCACCGCCAGCCAGCGAAGGAGTGAGCGAGCGAGCGAGCACACGCCTGACTTTGGTTTCCTGAATGTGCTATTTTTTATAGATGAACTTGTAAATATGTGTAAAAAAACGGGAAAAATCAAAGCGAGAAGTGCTATCTTTTACTAACCAGAGGCTGCTGACCCACCCACCCTGCGGCGGGGGAGAAATGGTCGTTTTATGGCGAATTGTATGTGTATTTTTACTAGTTTACAAACAGCCCCACGTTGGAACATGGTTTTAATTTGCCTGAGGAGGCAGCTCGTGCCCTGATTTGTCGCCCCCACCCGGCAGAGCCCCCCCACCCCCCCAACTCTCCGCTCTTTCCCTAGTACCCCCTCTCCTTCCACACTCTCTCCGCCCCTCCCCGCTCAGCTCCCTGCTGGTTTGATCTTGGCAGCGGAGCCAGTGGATGGGCTTCAGGAAGTAGCTCCATCCCCAAGCCCCTGCCCCCTCCGCACAGCTGCCAGTGTGTGGTGACCGGCCCGGTCTCTCACAGCACTGACCAACTCAGCCACCAGCTTAGCCTCTTCCTGTTACTAGTCGCACACGGCTCCAGGTTGAGTGTGGACTCTCTCCCCACCCCCCCACCCCCCAGGATGTTTTCCCCATGCCCCACCAAACAGAAGCTTCATATCTCTATAAGAGCTTTGCCCGTGCAACCGTGGAGCAAGCCCACCCTGGGTGCTCGGTCACAGTGACAGAGGTAGGGCCAGGGAGAGGGTGGGGGCTCTGCTTTCCCGGCGTCCCCGTGCCGCAAAGCTTCCCCTGAACAGTGAGAGACCAGCATCTGATCCACGCCTATAATGGCTCAATGCGCTTCACAGTAATTGCTGTTAACTGTAGTGACTGTATTTGTAGGCAGTGTCCCCACACAAAACAAATCATCCAATAAAGAGATCATTAACTTGGTACTTCTGGCTTCAGCACCTCACAGAACGGCCTTCACATCAGCCGGGTTACAGGCTGTGGAGACGTGATCACTCCCGGGTCAGTGTGGGGATCCCGTGTTCAGTATCAGTGTGGGGAGAGCGTGTACAGGGTCAGCATGGGGAGAGCGCGTTCATAATCATAGAACCATCATAGAATTATGCAACACAGAAGGAGGCCTTTCAGCCCATCTTGTCTGTACCAGCTTTTTGAAAAGACCCATCCAATTCAATCCCACTCCCCCGCGCTCTCCCCATAAGCCCTGCAAACTTGTCCTCCCCAAATAATTATCTACTTCTCTCTTAAAAGTTGTCATTGAATCGGCTTCCTCCACTCTTTCAGGCAATGCATTCCAGATCTGAACAACTCGCTGTGTGAAAAAATGTCTCTTGTTTTTTTTTAACAACGATTTTAAATCCGTGTCCTCGAGTTACCGACCCACCCGCCAGTAGAAATAGTGTCTCCTCGTTCACCCTATCGAATCCCCTCATAATTTTGAAAACTTCTATTAAGTTTCCTCTTAATCTTTTCTGCTTCAAGGAGAATAATCCTCGCTTCTCGAGCCTCTCCTGATAACTGAAGACCCTCATTCCTGGTACCATCCTGGGAAATCTCCTTTTGCACTGTCTCCAGTGCTTTCACATCCTTCCTAAAGTGTGGTGTCCAGAACTGGACACAGTCTCTCGCTGAGGCCTAACCAGCGTTTTATTAAATTCTATCATAACTTCCTGTCTTTTGTATTTTATGCCCCTATTTATAAAGTCCAGTATCCCGTATGCTTTTTTAACAGCTTTATTTACCTGTCCTGCCCCTTCAAAGATTTACTTATATGACCCCACCAGGTCTCTCTGTTCCTTCACCCCTTTAAGATTGTACCATCGGCTTATATCGCCTCTCCTCATTCTTCCTCCCAAAATACATCACTTTGCATTTCTCCACATTAAACTTCATCTGCCACGTGTTTGCCCATTTTACCAGTCTCCATGTCCATTTGCAGACTGCTACTGTCCTCCTCACTGTTTACTACTTTTCCTAGCTCAGTATCATCTGCAAACTTGGAAATTGCAAGTACAGGTCATTTATATAGATGAAAAACAGCAGTGGTTCCAATACTGATCCCTGGGGCCACCACTGCACACTTACCTCCAGTCAGAAAAACAACTGTTCAACCACCACTCTCTGGTTTCTGTCTCCCAACCAGTTCGGTTTCAATGCTGACACTATCCTTTTAATACTGTGGGCTTCTATTTTGCTTACAAGGCTCTTATGTGGCACTTTATCAAACGCCTTTTGAAAATCCATATAAACGACATCCACTACACTACCTTCATCCACCCTCTCCATTACTTCATCAAAAAACTCCTATCAGGTTTTGTTAGATATGATTTGCCTTGAAACAATCGGTGTCGGCTGTCCTTTATTAACCCATAACCTCTCTGCTCAGTGTCAGTTGGGGAAGAGCATGTTCAGCGTCAGTGGGGATCCCACGTTCAGTGATAGGAAAGTGTGTTCAGTGTCAGTGTGGGGAACCGACACAATTCCAGGAAGACTGCACTTAAGCCCCCTACCCCACCCAGACACTCCTCACGTTAACGGACTGTCAGATTTGAGCCGCCCTCCCTCTGTGGAGGCCGCTCACCTGGTTCCTGAGCTATGCAGATCCTCAGTCCTCTAGGGCGCTGCTGAAAATAATCCTTCCATTTGATATAGTGCCTTATCACGTCTTCGAGACGTCTCAAAGTGCTTCATAGAATATACTGTAAATTGAATTGATTATATTTTGTGGGTGAAACATGGCAGCCAATTGCGCACAGCAGTGTCCCTGATGACAGCACAGCCAGCCTGGCTCATTGGCAGGATCTGGAAGGGTAGACCAGTCACCGGCGGCAGGGAATCCTGCCACTCCCAGACAAATACTGTTTGCTTGCTGAGGTGTGGCACCCAAAACACAGGGTTCCTGATCAAGTGAACTCAGTCCTTTCACTTTAAGGCATCCGTTCGCCACCAACTCGTGAGAACTCAGCGGAGAGAGCACAGCTCCCACAGTGGCCCTTCCTGGCTCCCATCCAATCCTGCTGACTGCTGGTGTCAGCCAGGGGCAGACGGAAGCTGAATTGTTCCTGACATTCCCAGGGTTATCTCGTTCTCTCTCTCTGTGTGTAATCTCACTTGTGTTTCCTATTGGATCCTATATGTAGCAGAAGCATTTAACTGTATTAACCTTCATTTGCCAGTTCTCAGCCCATGTGCTACCCTGTCAAACTCTTTGTAGGACTTTTGCTGCCTCTTCTGATTCCACAATCCCCCCAACTTGGTGTCAGCTGTAAATGTAACTGTCTTACACTGGGTCTGGGAATCCAGATCATTAATATATACAAGGAAGGGTCCCACTGCAGACCCCTGAGCTACCCGCTTAATCCCTCTCCCCAATGTGACCTGGCTTCCCTCACAAACCCCCTCTGTTCCTTGCCTTCAGCCAATTTAGCAGAAGGAGGTCTTCCTACACTTAGGTCGTCTGATAATAAATGTCTTCTCGAATGAACTGTAGAAACACACCAGTCACTTATAAATACACATTTTATACAAAATATTCTTACAAAGTTACAAACTCAGGGCTTCACATTTTAGTTAAACCTTTCAACCGCCCCCTCCATCACCCCCCAGCTTCCTTCTACAATTCCACTGTCATGTGAGCGGGCAAGAAAGTAAGTCTGTGTTTACTTGGTTCAAGCTGGGTTGGGTGAGGGTTGGGGAGCTGGTGTTTGGGGTAGGTGAGGGTTGGGGAGCTGGTGTTTGGGGTAGGTGACGGTTGGGGAGCTGGTGTTTGGCTGGGGTTGGGGTGGTGAGGGTTGGGGAGCTGGTGTTTGGCTGGGGTTGGGGTGGGTGAGGGTTGGGGAGCTGGTGTTTGCGGTTGTGGTGGTGAGGGTGGGGAGCTGGTGTTTGGCTGGGGTTGGGGTGGGTGAGGGTTGGGGAGCTGGTGTTTGCGGTTGTGGTGGGTGAGGGGTGGGGAGCTGGTGTTTGGCTGGGGTTGGGGTAGGTGACGGTTGGGGAGCTGGTGTTTGGCTGGGGTTGGGGTGGGTGAGGGGTGGGGAGCTGGTGTTTGGCTGGGGTTGGGGTGGGTGAGGGTTGGGGAGCTGGTGTTTGGCTGGGGTTGGGGTGGGTGAGGGTTGGGGAGCTGGTGTTTGGCTGGGGTTGTGGTGGGTGAGGGGTGGGGAGCTGGTGTTTGGCTGGGGTTGGGGTACGTGACGGTTGGGGAGCTGGTGTTTGCGGTTGTGGTGGGTGAAGGGTGGGGGGCTGGTGGTTGGGGCTGTGGGTCCTGAACAAAGGATCACGCTGACAATAAATAAGTGGAGATGCACATTGTGTACAGTGCTGCCCGCACAATCCTCTTCTCGGTTATACCTAGAAAGACAGAAAGAGCGAGTGAGAGAGGGAGTGAGTGAAAGGGAGCGAGAGAGAGAGCAATGGAGTGAGTGAGTGACAGAGAATCAAACAGAAAGAGCGAGAGTCAGAGGCAGCCAATGAGAGTGAGTGACAGAGTGAAATACACTCAGTTTCACTACTTCCAAGACAGACTTACAGTGTAGAGGGAGCTTCACTCGTCTCTTACCTGTGCTGTGGCTGAGTGGGGAGTATGGACGGACAGTGTAGAGGGAGCTTTACTGTGTCTCTAACCCTGACCCGGGAGTGTGGACAGACGGTAAGTGTTACTCTGTCTCTAACTCATGCTGGACCCACCTCAGTGTCCACTATCCTCTCGTCGCTGAGCGGTGTCTCGTACGCTGACCTCGTGTCCTCGAACTCTGAGTCTCCTGAGATTCCTCTCTCTGCATCTTCATTCCTGTCCCAGAACGAGAGAGGTCAGGATCAGGAGTCGGCATCAGCATCTCTGCCTCACCCCCTCTATATCTGTCTCTAAATCTTGCCTTATACCCGCCCTCTCTGGCCTCCCCTCTGGCAGCTCGTCACACCATCTACTGGCAGCTGTGAGACGATACTGTAAGGTGATGTGATGTGAGCTGTTATACACACACACACCAGGCCATTCCTGATCGGCTGTCAAGTCTCGCGCTCTCCCCGTCTCCTCCATTACACTAGTGGGACGTCCCCCCAACATGAAGGGCACAATACAAATGTAATTTTGTATTTTTGTATTGTAATAGTCTTACATTACGTACAGGCCTGTATTACCTCAGTTTAAACATCTCAAAACGCTTCATAGAATTCGGTGTGAAGTGTATTGACTGTGTATTAGTGGGCAAATGCTGTAGGCAATACGCACAGAGCAACGTCTCATAAACAGCCATGGAGTGAGCGACCAATATTATCTGGGGCATTGTTGGCCAGGACACCGGGAGAGAGAAACTCTCTTCTCTTTTTGAATAGCTTTAACGGGAGCTTTAACGTCCACCCGGACAGGCAGACGGGCCTCGGGTTAACATCTCATCCAAAGGACGGCACCTCCGACAATGCAACACATCCCCCCAACCCTGCACGGGAGGGTCAGCTCAGAGTCCCCCACGTGGGGCTCAAACCCACCGGCTGTGATTGACTGAGGGTGGGAATGAGGGTAGGTGGAGTGAACCTTTACCAATGAGCTTTGAGGGGCAATGTCTCCTCCCCCGGGCACGCCCCACGGTGGTGGCACTTGCGCTCGGCTGTCAGCTCGGCCTTGATGATGTTGACGAGGTTCCAGTGGGGGTGGTGCTTGTGTTCGGGGGTGAGGCTCGGGCACTGTAGCTGTAGCTCTGCCCGCTTGTTGTTGAGTTTGGTGGGGGCCAGGGGCAGCAGGCAATGGCTGAGATTGTTGATGGTTTGGGCGGGAGATTCCCGGTGGCTGCGGCGGCGG
The DNA here is from genome assembly GCF_018977255.1 of Callorhinchus milii. Lineage (NCBI taxonomy): Eukaryota > Metazoa > Chordata > Chondrichthyes > Chimaeriformes > Callorhinchidae > Callorhinchus > Callorhinchus milii. Next base: position 20,695,927 of record NW_024704750.1, on the reverse strand, counting down.
CTCCCGGTGTGTGTGAGCACCGCAGTGAGCAGGCACAGCATCAGGAGGAGAGCCAGGGCACCAAGAGCCAGCCCCGCAGTCACCCACAGCCCAGTGCCAGCCATGGCCCGGCCAGACACCGCCTGCTCACACCACACACCCAGGAAGCCGGCAGGACACTGACACACAAAGGGTGCCCCATGTCCGCCCTCCTGGCAGGTGCCCCCGTGCCGGCAAGGCTCGGCCTGGCACGCGCTCGGCCCCCGCTCGCCGCAGTCTCTCCCGGTGAAGCCTGGGCTACACACACAGGTGTAGTTGTTAATCTGGTCCAGGCAGCGGGAACCCCCGGCACACGGTCTGCTCGCACACTCATTCACGTTCACCTCGCAGTGCCAGCCGGCGAAGCCAGGGTTACACCGGCACAACCGGGAGCGGCCTGAGACAATGCATTGGCCACCTGCAGAGTGAGGAGACACAAGTCAGAGCGGGGGGTGGGGGGGGGGGGGGGAGACAACAACAACAACTGGCATTTACACAGCGCACCTCACACAGGGTAGCGTACCAGAGTGCTTGACAGTGGCGGAGCGTGAGGCCCAGCCGGGTGGGAGGGAGGTGATCGTAGCCACGGTAGAAAAGAAAGGTCTGAAGATGGGGAGGGGTGGGTGGGCAAGGCGGGGGGGTGGAGGAAGAGTGTTCCAGAGTTTCGGGGTGCAGTGGCTGAAAGCGCGGCCACCGATGGTGGAGCGGAGGGCACGAGGGACAAGGGCACAGGAGGGGTCCTGGGTGGGGAGAACAGGCAAACTCACCGTGGAGACAAGGGTTGCTGGTACAATGATCCACTTTCTGCTCACAGTTGAGGCCGGTGAAGCCCAGGGGACACACGCAGCGGTACTTGTGACCCAGAGTCCCCTCCACACAGCGGCCGCCATTGAAACACGGAGACTGGGCACAGGTCAGGGAGCGCAGCTCACAATCGCTCCCAGAGAATCCGGGCAAACACAAACAGTGATAGGCTGTCTGTGACTCCTGTAACACACACACACACACGCATACACGCACACATACATACACACACGCACACATACACACACACAAATATACACAGATCAGTAATATGTAAAGAAGAAATAACAACACAAATAGTGGAGTGAGCGGGTGGGGGAGGGGAGTGAGCGGGTGGGGGGAGGGGAGTGAGCGGGTGTGGGGGTGAGCGGGTGGGGGGGGGTGAGCGGGTGGGGGAGGGGAGTGAGCGGGTGGGGGAGGGGAGTGAGCGGGTGGGGGAGGTGAGCGAGTAGGGGAGTGAGCGGGTGGGGGGAGTGAGCGGGTGGGGGGGGTGAGCGGGTGGGGTGGGTGAGTGGGTGGGGGGTGTGAGCGGCTGGGGTGGGTGAGCAGGTGGGGGAGGGGAGTGAGCGGGTGGGGCAGGGAGTGAGCGGGTGGGGCAGGGGAGTGAGCGGGTGGGGGGAGGGGAGTGAGCGGATGGGGGGAGGGGAGTGAGCGGGTGGGGGAGGGGAGTGAGCGGGGTGGGGGGTGAGCGGGTGGGGGGGGGTGAGCGGGTGGGGGAGGGGAGTGAGCGGGTGGGGGAGGGGAGTGAGCGGGTGGGGGAGGTGAGCGAGTAGGGGGAGTGAGCGGGTGGGGGGAGTGAGCGGGTGGGGGGGGTGAGCGGGTGGGGTGGGTGAGCGGGTGGGGGGTGTGAGCGGGTGGGGTGGGTGAGCAGGTGGAGGGAGGGGAGTGAGCGGGTGGGGCAGGGGAGTGAGCGGGTGGGGCAGGGGAGTGAGCGGGTGGGGGGAGGGGAGTGAGCGGGTGGGGGGAGGGGAGTGAGCGGGTGGGGGAGGGGAGTGAGCGGGTGGGGGAGGGGAGTGAGCGGGAGGGGGGAGTGAGCGGGTGGGGGGGTGAGCGGGTGGGGGGAGGGGAGTGAGCGGGTGGGGGGTGTGAGCGGGTGGGGGGTGAGCGGGTGGGGGGTGAGCGGGTGGGGGGGTGAGCGGGTGGGGGGGTGAGCGGGTGGGGGGGTGAGCGGGTGGGGGGAGGGGGTTCCTCACCGTGCAGTGCCCATGGTTGCGGCAGGGGGCACTGTGACAGGGAGAGGTGGGAGTCCCACAGTCAGGGCCGGTGAGGTGGGGGGGGCAGATGCAGGTGAAGCTGCCACGCCCTGTGTTTGTGCAGGTAGCGTTGTGGTGACACGGCTTGTGATGGGTACAGTAATTCAGGTCTGTGGGCAAGAGACAGAGAGGTCACCTCACACTGCGCTGACACACCAGCCTCGCACTCCCCTCACACCAGCCTCTCATTGACACACCGGCAACAACAACAACAAAATTACATTTATAGAGCGCCCTTTCTGGTCGGGAGGACGTCCCAAAGCGCTGAACAGTCAGGTGTCGCGCTCCGAGCCTGGGGGAGGGGTGGGGTAGGGGTGAGGGAAGGCAGGGAGAGGTGGAAGGGAGACCAAAGGCGCGGTCGAAGAGAAGGGTCTTGAGACCGGCCTCGAAGGAGGCGAGGGAGGAAGCGAGGCCAAGGGACCGTGGGATGGAGTTCCAGAGTGTGGGGGCAGAGAGGCTGAAAGCCCGGCCACCGATGGTAGGGCGGGTTGGGCGGGAGACATGGAGCAGAACGGAGCCCAATGAGTGGAGGGAGCGGGCGGGTTGATAGGGAGTCAGCAGGTCAAAGAGGTAAGAGGGGGCAAGGCCATGGGTCGTCTTAAAGCGCCTTGGGACGTCCTCCCAACGTGAAAGGCGCTCTACACATGTAATCTTGTTGTTGTTGTTGTTGTAAAGGTGAGGACGAGGATTTTGAACTTGATCCTCTGGGGGATGGGGAGCCAGTGGAATCATGCGAGGGTGGGAGTGATAGGGTCGTGGAGCCTGGTGCACGAGAGTACACGAGCTGCAGAGTTTTGGATGATCTGCAGCTTGTGAAGGGAAGAGTTGGGAAGGCCGATGAGGAGGGAGTTCCCGTAGTCGAGCCTTGATGTGATGAATGCATGGGTGAGGGTTTCGGCGGCCTGAGGGGTGAGGCAGTGGCACAGTCTGGCAATGTTGCGGAGGTGGTGGTAGGCAGTGCCGGTCATGGCACGGATGTGGGGGAGAAAGGACAGTTCAGGGTCAAACAAGATACCAAGGTTCCTGACTGGCTTAGTGAGGTTGAGTGTGCAGCCGCGGAGGCTGATAGTGCCAGCGCCTGAAGTGCGGAGGTACTGGCGGAGGGCCTTGGTTTTGCTGACGTTGAGTTGGAAAAAGTTGGCCCTCGTCCAGGACTTGATTCGGACAGGCAGTCGGTCAGGACGCCAGTGGTCCTGGAGTTCAGGGTGGAGGCAGAGAGGCGGAGTTGGGTGTTATCCGCATACATGTGGAAATTTAGCCGATGTCTGTGGATGATGTCACCAAGGGGGAGCATGTAATATAATAATAATAATAATAATAATAATAATAATAATAAGATGTAGAGGGTGAAGAAGAGGGGACCGAGGACAGAGCCCTGAGGAACACCACACGGGGACTGGAGGAGAAGGCGTTAGCTGAGACGAAGTGGAGGCGGTGTGAAAGGTAGGACCTGAACAAAACCTTGAAGGTTGAGGTGGGTGGAGAGGTGGTGGAGGAGGATTGAGTGTCAAAGGCGGCGGAAAGGTCGAGGAGGACGAGGAGGCAGAGGGAGCCCTGGTCACACATGGTCAAGGCGTCGTTTGTGACCTTGAACAGAGCAGTTTCCATGCTGCGGGCAGCACAGAAACCCGATTGGAGGGGTTCATGGAGGGAGTGAGAGGAAAGGAAAGAGCGAAGCTGGGAGGCAACGGTTCTCTCAAGGACCTTGGATAGGAAGGGGAGATTAGAGATGGGCCGGTAGCTAGAGAGCTGTGATGGGTCAAGGGAAGGTTTCTTCAAGGTAGGGTGATAGTGGCTGTTTTGAGGGGGGAAGGAACAGTGCCAGATGACAGGAAGAGGTTTATGATGTCAGCGAGTAGTGGGGCAAGGAGGTGGAGCGAGGCACCTGGGTTCAATTCCCGGCAGGTCAGGGCGAAACCTTGGGCAAGTTTCCTTACTCCACACAGAGCCTAATAATAATCCCTCCAAAACCAAAAACAATAATAAATTGGTCATTTTCAATCCACGACTGTTTGTGGGACATTGCTGTGCGCAATTGGCTGCCGCGTTCGCCCACAAATATACAGTCAATTCACTTTACAGTATATCCCGTGAAGCGCTTTGAGACGTCGAGAAAATGTGAAAAGCGCAATATCAAATGCAAGGATTATTATTATTATTATTATTATTTAAGGAGAGGGGGATGGGGTCCAAGGAGCAGCTGGTGGGCTTCATGGAGGTTACCGAGGTGAAGACAGAGGAAGGGGTGACAGGTGTGGAAGGAGGGATGGGTAATTTTGTGGGGTGAGGGTAGGGAGGGGTTGGAAGTTGGGAGGGCAGTGACAGCTGAGCGGATTCCCTCAATTTTGGACTTGAGGAAGTCCAGTATTTTCTCGCAGTGAGAGTCAGAGGAAAGAATCTGCGAGGCATGTTGGGGAGGGCGGAGGAGCCGGTTGGTGGTGGAGAACAGGAGCCTGGGGTTGCCTTTCGCCTCCAGGATTAACACTCATACTGCACTGCACTTACACGTCGTGAGAACATCTCAAAGCTTCATGGGAACTACTGTAAAGTGTAGCGACTATGTATTTGTGGGTGAACACGGCAGCCAATTTGCCACACAGCAACGTCTCACAAACAGCCGTGGAGTCAACAATTTTATTTGGGGGATTGTTGGCCAGGACACCGGGAGAGTGAACCTCCCTTCTCTTTTTGAATAGCTCAATGGGATCTTTAACGTCCACCTAAACAGGCAGACGCTGGTTTAATGCAGCGGTGGCTAACCTGTGGCCCGTGGGCCAGAAGCGGCCCCTGAACATTCGCACAAGTCTTGCTAAGTCCAAAATTGAGAAATATTCAATCNAAAAAATATATTTTGTTTGCCACACAGGGCTTACCCACCCTGCACCGCGTCAGCCTAGACTGTGAGCTCAGAATCCCTTTAGTTTAAACCCTACAAGCTTCGTCTCACTTGTCCTGTCACACGCACACCCATTTACACACGTATTCTTTCTTGTTTATCTCAGTTACACACTCACTTGGAGAAGGCAGTTTCTCTCTCCCGGTATCCTGGCCAACACCCCCTCAATAAAATCACTCATTCATTCCATGGATGTATGTGGGACATTGTTGTGTACAAATTGGCTACTGTGTTGGCCTACAAATCAAGTCACTACACTTTACAGGGAATCCTGTTAACTGCTTTGAGACATCCTCCGACATGAAAAGCGCTGTGTCAAATACAAGGATTATTATTATTATTATTATTACCACGGTCACATACTTACCTAGGATCTCACGTACGCGGTTACATGCTTGCCCAATTACACGCTTGCCCAGTTACATGCTTGCCCAGTTACACGCTTGCCCAGTTACACGCTTGCCCAGTTACACGCTTGCCCAGTTACACGCTTGCCCAGTTACACGCTTGCCCAGTTACACGCTTGCCCAGTTACACGCTTGCCCAGTTACACACTTACCCTGGTTACAGAACAGTCCGCCCCAGCCCTCCTCACAGTTGCACTGAAATGGTTGTTGACAGGAGCCGTGTAGACACCCAGGGTGACGCTCACAGCGATCACAGCTCGGCCCCCGCCAGCCGTACAGGCACCTACACACAACACACAGTCACTACAGTCACCTGCACACAGCACTTCCTGTCGGCCACAAATGCACCTGCACACAGCATGCAGTCACCTAAACATACCAGGACGCCCTCTGTGACGGTCTTGGTGTCTGGGCGCAGGCTGTGCTGTGCTGTGCTGTGCTGTTCCAGTGACCTGGAACACTGCAGACCCGCCTGGCTCAGGAACTCGACCAGAGACCGTCACAGAGGGCTGGTTCAAGTCCGTGGCCAGGCATGGCACCTTGGAGCCAGTTCAGGTCCGAGGAGACCTGCTTCTCCCGCGTGCACCCCCACCCCCCCCACCCCCCACCAATGGGGATGTTTTTACGAGCGAGCTGGAGACGGGGAGGTTGGGAGATGTCGGGAGGCATTGGAATTAAAGATCCTCCTCGATCGGATCACGTGATGGCAGAGTGCTGTGCGGCGTGTGGCTGCCGCGTCCCGTGTGTAGCTGGCTGATGTATCACGCGTGTCGCTGGCCTGCGTGTAGCGCTGGTGTGTGGTGCGTTCCCGCGACTGCGAGGAGTGTTGACAGAGGAGATTCTGCGCTGCTCAGGGCGAGCGTCCGGGATAAACCCCAGAGCCAAAGTCCCGCCTGCGGACTGGAGTCACTGACCTGCATTCTCCTGGTCTCTCACAGTGTCCGTGCTTCACGCTGCACCCAGACCGGCAGATAGCTGTCACACACAGAGACACAGGCACAGAGCTGTCACACACAGAGACACAGGCACAGAGCTGTCACACACACAGACACAGAGCTGTCACACACACAGACACAGAGCTGTCACACACACACAGACACAGAGCTGTCAAACACACAGACACAGACACAGAGCTGTCACACACACAGACACAGGCACAGAGCTGTCACACACACAGACACAGAGCTGTCACACACAGACACAGGCACAGAGCTGTCACACACACAGACACAGGCACAGAGCTGTCACACACAGAGACACAGAGCTGTCACACACACAGACACAGAGCTGTCACACACACAGGCACAGAGCTGTCACACACACAGACACAGAGCTGTCACACACACAGACACAGAGCTGTCACACACAGAGACACAGAGCTGTCACACACACACACACAGAGCTGTCACGCACACAGACACAGAGCTGTCACACACAGAGACACAGGCACAGAGCTGTCACACACAGAGACACAGGCACAGAGCTGTCACACACACAGACACAGAGCTGTCACACACACAGACACAGAGCTGTCACACACACACAGACACAGAGCTGTCAAACACACAGACACAGACACAGAGCTGTCACACACACAGACACAGGCACAGAGCTGTCACACACACAGACACAGAGCTGTCACACACAGACACAGGCACAGAGCTGTCACACACACAGACACAGGCACAGAGCTGTCACACACAGAGACACAGAGCTGTCACACACACAGACACAGAGCTGTCACACACACAGACACAGAGCTGTCACACACACAGACACAGAGCTGTCACACACACAGACACAGAGCTGTCACACACACAGACACAGAGCTGTCACACACACAGACACAGAGCTGTCACACACACACACACAGAGCTGTCACGCACACAGACACAGAGCTGTCACACACAGAGACACAGAGCTGTCACACACACAGACACAGAGCTGTCACACACACAGAGACAGAGCTGTCACACACAGAGACACAAACACAGAGCTGTCACACACAGAGACACAGGCACAGAGCTGTCAAACACACAGACACAGACACAGAGCTGTCACACACACAGACACAGAGCTGTCACACACACAGACACAGAGCTGTCACACACAGAGACACAGAGCTGTCACAGACACAGGCACAGAGCTGTCACACACAGAGACACAGACACAGAGCTGTCACACACACAGACACAGAGCTGTCACACACACAGACACAGAGCTGTCACACACAGAGACACAGAGCTGTCACAGACACAGGCACAGAGCTGTCACACACAGAGACACAGAGCTGTCACAGACACAGACACAGAGCTGTCACACACAGAGACACAGAGCTGTCACAGACACAGGCACAGAGCTGTCACACACAGAGACACAGACACAGAGCTGTCACACACACAGACACAGAGCTGTCACACACATACACGCCAGCCCTTCAGCACGTCATACTAACACACTCACATTGACACACGCACACTGACCACAGCCACACTGATAGTCGCACTACACACACAGTCACACTCACACACATTCACACTGACACACAGTCACACTGACACACACACACACACAGTGACACTGATACGCCAACACAGTCAAACTGGCAGTGTGTGGAGGGAGCTTTACTGCGTCTCTAACCCTAACCTCGGAGTGTGGACGGACATAGAGGGAGCTTCACTGTGTCTGTAACCTTGACCTGGGAGTGTGGGTTGGAGACAGAGTGACGCTCCCTCTGCACTATCCGGCCACACTCAGTGAGGGCAGGGCTGGCTGTACGTGGCTGTACGTGCTGTGGTGGGCAGGGGCTGGGGCCGGGGTGTTGCTGCCTGAGGGGCTTACGTTGAGTGCAGTACTCCTGGCTCCAGCCTGTCTCACACACTCGCTGCCCGTCACGCCCGCACCAGTAATGGCCGAAGGTATCATTGCGTGGCCGGCAGTAAACCGAGCAGCCCTCGCCGTAGTAATGAGCGTCACACACCACCCTGTAGGAGAACGTGATCCGGGTGTGTCCGTCCCTCTGGGTGTCCTGGGACCAGTGAGGACTGACCGGAACCTTCTGCTGTACCGTAAATCGACTCAAGAGCAGCTCCCAGCCCGTGGTGTCTGCGGGACAGACACACACTGAGCGTCAACTTCACACACCTCTCTGTCTGTCTGTCTGTCTGTCTGTGTATGTGTGTCTCTGTCTGTGTGTCTCTGTTTGTGTCTGTCTGTGTGTCTGTCTGTATGTCGGTGACTCTGTATGTCTGTGTCTCTGTCTGTCTCTGTGTGCATCTCTCCGTCTGTCTCCTTGTCTTGTGTATTCTGAGTAGGAGGAAGAGAAGAGTGATGGAGAGAGTAATTTTTAGGTGTCACAATGTATGGGAAGGGAGGAGTGTGATTTTGTCGAGAGAAAGTGGGTGTCTGAAAATGTGGTGGAAGCAGATTCAATAGTAGCTTCAAAAGGGAATTGGATAGGTATTTAAAACGGAGGGACGGGGAGAAAAGAGAGAATGAGAGAAAAGTGAGCTAGTGGAGAAGAGCGAGTCCTTTGAGACTGGAGAGCAGACTGGGACGGTGTCAAACAGAGGCGTTTACTCACACACACACACACACAGGGTTAAAGCGATACAGACACAGGGTTAAAGCCACACACATTCTCTCACACACACACACAGGGTTAAAGCTGCCGGGCTGCTGTAGGCAGTCGGTGCCACGAAGGAATTGAACAGGTTTCAGGAGAGAATTCCCAGCTCTCGGTCAGGAAGTGAGTTTGATGTTTAATGTTTAATGTCAAAAGGTTTGTGATAAAGACCGAAACAAAGAGCGACGTGAATCTAATGGTTTCACTGAACACTTCCCGCTCATTCCTAACAGTGGGAAAGCTTCCCCGAGGGGGGAGGGGAGTCAACCTGTCGTGTAAAATACAGGAAAAAGCTGTGACTGCGTTCTCCCCACGGCGGCCCTCACCTTCCCACGCCCAAAATAGCCCCCACAGGAAACAGGCATTGTATGGGCTGACTACAGCCTGGCGGACACGGCAAAGACATTCTCAATCCTCCCACCATTCACAGGGAATCCAACCTTCCCTGGGAATTTATATCATTTTCCATTGTCAGCCCACAGCCCCCACCTTACAGTACAATACAAAATTACATTTGTATAGCGCCTTTCACGTCGGAAGGCTGTCCCAAGGCGCTGGAGCTGTGGGTACTCACTGTGGGACGGGGATTCTGAGCTGGAGGAGCTCCAGGCTTCGAGGATGAGAGAGATGGTACCCTGAGACAAACACACACACACATACACACGTCACGCTCTTGTTACAATACAAACCAGCAGCTGACACCCGTTCCCCAGACTGAGCTGAACTGAGAGGCTGTGGAGGAGAAGTGGGCAGCTTGTACTCTCTCTTTCTCGCCATTGACTTAACTTAATCTTAAACCTTAGGCAAGTTTCCTTGCTCCAGACGCCTCTGTTTGCCTAGTAGTCAGTAGGAACCCGGTTGTGAGTCAATCGATTGGCGGATCGCTTTCTTGAGAGCGAAATTGGCTGCCGCGATTTGCCCGCAAAATGCAAAGTCAATTCACTTTAGAGTACATTCTGTGAAGCGTTTTGAGACGTCTCAGTGACGTACGTGATAAGGCGCTATATCAAATGCAAGGATTAATATTATTACAATCTCTCTCTTTTCCTTGCTGATATGGGAGGGTGTGTGAGGTCAGGACAGGGACTCGATGCTGTGATGGGGTGGGGGGACAGGTGGGTCGGGTGGGTGATCTGGAAGGGCGGATGGAGATCAGATGGGCCGAAGGGTTTGTCTTCCCCCCCCAAATCGATTACAGATCTCTCCATCTCCTGGAGAAAGCTTCCCCGCCGCATGCAGCCATCAAGCTACAAAACCATGGTCTCTCCTCCACATTCCTTGTCCCCGTGAAATCCAGGACAGTCTCCAAACCCACCCGCTCCCCCGGTATAAGAGTCACCTCCTCTCCCTGACATCCCAAACCTGTGCGCTCGAGCACAGATTGCGCAAACTCAGCCTCTGTGATCCGTCTGTCTGTCTAACTCCTTGATGAGGTGGTTCACTCACCGGCCATTTGAAGGTGAACGGGATGAGGATGGGGGACTGTTGGCTGTGCTCCAGCCCCGAGCCGTTAGTGAGGAGCGGAGTCACTGCACTGCCGTACGTACAGGGCCGGGGTTCGGGGGCCACCTGTGAGTGCTTCAGACACACGTGAAGGAAGGTGAATCCCCCGGCCCTGGGCCCCTCATTACCCCCGGGCTCTTCACGTCCCCCGGGCCCCTCGTGGACCCCGGCCACCGTGTCCTCACGGCTCCACATGACGCTGTTGAGGTGAAGCTGGAAGCTGCCGGCCGCCGCTGCCTTTGTGGTTATAAAGGAAATAATGAACGAAAAAGCCAGGATTATTACATAACCCTCCGTCAGTCTGATCCGCACGGCTTGTATGATCACCCGAGTCGACCGGCTGCCCGAATCCCGTTCATTTTCCTATTGAATACACTGACATGTCTCCGCACTAGTTGTATCCACCACCGCGTAACTCCCAACGCTCTTGGCGACCCAACTCCCTCCCCCAACCCCCCAGGCACACTGCCCCCCCCAGTCACACTGTCCCCCACCCCGTCACACTGCCCCCCACCCCATCACACTGCCCCCCAGTCACACTCCCCCCCCCCTCCACCGTTACATTGCCCCTGCAATCACCCCCCACACCCCCCCCACTCCCAGTCATACTGCCACCCCCCGGTTATATTGCCCCTGCAGTCACCCCCCCACCCCCAGCCCCATTCAGTCTGCCCTCCCCCTCCCCGACCCCCCAGCTTACCTGGTGCCAGGTCACTAACACAAGCGTTGTGTTAACCAGATGCCAAAGTCTCATCCCCAGTGTCCCTCCCTTGTGCCCTGACCTGCACTGCCCCTCCCAATTTCCTGCACTGCCCCTCCCAGTGCCCTGCACTGCCACCCTCTGCTCCCTGCTGCCCCTCAGGCTCAGTCGGTGTTGCTCCGGGATAATGCTCTCTCCCTATCTCTCTCTCCCGGTGCCTATGTGAACCCAGAGCCGGATTCCAGCTCCAAATCCGTGTGTCCAGATACAATCCGCTCAGCGCAGATGTGGGCTGTACAGATGTGCTGTGCGCAGATGTACTGTGCGCAGACGGGCTGTGTGCAGACGTGCTGTGTGCAGACGTGCTGTGTGCAGACGTGCTGTGTGCAGATGTGCTGTGTGCAGACGTGCAGTGTGCAGATGTGCTGTGTGCAGATGTGCTGTGTGCAGATGTGCTGTGCGCGGATGTGCAGTGTGCAGATGTGCTGTACGCGGATGTGCTGTGTACAGACGTGCAGTGTGCAGATGTGCTGTGTGCGGATGTGCTGTGCGCGGATGTGCAGTGCGCAGATGTGCTGTGCGCAGATGTGCTGTGTGCGGATGAGCTGTGCGCAGATGTGCTGTGTGCAGATGTGCTGTGTGCAGATGTGCTGTGTGCACGCTCACTATTCCCTATCGCTCCCTCCTGCCTTTTATAGCCCCAGCGAGCAGTGCAGTCTGTATTTATACAGTCAGTGTCCCTCCCACAGCCCCAGCCCCAGCCCCAGCCCCAGCCCGGCTCGTTCCTACTCACTGTGTCATAGGTAGGAAATAACATTGCGTAAACTTCACAAACAGTCTGAGAGAGTGCAGCACATTGGCTGTGCAGTATTAGCAATAATCTGTGTGGACACGTTTTACTTTCCAATGATATTACTTTCACAATGATCTTTTTAATCCCTCTGTATAAGAGTATTTATCTCATCAGTAAAGATCAGACTTTAATAATAATAATAATCCTTTTGTTTGATATAGCGCCTTATTACATCGTTGAGACGTCTCAAAGCCCTTGTAAAGTGGATTGACTGTATACTTGGTGGGCAAAATGTGGCATCCAATTGCACACAGCAATGCCCCACAAACGGTCGTGGATTGGGTGAGCAATGTTTTTTTGGAAGGATTACTAAACCTGCAAAGCGATCCACCAAATGAATAACAACCGGGTTGTGTGTGTGTGCCCAGAGACTGTGTGGTGGTGGGGTGGGGGTGGTGGGGGGGTGGTTGTGTGGGGCTCTCTGTGTATGTGTGCGGAGGGAGGTCTGTGTGTGTGTGTGTGTGTGTGGGTGGGGGGTGATATATCGTACATTCTGATCAGCTGTTTGCACAGACACGGTGAGAGGCTTGACTCTGCTGGTCTCCGCTGGTCTAACACCAGCTTTGAGAGGAGAAGTGTGTACAGTACGGCTGGTTGTCAGCCATCGTTCATCACTGTCAGGTGCACCGCACTCCTGGACAAGAGCAAATATTTACTCTCTGACAGCAGGTCACAGGATCACAGCTTCAGCGCTGTCACACTGAAGCTCTGACTGCAAGCAACTCACATTTACTCTGTGTGTGTGCGTGTGTGTGTTTCAGCCCGGCTCAGTGTGTGTGTCGGCCCGGCTCAGTGTGTGTGTCGGCCCGGCTCAGCGTGTGTCGGCCCGGCTCAGCGTGTGTCGGCCCGGCTCAGCGTGTGTCGGCCCGGCTCAGTGTGTGTCAGGTGGCGCAGTTGGGAACGTTCTTGCCTCTAATTCAGAAGGTTGTGAGTCAGGACTTGGGACTCATATACTCAGATGAGATGTTAAACCGAGGTCCCGTCGTCTATTCAAGTGGACGTTAAAGATCCTGTGTCACTATTCTAAAAGAGAAGGGAGTTTCTCTCCCTCAGTGAGAGATAAGCCAATAAGCCCCCAATTAAATTGATTGCTTCCTCAGTGGTTGTTTGCGGGAAGTTGCAGTGAGACACACAATCGCTCCACAATCGCTCCACAGTAAATCCTGTGAAGCACTTGGAAAGTCTTCCCGACGTGAAAGTTGCCCCATCAATTGTAAGGATTATTATTGTTCCTTGTGATTCCTATTTGGATCCTATATGCAGGAGCCGCATTTATCGCAAAAAAAAACATTTACTGTTAACTCATCAGGTTATAAAGAGGAAGAAAAACTGATTGCAACTTCCACATGTATGCGGATATCACACAAATCTACTTCTCCTCCTCCCCGCGCCGGGCCTCCAGGTGCGCTGACGTTTTATCAGCTTGTCTGGAAGACATCAGGGCCTGCATGAGTGCAAACATCTTGCAATTAAATGTCGAGAAGACAGAAGCTCGTACTCCTTTGCCGAGGTCTCTGATTGCTGGGCTCCAGTCAACATCTTGGGTCCTGCGACTCTGGACTCCTCAACTTCCCCAGCCTTTCCCTCAGACTCACCAAAGCGTCGTGCAACCTAGGCGTCACGTTCAACCCACAGCTGTCATTCCTTCCCCACATCTGGTCCCTGACCGCCTTCCTCCACCTCTGCCACATTGCCCACCTCCGACTGTACCTTACCCCAGACACAACCGAAACACGCGTCCATGGGTCCGTCACCTCCCCCCTTGAATATTCAAGTGCCCTCCACGCTGGGCTCCCCAGCTCCATCATCCACAAAATGCAGCTGATCCCAAACTCCGCTAACCGCATACACACTTGCACCAAACTCTATAATTCCCATCAAACCAGTTCCAGCCAGGCTCTGCTGTATCCCTATTACTGAATGGATTGATTTCAAGATCCTCACAGTCCTCTTCAAATCTCTTGATGTCCTGGCACCTCCCTACCTCTCCGACCTGCTTACTCCCCAACCCACTACCCAGTGTCTCTGTTCCTGCTCGACCAGCTCCAACGTCCTACTTGCCCTCGGGCCTTCTGTTCCACCTTTCAGCCACTATGCCCTGAAACTCTGGAACACTGTCTCTCCATCCCTCTGCTCCTTCCTCATGTTTAGGTTGTGCCTGAAGACCTTCCTCTTCAACTGTGCCTACAATCACCTCCCCCCAAGCTCAGCATCGTGCTCCGCAACTATTAAGCGCTCTGGGACACTACCCTGTGTGAGGAGCGTCATGTTAATGTACTGCCGAGCAATCAGTGAACCTTCCTTTTGTACCATCTCAGGCTCTCTCCCAACCAATTTCCTCTCCCACAATATTGCCTTCAGTTCTATGTGGCACATTAACCAAACCCTGGTGAAATTACACATATACCGTACTTCAGTCCTCCTGGTCTAACATATCAGTCACACCTTGTGACAAGGGAATATTGTAATAGTAAATTTTGCATTAGATAAAGCGCCTTTTGACATCGTCAAAACGTCTCAAAAAGTGCTGAACAGCATCTACTATGAAGTGTAGTGACTGTGTTTTATAGGTGAACTTGGCAGCCAATTTGCACACAGCAATGTCCCGCAAGCAGCCGTATGAGTGATTAATTTCATGTGGGAGATTGTTGGCCAGGACACAGGGAGAACACTCAAAGGTCAGAACTCACACACGCTCCGCCAGGATCTCACTACTTTCTGGAAATATGATCTTGACACAACAGCTAAGATGTTATGGAAACACAGAGAACAATTTACTCCTGTTTATTTACCAAGCTTCTGTGTGTGAGGTTTCAATACACATTTGCTATACTTCAGACCTCTGTCCCGTGAATCCCAAATCAGTCTGGCTGAGGTGTTGTGTGGGTGGGTGTGAGTGTCGGGGGTTATATGAGCATCTGAGTGGGGGTGGTGGGGTGGGTGGGGGGCGGCGGAGTTGTGCTTGTGGGTAGGGGCGGTTGTGTGTGTGAGTGTGGGGTGGAGTTGTGTGTGGGGGGGGCAATTGGGTGTTTATGGGGGGAGGTTGGGTGTGTGTGGGGTGGGGGGTTGGGTTTGCATATGTGGGGATTGGGTGCATGTGGGGGCATTGTGTACGTGTGTATGTGTGTGTGTGTGTGTGTGTGTGTGTGGGGAGGTGGGGGTGATCCCTAGGTGACGCCTAGCTGGACACGCTCTGGCTCTGGCTCTGGCTCTGGCTGTATTGTTGTTCCCGACAGCCTGATTCTGTGCTGTTTCCTGATTCCCAGAGAAACAAAGAGTTTCCCACCGCGACCTGCTCAGCTCTGTACTGGGAGCCAACAGCACACCAGCAGGCAGTGAGTGCGTGCAGGCTGTCAGGGGTCTCACTGTCCCCTTAGACAGGACCAAGGTCAGGAAACACCTGTCCCAGACCCTGATCTTCTGTACATGAGCCAAGGTCCTCTGACCCGCCCCCATCGCTCAGTTTATATTTCAGCAACAGGAAAATGTGGAGCCCTCTGTCTGCAGACCATGACCGGAGCAAGTACCAACACAGACACAATGGGGAGAGAGCAGGGAATGGGATTAGAGAGCTCCAGTGGAGGAGTGAGCACCAGCACAGACACGATGGGGACCGAGCAGGGTTTGGGTTTAGAGCGGGCAACTCCATCTGGACTTTGTGGATGGTGAAACTAGGGAGGAATGCATTTGACAAGTCAAGGCGGGAGGTGACAAAAGCATAGTTGAGGGTCTCGGAGCCGTTTGGTGTGAAGTGGGGCAGAGTTGGGCAATATGGTGGAGATTGAACCAGACTCTGAGGTTGTGCACTGATTGAGTGAGTTTGAGAGGACATTGGTGGGAGCTGTGGAGGATGTCTTTTTTCCATGTTGAGTTGCAGAAAGTTGTTGCAGGTGTCATCCACATATACATGAAAATTACCCCATGTTTACAGATGAAGTCAGTGAAATTGACCTATAGATGAGGAAAAGGAGGGGGTGAGAATAGAGACAGGTATTCCACAGGTGACTGTGCGAGGGCAGAAGGAGAAACCTTTTGGCGACAAAGTGGAGGCAATAGGTCAGGTAGGAGAGTGTGGCCACACACAGTGAGTGACGCAGAGCCAATCACAAAATCCTACTAAATCATACAAAATCCTACTAAGATCTGCTAAATCGGCTAATAGTTAAAATGCAACATAATAAATGTAATAAGGCTTTTATTCTTGATTTCAGAAAATAAATTCCTACTAAACACCAGCATGCTGGATGTCCACGCAGCTGATATCCACATTGCTGATATTTACAATAATCCACATTACATGGAGGCCTGTAGCTTAATGGTTGGAGCACTCGTCTCGCAAGCGGGAAGACCTGGGTTTTTAATTCCCAGGCAGGGTGAAACGTTGGCCGACTGGCTGCTGCTTTTGCCTACAAATACGATCACTCCATCAGTCACCCACATCGCAGTAAATCATCTGAGGCGCTTTGATGTGGTGCAATACTAAATGCAAGGATCATGGTTATTATTATTCCAATGTTACTCATCTATTGAACCTTTGTTGGACACCCTCCTACCCTGACGTCATACGAACAGGGTCTAATTGAGCAGGAAGTGAGCCCGGAGCCAAGTACAAAACTGACATTCCGCTGCTTGTAACAAAACACATATTTCCTTTGATTAATAGTATTTGCAGCTGTGAGGCACACAGCGCCAGCTGCAGACTTGTGGTGTTGTAAGGACCCCTGGTGATGGAATGCGATCCTGCAAATTACAGCACTTGCAAAACGAATAAATACTGCGCCCAGAATTAGACAGACCCAAAAGGCAGAATCTTTGCTGATTTGACCAGCTTCACGTATTCTGTCGGACCGATTCTGTAGCTGCACAATTTAATTCAATCCAATTGTACACGATTGAGTGCAAATACTGTACACAGTCAGGTGCAGAGCTTCAGTAATTTCAACTCAGTGGGAAGGAATGTGTACCTGAGCTGTGGGCAGGAAGATGGTGGCAAAGCTCTCACACATTTCGTTCGGAGCTGGGTTGCCCACTGGGAAGCTTGCAAGGAGTTCCTGGTAGCTCAGTGGTTAGAGCACTCACTCAGTGGTTAGAGCACTCACTTTGCAAGCGAGAGACCTGAGTTCAATCCCTGGCAGGTCAGGGCGAAACCTTGGGAAAGTTTCCTTACTCCACACAGAGCCTAATAATAATCCCTCCAAAACAAAAAACAATAATAAATTGGTCATTTTCAATCTAATACTGTTTGTGGGACATTGCTGTGCGCAATTGGCTGCTGCGTTCGCCCACAAATATACAGTCAATTCACTTTACAGTGTATTCTGTGAAGCGCTTTGGGACGTCCTCCCGACGTGAAAAGCGCTATATCAAATGCAAGGATTATTATTATTATTATATTATTATTACCTGCCATCCACCTAGTGAGGGTCCAAACCCCCGCTTGTCGGATGTCAAATGACCAACTCATGATTATTCTCTTTGGGGCGGAGGTAAGCAGGTTCTTCATAGAGCTGAGCTGTCTCCAAGGTGATATGTTTGGCAATGGAATATCGGAATCAAATCAACCTTGTGTGACGGTCTTGGTAGTCCCTCTGTGTGGCAGGCTTTCCCGCTGCTTGGCCAGCAAGGAACACCCTATCCGTTAAGGCTTTGGCTTGCAGGGTTAACGGCCCCCGTGAAGCGTTTGAGATGTTTGGGTGAGCAAGGCGGGTCCGCAGTAACCCAGGACACTGCTGATGAGAGCACAGCCCTGCCTGGCACAGCGGCAGAACTTGGAAGAGCAAACACAACCACCCCATTCAATTCCACACACTGAACCCCGCAGGAGCTGGGTCAGTGTGGCGGGATGGGGTCAGTGTGGCGGGATGGGGTCAGTGTGGCGGGATGGGGTCAGTGTGGCGGGATGGGGTCAGTGTGGGGGATGGGGTCAGTGTGGGGGATGGGGTCAGTGTGGGGGATGGGGTCAGTGTGGCGGGATGGGGTCAGTGTGGCGGGGTGGGGTCAGTGTGGGGGATGGGGTCAGTGTGGCGGGATGGGGTCAGTGTGGGGGATGGGGTCAGTGTGGCGGGATGGGGTCAGTGTGGCGGGGTGGGGTCAGTGTGGGGGATGGGGTCAGTGTGGCGGGATGGGGTCAGTGTGGTGGGGCGGGGTCAGTGAGGAGGGGGCGGGGTTGGTGTGACGGGGGCGGGGTTGGTGAGGAGGGGGCGGGGTCGGTGGGGAGGGGGCGGGGTCAGTGGGGAGGGGGCGGGGTCAGTGGGGAGGGGCGGGGTCAGTGGGGAGGGGGCGGGGTCAGTGGGGAGGGGGCGGGGTCAGTGGGGAGGGGGGGGTCAGTGGGGAGGGGGCGGGGTCAGTGGGGAGGGGGCGGGGTCAGTGGGGAGGGGGCGGGGTCAGTGGGGAGGGGGCGGGGTCAGTGGGGAGGGGGCGGGGTCAGTGGGGAGGGGGCGGGGTCAGTGGGGAGGGGGCGGGGTCAGTGGGGAGGGGCGGGTCAGTGGGGAGGGGGCGGGGGTCAGTGGGGAGGGGGCGGGGTCAGTGGGGAGGGGGCGGGGTCAGTGGGGAAGGGGGCGGGGTCAGTGGGGAGGGGGCGGGGTCAGTGGGGAGGGGGCGGGGTCAGTGGGGAGGGGGCGGGGTCAGTGGGGAGGGGGCGGGGTCAGTGGGGAGGGGGGGGGGTCAGTGGGGAGGGGGCGGGGTCAGTGGGGAGGGGCGGGGTCAGTGGGGAGGGGGCGGGGTCAGTGGGGAGGGGCGGGGTCAGTGGGGAGGGGGCGGGGTCAGTGGGGAGGGGGCGGGGTCAGTGGGGAGGGGGCGGGGTCAGTGGGGAGGGGGCGGGGTCAGTGGGGAGGGGGCGGGGTCAGTGTGTGGTCAGTATCAGTATACGGTTTCACTGAGAGTCAGAGTCAGTGCTGTGGAGTCCGCGTTAAGATCAGAATTAGTGTTCAGAGTGTCAGTGTGTGTTAGTGACTGTGAGTGTCAGTGTGTGTTAGTGACTGTGAGAGTCAGTGTGTGTTAGTGACTGTGAGAGTCAGTGTGTGTTAGTGACTGTGAGAGTCAGTGTGTGTTAGTGACTGTGAGTGTCAGTGTGTGTTAGTGACTGTGAGAGTCAGTGTGTGTTAGTGACTGTGAGTGTCAGTGTGTGTTAGTGACTGTGAGAGTCAGTGTGTGTTAGTGACTGTGAGTGTCAGTGTGTGTTAGTGACTGTGAGAGTCAGTGTGTGTTAGTGACTGTGAGTGTCAGTGTGTGTTAGTGACTGTGAGTGTCAGTGTGTGTTAGTGACTGTGAGTGTCAGTGTGTGTTAGTGACTGTGAGTGTCAGTGTGTGTTAGTGACTGTGAGTGTCAGTGTGTGTTAGTGACTGTGAGTGTCAGTGTGTGTTAGTGACTGTGAGTGTCAGTGTGTGTTAGTGACTGTGAGTGTCAGTGTGTGTTAGTGACTGTGAGTGTCAGTCAGTGTGTGTTAGTGACTGTGAGTGTCAGTGTGTGTTAGTGACTGTGAGAGTCAGTGTGTGTTAGTGACTGTGAGAGTCAGTGTGTGTTAGTGACTGTGAGAGTCAGTGTGTGTTAGTGACTGTGAGTGTCAGTCAGTGTGTGTTAGTGTCTGTGAGAGTCAGTCAGTGTGTTAGTGATTGTGAGTGTCAGTCAGTGTGTGTTAGTGACTGTGTTAGTGTCAGAGTCAGTGTGTGTTAGTGACTGTGATAGTGTCAGAGTCAGTGTGTGTTAGTGACTGTGATAGTGTCAGAGTCAGTGTGTGTTAGTGACTGTGATAGTGTCAGAGTCAGTGTGTGTTAGTGACTGTGTTAGTGTCAGAGTCAGTGTGTGTTAGTGACTGTGATAGTGTCAGAGTCAGTGTGTGTTAGTGACTGTGATAGTGTCAGAGTCAGTGTGTGTTAGTGACTGTGTTAGTGTCAGAGTCAGTGTGTGTTAGTTAGCGAGTGTGTCAGTGAGTGAGCTGCTGGCGTGATGCGGCGCTGGTTGCGGGCAGGGCAGGGGCCGGGGGAAGGGGAGGGGGAGGCGGAGATGTTGGGGACGGTGGCAGGGGGGCTGGAGAGCCTGTACCGCCGCTGGCTGCTGCCCCTGGAGGAGCATCACAATTTCCAGGCTTTCCACTCGCCATCGCTTGACTCTGCCGACTTCACCAACAAGCCCATGGTTCTCGTCGTTGGGCAGTACTCTACTGGCAAAACCAGCTTCATCAGGTAATCAATATACCATCACCCTCCCCCCCCCACCCTCCACCCACAACCCTAACCCCCAACCCAACTAACCCCCAACCCAACTAACCCCCAACCCAACTAACCCCCAACCCAACTAACCCCCAACCCAACTAACCCCCAACCCAACAAGCCAATGTGCTGTTGATAGAGCAGTACTCTACCGACAAGACCTGCTTCATCAGGTAAACCCCACCTCCTCCCCAATATACCCCCCAATGAACCCACCTCAAGCCTACTCAACCCCATGGTTCTCCTCATTGGGCAGTACTCTACTGGCTTCATCAGGTACCCAATACCCCCAAAATATGCCCCAACCCAATAGCCCCAACCTCAACCAACCCCCATCCAAGAAGCCCATGGTGCTGCTGTTAGGGCAGTACTGCTGGGAAAACCAGCTTCATCAGGTAATCAGTGCACCCCAACACCCCCAACTTTTCAGCCCAGGACACATGTTCCTGAGGACTGGCAGGGGTAGGGTTAACCACGGTTGAATTGATGTGCTGGTGTGTGATTTGGTCAGATACCTCCTGGACCAGGACTTCCCGGGGATGCGAATTGGACCGGAGCCGACCACAGACTCCTTCATTGCGGTGATGTACGGGGACGAGGGCATCATCCCAGGGAATGCTCTTGTGGCCGATCCCAAGAAACCCTTCCGGAAGCTGAACAGTTTTGGAAATGCTTTCCTAAACAGGTAGGTGGTGCCACGCACAAGCCTGCCATGTTATTGCCACGTTAGAAGCGTCTTGAGAAAAGGAAGATAAACTAATAGGAGACGTCAACCAATGGGAGAGTCCAGGGTAAGGTGGAGATGTGCAAAGACACAGGACTCTGTCCGTAGACACAATAATGTAACCAGGTTTCAGAGAATAAAGTAGTGATCAGTTACCTGTCCTTGGGAGGGAAGCAGGAGGAGTCAGTCAGATCTGCATCTCACTGACACTGACTAATACTCCCTCTATTATACCTCAAACATCTGCGCAAGTGAAGACTGGGTGCACAGGTGGAGTTTGAAGGTGGTTTGACCACACAGGATACATGCATAATCACCAGTGTCACCACGAAACTGTTGGATTCTTGTTTTATGTTCTGATAGTGGAGTCAAAAGGTAAAGTCAAGAGTCCATCCCCTCGGTGTGACAACCAAAAACCATAAACCACTCTCTGATGCAGTCAGCAAGACAACTCAAGATCAAACGGCATCCTCCAACCTGGTCAGCATGTCAGTGTCAAGACAATAAACATCATGGGTGATACTTGAGGCCACGGAGGGGTGATTAAGGCTGCCACGGGGGGTGGGGGGGGGGGGGGGGGCGTCGGCCCCGGTGGCGGGGTCGGCTGAGCCCTGTTTTGAAGCTGATCTCTGAACTATTCACTGTTATTGTGGAGAAACCACAAAATGCACCCAGTCACTTTACAGGAAATACTGTGAAGCGCTTTGAGATGTGCTGTGCTAAATGCAAGGATTATCACTACATTTTTAGCACTAATAATACTATTATTATATTATTGTTATCATAATACAGCTGTTCTTTCTGGAACCTGCAGCGTCTCAAATTTAAGCGCTCCAGGACGCTATCCCGCGTGAAGGGTGTTATGTAGATGCAAGCTGTTGTTGTTGTAAGTTTGCAAAGTCTTGTTTGTGACTCGTTACTACCCAGTTAGTTGCTGGTAAACGTATAACACTGTGACGACAGTGAGCGGCTGGGGAATACGAAACTACACTACAGAGAGAAGTCAGGAAAGCCAGCCAGGGAGACAATACAGGATTAGAACAGCAGGAAGTGTGCGTGCAGAGATATCTCTATTTGTGTTTATCCGAAGGAAGTGTTCATTGTTAAAGCCGCGATATCTGAGAGAATGGGACAGATGAGGCGAAAAACACAGACCGGTGTGGCCTGTTTCAGAGATGAGCACAGACAGTGCTGGTGTTTACATGGAGTGGAGCTGTCCGTCTTGAGTGTAGTCTGGGACGTTCCAGTTGGTTTCACGGCGGGCACATCTATTTGCCACGGCCATTCACATGAGGACCTGGATTAAGCAGCTGGTCCTCAGTAAGCCTGGTATGGGGTGGGTGGTGTGTGGGGGGGGAGAGGGGGTTGGGAGGGGGGAAGGGGTTTGAGGGTGAAGGGGAGAGGGGTTGGATGTGAAGCCATCCACAGAAGCTCGCATTTACACACAGTCCTTGGGGCTGCAGTCGGATCTGGGTGTGAAACTGGCTTTTTTTACAACATTAATCCTTGCATTTGATATAGCTTCTTATCCCATCACCCAAACATCTCAAACGCTTCACAGGTTTCATTGTAAAGTGTAGTGACTGTGTATTTTTTAGATGACTGTCTGTGTGCTGGCCCGCGGCGAGTTCCACAGGCTTCACTGTGAGCTGAGCTGGTGTGTGTCCCTGTTGCAGGTTTATGTGTGCTCAGCTCCCAAACCAGGTTCTGAAGAGCATCACCATCATCGACACTCCCGGCATCCTGTCCGGGGAGAAACAGCGCATCAGCAGAGGTGAGCAGCAGGTCCCTTAGCCCTAAACTTCACCCTAAACCTAATCCTTAATCCTCGCCCCAACTCCAACCCTCGCCCCAACTCCAACCCTCGCCCCAACTCCAATCCTCGCCCCAACTCCAACCTGCGCCAACCCTCGCCCCCGCACCAACCCTCGCCCCCACGCCAACTGTCGCCCCTGCGCCAACCCTCGCCCCCGCGCCAACCGTTGACCCAAGCCCAACCCTCACCTTAACCAGAGGCTGGTAAAATGTGCTCTGACCTGTCAGGAGATCTTATCTCATTAGCTGTAACTTTGAGAGTTTATTTCTTCTCCTCCTGCCCACACCATTCCCAGTGACCAATATCACTGGAGGGATTTACGTTGAGGGTCACTAGGGCTTTTGATGGGGGGGGAAAAGAAAAGTTTCCCCAGCTGAGCACAGATCTTCCGGAGTGGCGCGGGGGGTGGGCCTGGGTCATGATGGGCAACAGAAACCCTCTCAGCCCTGGGGTAGGAGGCTGCCTTGCTGGGGGAGTGGGGGGGCATATGAGGCTGACACATGCACAAGACACTTATTGCCGGAAGCGGTGGTTGAATCAGATAACAATAATGTAGATATATTGAAGAGGAAATGGGGACTTCACTGAGTGGGGAAATAGAGGGTGTGGGAGGGAAGGAGGATTGGGGAGATTTATGTGGAGTATAAAAACTGGCACGGACTACAATACAGTCTGTGTAAATCTGTGTGCTGTGGACTCACGCTATGTACAGGCGCAGGAAGTGATACCAATACTAATAATAATCTTTGCATTTTATATAGCGCCTTATCACGTCATTGAGACATCTCAAAGTGCTTCACAGAATATGCTGTAAAGTGTAGTGACTGGGTATTTTGCTGGAATCCAATGACCTCAAAGTTGGCCATTTTTCACACTATGGGTATAACATAGGGACCGAGATATTAAAAATTCTTATCCAACATCTGAGATCAATCTAATCTAATTTCTAATTGAATAAACATTTCAGTTCATGAATTAGTTGAGCTGAATTGGCTGACCACTTATGTACAAGCCTCTAACATGTGATATCAACTGACGACTCTTCAATCAGCCTTAGGAATTTGTGTGTATGACAAATCCTTATCACTACCGTCCTGTCTCAGGTCTTTCAGGAATGTGCTAAGCTGTTGGGTTGTGGAGCTGTGTGTGTATACTCCGCAGGTTCTGTTCAGTTGTTCTGTGAGTCTGTGGCTTGATTCACTCAATGTTACAGTTTTTAACCATAAGCCAGTCTAATACGTGCCCCCGTCGCCTCCACTTCAAGGCCACGTCCTGAGGTTCTCTTCTTTGGAGTAGCAAGATATAATAATCATAATAATAATCCTTGCATTTGATATAGCGCCTCATGACATCTCAAAGAGCTTCATAGAATATACTGTAGAGTGGATTGTCTGTATTTTGAAACTGAGAAATATTAACTGAGGAAATTGCCCTGAGCGCGTAAACCAACGTCTCCTTTCTCACCAGTACTATTACAATTCACTGCCCTTCACATGGGATAAAATCTTGCTGGACGCTGAGCAAGAGGGAAAGGGGAGGTGACCATAGGCGTGGGATGAAAGGTTAGGTAAAGAGGGCAAGACAAAGGGATCGAGACAAATTCCAGAGGTTAGGTACATGGTAGCCACATGATGACTGGTGGTGAAGTGGAGGGAGCAGTTGAGGGAGTTGCAGCAGACGAGTGTAACCTGAGTGAAGAGGATGGGCAGGGGAGTGGGGTATGAGCAGGTCAGAGATGTTGGGAGCTGTTAGGATACGGCAGGCTTTGTATGTGAGGCTGTGGATCTTGATGTTGATCCCTTACCTTAAAACATTCTCATCATTGTTCACTTTTGGCCCATTCTAACTGCACTGACGAACATCTCCATCAATTCTCATTTCATCCACTTATATTGGCTATGAAGTCCCAGGATCTCCTGCTATTCATCAGCCTCACCCAATCCCTGGCTCCAATGTGATGTGGAGTCTCTAACCTCTGCCCCTCTCCTTACCCTAAAAAATATCCTGAATATTTTATTGGCAATCCTGCCCTGGCTGCTGCACAACATTAATTAAAACGGCGTCTGTTATGTCAGGAGGACATCTCACAGCTGATTCTAAGTGGTGGGGGGTGGGGCTGAGTGAGAGAACGTGGTCGAAAGATGGGCAAAACTTGATTTAAGTTTTGAAGGTGGGGAGATGGGGGGGGTGGTGGGGGGGCAAGGTGACCTTCCAGAGAGAGGACAACCCTCCACTGGGGTGGTGTGACCCC
The DNA here is from genome assembly GCF_018977255.1 of Callorhinchus milii. NCBI lineage: Eukaryota > Metazoa > Chordata > Chondrichthyes > Chimaeriformes > Callorhinchidae > Callorhinchus > Callorhinchus milii. The sequence goes on along the minus strand of NW_024704750.1, from coordinate 20,670,869 downwards.
ACAGAGGGGCTTGAAGGTAAGGATGAGGATGTGTAATCTGACCCTCCAGGGGATGGGGAGCCAGTGGAACCGGCAAGGATGGGGGTGATGGGCTCACGGAGTCTGGTGTGGGAGAGGATACGAGCTGCCAACCCAGCCCTCAGCTCAGCACTATTGAGTGGCTATAATTGTGGTCTAAGCTGTGGGCTCACGTAGCCTCATGTGACCATCATGGACTCTGCTTTTGCAGAAGTTAACCAAAACTAACCCCAGAAAAGAGGAACCAAAGAAAAGTGCAAACCTTTCTTTCTACGTTAACTGTTTCCAACCTATCTGAAATCTGTGTTCGATGTCAGAGTCCTAACAGCTGGACTAACGGCAGATAATGTCCTCTTTCAGGAAGACATTCTCTTGTTATTGTTCAGGCCTGAGGAAGTGTGATATTGCCGTTGACTTGGATGTGCTCTGCTTCATTAACAGTTTACAATTTCCTGCCAGATAGTGGACACATGGGCAGCTCGCCAGTTGCTCAGTTCTTGGCTGGGTTTCGCTGCGGGTTATAATTAGAGGAAGGAGGAAGACTGGTGCTGAGCTTTGGGTTATGGATTCTCCTCACCGCATGAGAACAGAATGTTCAAGTCGCCTTATGGTTTCTGCACGTTATGGTTACCGCTGGACAAGACTGAAACACAGCTTACAATTAGAGCACGGGTGGCTTGAGCTAGAGCTGCCATCTCCCACCCCCAAAACCGCGCCCAACCCTCATCCCCCCCACCTCAAACTCCCAACCCAACCCCTCACCCTCCACACCCACTACCCCCCCCAACCCTTCACTCAGCAACCCCCACTCCCCACCTACTAAATACACAGTCACGCTCCAGTCTATTCTGTGAGGTGCTTTGAGACGTCCCAATGATGTGATAAGGTGCTATATCAAATGCAAGGATTATTATTGTTATTATTATTATTATTGCTGCCGCTGCCCCTGAGGACACACAGGAGGAATCTGCTGTCACGTGTTGCAGGTGAGGCTGTGACGGTGTGTGTTTCTCTCAGGCTACGACTTTGCTGAGGTCCTGGGGTGGTTTGCTGAACGGGTTGACCGTATCATTTTGCTGTTTGATGCTCACAAGCTGGACATATCGGATGAGTTCTCCGAGGCGATCCGGGCTCTGCGAGGCAACGATGACAAGGTTCGCGTTGTGCTGAATAAGGCTGATCAGGTGGACACGCAGCAGCTGATGAGGGTGTATGGCGCCATGATGTGGTCGCTCGGCAAAGTGGTGGACACGCCCGAGGTGGCTCGTGTCTACATCGGCTCCTTCTGGTCCTGCCCACTGCACATCACGCACAACCGCAAGCTCTTCGAGATGGAGGCCCAGGACCTCTTCGCGGACATCCAGAGTCTCCCCCGCAACGCTGCCCTGCGCAAACTCAACGATCTCATCAAGCGAGCCAGGCTAGCAAAGGTCAGTGGTCAACCTGAGCCGCTAAACTAACCCTGACCTGCTAACCTAATCCTGACCCATTAACCTAACCCTGACCCTGATCTCTGAACTTGACTAACCCTGACCCAGATCTTAGAATCTGACTCTCACCCTGACCCGAGTTGGCAGGTCAGAGGTGGGGGGGGAGGGGGGAGGCGGGGCTGTGTAATGGGGAGGCGGGGCTGTGTGATGGGGAGGCGGAGCTGTGTGATGGGGAGGCGGGGCTGTGTGATGGGGAGGTGGGGCTCCGCGAAGGGGAGGTGGGACTGCGCGAAGGGGAGGTGGGGCTGCGTGATGGGGAGGTGGGGCAGAGGTGGGGGAGGCAGGGCTGTGTGATGGGGAGGCGGAGCTGTGTGATGGGGAGGCGGGGCTGTGTGATGGGGAGGCGGGGCTGTGTGATGGGGAGGCGGAGCTGTGATGGGGAGGCGGGGCTGTGTGATGGGGAGGTGGGGCAGAGGTGGGGGAGGCAGGGCTGTGCGAAGCGGGGACACTCATTATTAGAGCTCGTATACACACATCAGCGAGCTCACTGAGGACCAGAGGACAGCCATGCAGTTGAACAATATCTCGGTAGAAGACACCTCATTACTGCGTCCTATGGGATATTGCCCCGAGATCCTGCCCCCACCTGCTCTGCAATGTGTATCAGGCCGGTTTGTGTAAGAGAATAGCCATGATTGGGATATCAATGAGAAGTTCAATGTGATTTAAGCAGGCGGCTGATTTCATTGTGTTCGGCCTAACATTGTCCATGTTCAACATTGTCCAGGTTCACGCCTACATCATTGACTACTTGAAGAAGGAGATGCCAGCGGTCTTCGGGAAAGAAGCTAAGAAAAAGGAAATGATCAAAAATCTTTCCGAGGTTTACATTGCCCTGCAGCGGGAGCACAATATCTCCGTGGGAGATTTCCCCAATGTCAGCAAAATGCAGGTAAGATTTCCTAAAAATATTTAACTGAGGAGTTTCACTGCCTGGCTCCCCCTCACACTCTCTCACTCTCACTCTCTCACACTCTGCCTGGCTCCCCCTCACACTCTCTCACTCTCACTCTCTCACACTCTGCTTGGCTCCCCCTCACACTCTCTCACTCTCTCACACTCTGCCTGGCTCCCCCTCACACTGCAGTGTTCCTATACAGCTCGTCAATATTCAAATATTGAGAGACTTCTCAGAGAGAGGATGGAGCACTTAATCACAATAATCCAAAGGTGCGACACTGGGACTTGCTTTAAAGAGAGGCTACAATTTTAATATGATACTTGTATTTGGGGGGCAGCTGGGCGGGAAGAACCCACAGTGTTTGAATTGGTGCCAATCTACACATTGTGATGTCTATGATTATTCTCCTGTGAGGGAGGTAAGTATGGGCTTTTGGGAGTTAAGTTGGTCCCAAGGTGATGTCTTTGCCGAAGAAAGGTTGGAATCCAGTTGATCCTCTTTAGTGGTCTCTGGTGAGTCTAGTTCCTGAGACAGGTGGGTTCACAGTTCTCAAAGGTCGATAGGCAAACCAGACTGGCTTGTCAGCAGGATTTGGGAGAACATGGAGGGCTGGGATTCTTCCCATTCAGCCACTGTTGATCCTGCAAACCCTAATCTTAATGCTTGTTGGGCAAACGATAGGAACTTGGCAGTCAATAGTTGCAAACGTGCAGTTGTAGCTGGTTAAACTCCGGCAGCTACTCCAACACACATTCTAGGTTCCCCAATCCTTGGCCTAATGTTTTCAAGGATTAGTTAACCAGGGAGTATCCCTCGGGGAAGAGAGGGCAGATTCCAATCTAGACACAGGAAATTTCCATGCCTAACTGAAACTCCCAGTACTATACTTTGTTTTAGATACTCTGACACAAACGCGACAGGTTTCCATGTGCTTCAGACACCAAACGCTAAGTAACAGTTTCCTAAGGACTTTGGTTGTCTTGAACATTTGTAACGTATCACCTTCAACATTCTCTGCTCCCAACAGAAAGAGCGTTAATGTCTCCAGTCTAGAGCTGTACCCTATCACAATGAGAGCGCCTTGGTTATGGGCAGGGAAGGCAGGGTATGGTAGATGGCGGTGGGATTGAGAGTTACCTTGCTCGGTGAGCTGGTGTCGACTCAATCGGCCAAATGTAAATTTGTAAATCTAAATTTTGATGTGGTTCTTATTGTGTGGGCTTCTCTCTCCCTCCTCCTCTCTCTCTCCCTCTCTCTCCCATTGCTCCCCCTCTCTCTCACCAATTGCCTTCTCTCTCTGACCAGGGTGCGTTGCAGACCTACGACTTTAGCCGGTTGCGGGCTGTGAGACCCAAGCTGCTGGAGGGGGTTGACCAAATGTTGGCCAGGGATATGGCCCCACTGCTGAGCCAGCTCCGGGAGGAAGCAGGCCAGGGACCGGAGCCGGTAGTCAGCGGTGGGGCCTTCAACGGCCACCAGGACGGACCCTTCACCGAGGGCTACGGCGAGGGCACAGGCGCCGGAGCCGACGAGAGCGAGTGGGTGGTGGCCAGGGACAAGCCCAAGTACGATGAGATTTTCTACACTCTCTCGCCCGTCAACGGCAAAATCAGCGGCAACAACGCTAAGAGGGAGTTGGTGAAATCCAAGTTACCAAACACGGTGCTGGGCAAGGTGTGGGTACTGTGCGACTGTGACCAGGACGGCTGGCTGGACGAGGAGGAGTTTGCGCTGGCTTGTCACCTGATAAAGATCAAACTGGAGGGCTATGATTTGCCCAGCGAGCTGCCACCACACCTGGTGCCCCCATCCCACAGGAAACCCCCCCACCCCAGATACTAGGTACCACACTCACCCTAGGTATCCCCCCTCCCACCCTCCCACCCCACCAACACACAAGGCAACCTGAACTCCCAACAGGTTAGTCCTGCCCCAAACCAATCTTATATACGTCTTGCCTCATTGTCGCCAGCGTAACTGCTCTATCTCACTCACTGTAACTTGTGTGGAGTAACCTTAGGCAAGTTTCCTTACTCCACACGCCTCTGTTTACCTAGGGTTAAGCAAGAATCCGGTTGTTAATCGATTGGTGGATCGTTTTTCAGCAGTAATAATCCCCCACCCACAATAAATAATAATAATAATTTGGTCACTCAATCCATGACTGTTTGTGAGACACTGCTGTGCATAATTGGTTGCCATGTTTCGCCCACAAAATATACAGTCACTCCACTTTACAGTATATTCTGTGAAGTGCTTTGAGACGTCTCAACAACGTGATAAGGCTCTGTATCACATGTAAGGAATATTGTTATAATTCCTCCCCAATGTGGCATCAGATGCCGTTCTCAGACAGAGAATGAAATAACTCATGTCACCAATGATTACACCAGAGTTCAGTGGGAAGCACAGTCTCTTCAATCTCAGCATTTCATCTGACCTCAGGACTTTACCCCTGAACACCCTGTGAGAAGCGTCTGATTGGGATTCACACAGAACCGGAGTCCAAGTCATTTCACTTTCTTCAGGAACTGATGGTGATACTTACCACTGGACCAAGCATTCATCTACTACAACAGCTGGTTAGTGTAAACCAACAGACAATAACTTGTTACTGTAAATTGTCGGTTATACAGAAGCTCACACATTGTCCGCAGTGACACCCGGTGAGCACCAGGACCCAGGATGACTGGCTTTCAGTCAGGACATTTACAAGGTAAATCTAAACCACGGTGAAATTCTGCAGCCACATTTGACTGAATCCCACAGAGGCAATGCTGGAGGGTGAGGAGGTGTGTAAGGCCACGTTTACTATGAACTGTTTAATATGTGGAAACGCAGGAGAATTTACAGTGGTGAGCCTCACGTTGAGCCAGTGGGAAGTGGGTGTTTCAGTCCAAACTCCACATGTCCATCGCCCCAGTCCACTCCAGCTGGGTCTGGAGTTGAAATTTCTTAGACTTCAAGTTCTCCTGCTTTCCTTTTTTCCCTGGGAAAACCTGGAAAGCCTCTGATTTCCAGTAAATCGCTGGGAACATTCAGCAGGTCAGGCAGCATCTATGGAGAGAGGCAAGTGAGTTAACGTTTCAGGCGATGACCTTTCATCAGAAACGTTAACTCGTTTTCCTCTCTCCATAGATGCTGCCTGTCGTGTTGAAACCAGTTTCTAAATGACACAGGATCAGAATCACTGGGACATAGGGACCAATTTGGTGGCAAATGTTAATGTTGTGTATAATCAAAATTTAGGAAATTGCAACTGTATGTTTAACCGGAAGGTGATTTCATTCATTGTCTAACCTTGTCTAACCATGATCAGAGAAAATATTAGTAATATTGTAAATCTCTTCAAAGGATTTTGATTCATTTGAACAGAGCAGCTTCAGATACAAGACACCGCCAGAATTCGATCACGGTTTTGCTCCTCCAATAAAGTCATCGATCTCTAATCCCAACCCCTGCTCTTTCCCCACTCCCCTTCTCCCTTGTTTTCAATGTCGCAAATCAATTCTTCCGAGAGCCTCCCAGCAATTTATTCAACTGAAACGTCCTCGTTATAATTCACGGAGTCCTGTAGAGTAGTGTTTATCCCCCACCCCCGCCACACTTACACCACCCCCACCAGTTACACGCACAACCCACCCCACCCAGCCACACACATCCCCCAGCCACATGCGGCTGTGACGCTGTGTAATGACGAGGACAGCAGATGGAGCCGGTGATGTTTTTATTTCCTAAAATTGATTCGCCCGAAAGCGGCCGAAATCCGTGCTCAGGTTTACACAATAGTACGTTTTCCCAAAGCAACCTCAGTGGGGGGGGGGCTGGGCTGAGGGTTAGGGGCTGGGGGCTGGGCTGAGGGTTTAGGGGTGGGAGTTGGACTGGGGGATAAGGGTTGGGGCTGGGGTTTGGGCTGGGGGGGCCTAGTGGCTGGGGATGGGGAAGGAGCTGGGCTGAGGAATTGGGCTGGGGACCGGGGATGGGTAGGGAGCTGGGGATCACGGGTTGGCGGGCTAGAAGGAGATGGGGAAGATGATGGTGGACTTTCGCTTGGTGGTGATCTCGCTCAGCGTCAGCAGGTACCGGAGCTGCAGCGCCGATGGTGACTGCGACATGATGACGGCTGCAGTCTTGAGGGCCAGAGAGGCATCCAGCTCCCCCTGCGAGGAGATCACCTGCCAGGAGAAAGCAAGGCGTCAGCGAGACATGTCTGCGAGGCGACAGGGAGAAGGAGAGACAGTAAGGCAACAGAGAGACTGGGAGACAATGAGAGGCGTCAGGGAGACAAGTCAATATCAGCTACCATTAGACAAGCCTCACAGTCAGACAAACACTAAATTACATTTATATCACTCCTTTCACGTCAGGCGGCAACCGAACACGTTAGGCAGTCGAAGGTTTACACCCGAGCTGGTGCCGTACCCCCTCCCCCCTCACACCTTCACCCCATCTCCCTTCCACTGACTCCTCCCCCCACCGCCCCGCCCCAGCGCTGCACCCCCCCCTCATACCAGTGCCTTGGTGTCTCTGGTGGCCTTGGCCTCCATGGCCATCGCTCTTTGCAGCATCTTGGGCAGTTTCACATCTTTAAACTCCACTCGCTGCACCTTAATCCCCCAATCCTTGGAGGCAGAGTACAGGATTTTCTGTGTGAGCGAGAGTGACAGGTGATTTCAGGCATCCTGATAGCAGGGACGTGAGGGGTGACTCATGGAGAAGGTGAGGCTGTCCATTAATCCACAAACATTCGGCGATTGATTGACCAAATTATTTTTTTTAAGGATTACTCCCGAAAAGTGATACTCACTGCAAGGTAAACAGGCGGAGTAAAGAAACTTGCCTAAAGTTTCGCCCTGCCTGGGAATCAACCCCAGGTCCTCTCGCTTGCGAAGTGAGCGCACTAACCACTATGCTACAGGTCTCCAGGATACAGGATGTGAGGCTTGTGCTTGTCATGATCTCCCCCCCCCACCCAATCCCGCTGACCCACCTCCATTTCTTCCGCCATCTCCTCCCGGTCGGCGAGGATGTCCGTGAGGTTCTTGGTTCCCAGCATGGTGCGCAGTGAGGTCTGAGCCAGCAGGTGAGTGGCCATATTGGCGTCCACCACACTGAGCACCGAGACCACAGGGTCCACAACTCGGTAAAACACAACCGCATCCACCATAATGGTCACGGAGTCTTTGGTCAGGACCTGTGGGCAACAGACACCAGTGACAGGAGCTCACGCAGCCAACGTCAGCCAGCTCAGAGCAAGTGTGCGTGAACCATTGAGAGGCAACACAAGGTAAGAGAGACAGGGTCGGGGTGTGAGTGACAGGGAGTGACCGGTGTGAAGCTGTGGGTAATAAACCCTCCAAAAAAACAAAACAATAATAAATTGGTCATTTTCAATCTACGACTGCTTGTGGGACATTGCTGTGCGCAATTGGCTGCCGCGTTCGCCCACAAATATACAGTCAATTCACTTTACAGTGTGTTCTGTGAAGCGCTTTGGGACGTCTAGAAGATTGCTATATCAAATGCAAGGATTATTATTATTATTATGACTAAATGCAGTTTTCGAGGTTGGTCAGGGCAGCTGTGCTGTGGGAGCAGCCAAGTGGATGTTAAAGATCCCACAACATTAATCTAAAACCAGAGGGAGTTTCTCCCAGTGTCTAAACCAAACCCTCCAGGTGAACTGCTCAACTCTCTGACATCTACACTCAGACCACGTCACAGACCATCCGATAACTAGCGTTAACAGCTCAACTCAGTGCAGGGTGTGGGGGGAGAGCAGTGTCACAGAAGCCCTGGGCTGAACAGGCTCTTTCTGAGGCACTGTGACTCCGTTAGGAGGTGAGACTAAGACCGGATGGTAAGTGGAGAGTGAAGAACTTACCTCCTGAGTTGCGACGGAGAACGCCACTGTCCTCAAATCAACTCTCTTGAAAGTATCGATGCAGGGAACAAACCAGAATATACCTGTGGTCAGACACACAGTCAGGACGCCACATGGTGGAATAACTGTAGTGTATTGGGAAGGCAGGGTTTATGTATCTGATACAAATCTGTTATGCTTTAGCCTCTAACTCGTGGGCAAATGAAGGGGCAGCAAAAGTGCTCTGGATGGGGCTCACCGAGGAATGTGCTTTGGATTAACTGCTGGAAATTAATCAATTAAGACCACATATCTTGTGAAGCAAGCTTTCCCGCTGCTTGTCCAGCCTACCCGTTAGTGCTTTGGCTTGCAGGGTTGACAGGAGCGGAGTGGGAAGATTCCCTGACCCCCAGTGACCGGTCTGCCCTTCCAGGTCCTGCCGATGAGCCAGGCTGGGCAACGCTGTCATCAGCCGTGCCCTGGAATACTGCGGACCCGTCTGGCTCAGGAACCGGACTAGAGAGACTGTCGCAGAGGGTGGGCGTGAATCAGAAAGTCCATTACCAAGCCTGACACACATTGGAGCTAACCCAAACACATTCCTGGGGATGGGGGAGCGGACGGAGAGCGTAGAGGGAGCTTTACGGCGTCTCTAACCCCGACCTGGGAGTGTGGACGCACGGCGTAGAGGGAGAGCTGGAGAGTTCCCAGAATAATTACGAATCTCTCTTTCGGAGAGGAACGATGAGGACGTACCTGGCCCCCGGAGTCCACCCCGAATTATGCGTCCCAGCCGGAACATCACCGCCCGCTCGTACTCCTTAATCACCTGCAGTGGGAATGGGGAGGTCACATCAAGCAGGTTAGCATCTGGTCTCCCGAGCAATCATCTGACGTTAAAAGACTGTGATTGTGTGTGAGAAAGCGTGTGTGAGTGAGCCTGCGCGTGCGAGAGTGTGCGTGTGTGTGTGAGGGAACCTGTGTGAAAGCACCTGTGTGAGAGCGCGTGCGGGAGAGAGCGCCTGCGAGAGAGCCTGCGTGCATGAGCGCACGCATGCGAGAGAGCGCGTTCGTGTGTGAGAGCGCACGCGGGTGTATGACAGAGCGCGCGCGTGTGAGAGAGCACGTGCGCGCGTGTGAGAGCAGGTGCGCGCGTGTGTGAGAGCGCGCCTGCGTGTGTATGAGAGAGCACGTGCGCGCGTGTGAGAGAGGGCGTGCGTGTGTGAGAGGGCACGCGTGTGTACGAGAGCGTGCATGTGTGTGTGTGTGTGTGTGCGTGCGTAAGAGCTCGTGGGAACGGGCGAGCGGTGGGCGAGGGCTGGTGTCAGTGGAGCCTGGTGAGGGTTGAAGTGATGGGGTGGGTACGAAGTTTAGTGCCAATAAAAATACGGGTGGGGGAGTTCTGAATCAGGGCGAGTTATCCAATCAATTTTACATTGAAATACCGTACAATAATTTCTCCAAACGTGATGAGTTCCGTGTTAAGGGGAGTGACGAGCCAGGCCCCGGGTGAGGTATTGGGAGTTTACTGGATTATTGTGAAGTTCTCACCTTCACGCACAGCCAGACAGACACAGGCAGAGTGACGATGATGACCAGGTAAGACATGAGCAGTAAAATCTGGCCGAAGAAGACACTGGATCGGCTCTCTACAATCAGACAGAGATTAGACACAGGCGCTAGCGTCATCAGCCAACCGCAGCCCCCCCACCCCCCACCCACAGCCTACCCCATAAACCCCCACACGCCCCAGCCCCACCCCCCCCACACCCCTCCCAGCCCACAGATCAGCCCTGCCCCGTACGTCAGCCCCTCCCGCGCGCGCTACCCCTCCCACGCCTCAGCTCAACCGCCTGCCTACCCACCCGTCCCACCACCGTCTTGCCCGGACTCAACCACCCCCACGTCCCCCACCCCACCCTACGCAGCTGCCACGCACCCCTACACTGCCAGCCCCAGTCCTGCCCACGCACCGGTCCCCACCCACACACACTTCTCTTTCTCTTTTATTCCCACATATTTCCACTCACACTCTCTCTCTCTCTCTCTCTCTCCGTCCCTGACCGTGGCTTTACCTTTCGGGAATTTCCGGAAGGTCTCTTCTCCAGCCACTTTCATATCTCTCAAACTCAGCCCCATTCTTGCTCCTGGGACACAAACCACCGGTCAGTGACTGGCGAGGGCGAGGGCGGCAAAGTGACTGGCAAAAGTAGTGACTATGGAGGGCAGTGACTGGCTTGGGGCGAGGACTGGCAAGTGTAGTGACTGCGGAGGGCAGTGCCTGGTGGTGGTGGGGGGGGTTGTATCAGAATCAGTTAGTACAATGCGACAGTCAGTGGAACACAACGACACCCCCCGACGACACATTTTTTCTTTCGTTTTTTTAAAAATCAATACGTTTTGGTTCTGAAATATGATCATTTCAAATGGGATAAATAATAATGGTATGACATCTGCTCCCCTGGGGGTGGGGGGGGGGGTAGGCGAGCAGGGACTCCTCAGAGCTGAGCCGGCTCAAAAGAGATCGGAATCCATCCAGCCCTCGGAGACGGTCTCCAGTTGAGGTCCTGAGCCAAGGCAGGTCCACGGTATCCCGGCGGGGGGGGCACCGCTGATGACAGCCGGGCTCATGGGCTGGACCTGGAAGGGCAGACCAGACACTGGGGGCAGGGAGTCCTTCCACTCAGCTCCTGTTAACCTTGCGCGTCAAGGCCCAAACAGGTAGGGCGGTCCTCGCTGGACGAGCAGCGGGAAAGCTTGCCAGACGGCGATATCAACGGCAAGCGATGTGGTTTTAGCTGGTTAGACTCCAGCAGTCACCCCGGCGCGCGCTCTGGGGTCCCCAAGTCTTGGCTCGTGCCAACCCACGCCCAGCCCAGCACGGTGACGTCCCTCAGCCTCAGCTCCACACCTCCTTTCACATTTACTGAGAAATGGAAAAAAAATCCAATGACACAATTGCAAGGCATTTATTTCTTACGAAGGCCTGGTGATTCTCTGGTCCGCCGGGTGAGATTTGCTCCTGTCATTTAGCTGGTGAGTCGATCTCTAGCGCTGTCTGTGTGAACCTCACCATAATCACGTCAGTTAATCGTAGAATCAGAGTATCTTACAGCACGGAAGGAGGCCATTCTGTCCATCGTGCTTGCAAGAGCTACCATCTAGTCCCTCTCCCCCGCTCTTACTCCATAAGCCCTCAATTTTTTCCTTTTTAACTACCTATCCAATTCCCTTTTGAAAGCAGTTATCGAATCTGCTCGGACCAGCCGTTCAGGCAGTGCTTCCTCCTGGTCACCCCTCTGGTTCTTCTGCTGACCAGGGAAGCTCTTTGAGACATTCTGACGCTGTGATAAGGCGCCATATCTGACGCAAACGAAAAAGGTTTTACGTTTTACAGACTCCACCCGTGGCAGATTGTTTGAAGCAGGGGTGGGCGTGCGAAGGTGGGCAACACTGGAGGGCCACAAGGTTATTAGAGAGAAGCACTGATAAAAAAAACTACCTTTTGACGGTCGGATGTGCAGCTCCTGATCAGTCACGCTGTCTCCTCTCTCTCCTTTTCTGCAGGAGGTGAGGCAGAGACACGGATGTAGCAAAAAGCTGTCTCCCAGGCGATTGCCCACCTGTGTTACAACGACAGCAACAACCACGTTTAGCCCACAACATACACAGTCACTACAGTTTAGAGTGCGTTCCGTAAGGTTCGTTGAGACGTCTCCACGATGTGATAAGGCGCTCTATCAAATGCAAAGATTATTGTTGTTAACCTACATTTATATAGCGCCCTTCACAAAACGAGAACAATTTCTAATGAATAATTCACACTCCTTATCCAATTCACATCAGTTAAGTCAGTGCTGAAAGCGCCCAAATAGCACAATGCAACAACTTGCATTTATTTAGCACCTCTCACACAGGGTAGCGTCCCAGAGCGCTCGACAGTGGTGGAGCCTGACACTTACCCAGGGCGAGGGGGTAGGTGACTGCAGGCACGGTCAAAGAGGAAGGGCCTTCAACAACAACAACAGCTTGCACTTATAAAGTGTCCTCCATGCAGGGTAGCGTCTCAGAGCGCTTAACAGTGACTCCAAGCCTGGGGGAGCGGGAAGGGATTTGGTGGCCGTAAGCACGTACAAAGAGGAATGTCTTCAGGCAGGACGTGAAAGGGGGGGGCCAAGGCGGAGGGATTGAAGGAGAACGTTGCAGAATTTGGGGGCGTAGTGGCTGAAAGCGTGACCTTCGATGGTGGGGCGGAGGGTACGAGGGATGAGCAGGAGGCCGGTGCTGGTCGAGCGAAGGCGCTGGGTGGTGGATTGGGGAATGAGGAGGTCGGAGGGGGAGGGAGGTGACAGGGAGTGAAGGGATTTGAACACGAGTGTGAGGATCTTGAAGTCGACCCGTTCGGTGATGTGGAACCAGTGGAGCCTGGGCCAGAACTGGTGTGATGTGGGTACAGAGTTTGGTCCGGGTCAGTGTGCGGGCGTCAGAGTTCTGAATAAACTGGATTATTTGAATGGCGGAGCTGGGGAGACCGGCGAGGAGTGGGTTTGAGTAATCCAAGCGGGAGGTGACAAACGCATTCACGAGGGTTTTGGCTGCAATTGGGGTAAGGTACGGTCGAAGGCGGGCAATGTGGCGGAGGTGGAAGAAGGCGGGTCTGGTCAGGGACCGGGTGCGGGGAGGAAGGACAGCTGGAAGTCGAACCAGACCCTAGGTTGCGCACTGGTTCAGTGAGCCTGAGGGAGAGCCCAGGGAGGTTAAGGAGTTTAGATCCGCAGGGTCTTCAGGCATGATCTGAGGATAATAATGTAGGTGAGGAGACAGAGGGAGAAGATAAGAAACCCAGTAAGCATGGAACCAGGAAAAGCCACTGAGAACAACAATCCATCCAAGGAACCGAACTACCGAGACTGCCAGAGAGCGCAGGCTCAATTCTGAGACTCTTCTGCTCAGCATTTCATCTTAGAGTTAGTTCAGCTGCAAGGAGACCCAGCTTACCTCCCCCACAAGTGGGATTGTCACTATAATAATAATAATCCTTGATATAACTCCTTATCACATCAGTGAGATGCCTCAAAGCACTTCACAGAATAAAGTGGATTGACTGTACACTTCATCGGTGAAACTAGTTTGTCATCTGACATCCGACAATGAGTCTGTGTGACACATCCCACTCAGCTCCTGTTAACCCTACAAGCCAAAGCCCTAACAGGTAGAGTTGCCTGGGGTAAGGTATGGCCAGAGGTGGGAAATGTGACGGAGGTGGAGAAAGGTCGACCTGGTCAGGGACTGGATGTGGTGAAGGAAGGACACCTATGGGTCGAACATGCTGACTAGATTTCGCACCAATTTGGTGAGTCTGAAGGATAGGCCGGAGAGGTTGAGGAGGTCAGAGCCACAGGAGAGAAGTTGATGGAAGCCAAGGAGAATGGCTTCCATCTTGTCAACATTTAGCTCCAGGACGTTTACGCTCGTCCATGCCCTGATGTCTGCTAGACAAGCCGAGAGAACATCAGTGGATTTGGAGTCGTAGCTGGAGGAGGAGGAGTAGATTTGCGTGTCATCTACATACGTGAGGAAGTTTACCCCATGTCTGCGGATGACATCGCGAGGAGGGGAATGTAGATGTGGAAGAGGAAGGGCCCAATGATGGAGCTTTGGGGTACTCCACAGGTGACCACGCGGGGGTTGGAGGAGAAACCATTTGAGAGAAAGTGAAGACGGTTTCTTCAGTAATAATAATCCTTGCATTTGATATAGCGCTTTTCATGTCTTTGAGACGTCTCAAAGCGCTTCACAGAATATACTGTAAAGTGAATTGACTGTATATTTTGTGGGCGAAACGTGACAGCCAATGGCGCACAGCAGTGTCCCACAGACAGTCGTGGATTAAGTGACTTATTTATTTATTATTTTATTTGGCGATCCGCCAATCAACTAACAACCGGGTTCCTACTTACTCCTCGGTAAACAGAGGCGTGTAGAGTAAGGAAACTTGCCCAACGTTTTGTCCTGCCGGGAATCAAACCTGTATCTCCTGCTTTCGAGGTGAATGCTGTAACCACTGAGCTACAAGGTGGAGGGGGCAGCGCCGTAGTTGCTGAAAGCACAGCCACCAGTGGTGGAACGGAGGACACAAGGGACAAGCAGGAGGCCAGAGCCAGCGGGGTGGAGACAGCGTTGTCCAGCTTTAAATGGAGGGGAACAAACTGGTGGTCTCCGGCTGGAGAAACGTTCTGAGGAACACACCCCTCCCCTGCACGGGGTCTCCTTGAAGCTGAGCTGGCTCCAGGGTGACAATGGAGTGTCGGAATCGGGCCAGCCGTTTGCGGAAGTCTCGGTGGTCCTGTTCCTGAGCCAGGCGGGTCCGCAGTACTCCACGGGCACTGCAGATGATAGCACAGTCAGCCTGGCTTATCGGCAGGACCTGGAAGGGCAGACCAGTCACTGGAGGCAGGGAATCATCCCAGTCAGCTACTGTTAACCTTGCGGGCCAAAACCCTTGAAAGAGAGAGAGAGAGATAGAAAGACAGAGACTGAGAGAGAGAGAGACCACGAGAGAGATAGACTGTGTGAGAGAGAGGGATAATGTTTAAGGTGATAATGTTTAAACTCCAAATCTATTTTTTTGGGGTGTCTGATACATGCAAAAACCCATCACAATGCTTAAGAGTCTCCAAACCAAGCTGAGATTTCCATGCATCCCACCTACACGTGGAAATTTCAGAGATAGATTGTTGGAATGGAATGCGCTCTCTCTCTCTCTCTCTCTCCTTGGAGGGATGCATTCCTGCTTACCTAATTCCAGAAACTATTAGGCGCAGGTGGGCAAGCGCCAAGGCTTGGGGATCCCGGAGTGTGGCCACACTCCAGAGTAACAGGATCAGTAAAGAAATCCAGACAAATGGGGACGGTTTAATTCCTCCGTCAGTCACTGAGCTTGACGTCTAGAAGCGATTTTCAGCCCCAAAACTTCCATGTCTAACCGGTATGCTGTCTCAGTGTCTGTGTGGATTTGGCTCGGGCTGAATTACCTGTCAAACCGGTTTGTTGTGTAAGCATTATTGTGACAGGTGGTAGCATTGCACTGGGAACAACATAGACAACAGCCACCGAGGTGACCTCCTCCCTATCCTCACCTACCTTCCCTTCCCATCCTCACCCACACCCAACCCCTCCTCATCCTCACTCAGCCCCTCCCTATCCTCACCCACACTCAGCCCCTTACCATCCTCATCCACATCCAGCTCCTCCCGATCCTCACCCACAGAGACGTTCAGGAGGTAAATATTCAATCGTAAACATTTATTGTATGAGCTGCTACTTAACGTAGACATTGCACTGTGCTAACTGGATTCCACATTTGCATACAAATCCACCAGTCACTTTACAGTAAATCCCGTGAAGGACTTTGACACGTCCACTCAATGTGAAAGGTGCAATATGAAATGCAAGCTTTATTGTATTATTACAAAGATTATCAAAGATGACGCTGAAAATACATATTGTTTGTACACAAGTGAGATGGGGCTGCACACAAGAGTAGAGGAATTCCCATTGTTTATAGATAAAAAAAGTGATTTGGGGAGATTTCAAGTGAGATTCTGAGCGTCAGCCCTGGACTGTGAGACTGGGCATTGCTGGAGAGAGAGAGATATCAGCCCATTTCCCTGGCTCACTGGTCGAAAAGTCAGATTCTCTCAACCCAAGCTCAGGGACGAGCTGGCGATGAACCTTACCCACAGGTAAACACCGACTGATCACATTTGGGTGTGTCAGGCTCCTCTGATGCTGTGAATGATGTTAATGAGGATCATTCGCTGTGGCTGTTGCTGACCAGGCGGCTGCAGCAGCTCAGGATTGACGCTGGATGTGTTGTGGCTGCTCAGTGTCGGGGTCACAGCCGGCATTGGGACGCAATGTGGAGCTGTCGCCTCCCAGCCCCCGCCCTTCACTGCCCGTCACAAACTCAGCTCACACTTTGGGTGGGGGGTGGGTTGGGGGGGGGAAACAGCACAGAATCTAACCCTCGGCACCATCCCAGACTGATGGGAATAACAGTCAAACAGAGTTAATGGCTGAGGCTTTTCCTCCTCATTAAGCTGTCACTGAGCAGATTCTCAGCGGCTCAGAGTTTTTCCCACCGTCATTGATACTGGGGCTGAACAGAGGATGAAGTTTCTCGGTGAAAGTGTGGGTGAAAGTGTGGAGATGAGTCATGTTATCAGCGTTATAAAATGACACCTGTCCCCCCTCACAGTCCAGGTAAACTCCCAGCTTCCTGGGTCTCACTGTCAGGGGCAGAAGGGTGGCAGGCGAGGTCAGAGCCCAATATTGATTTCTGTTTCTCAGACACACGATCCCGAATCCGTTCTCTGGTGTTGGTGTCACATTTCCTTTCCTGTTGACGGACTCTCTGGCCACCCCCACTTCCCAACCAGTCTTGCTGCCCACCTGCACCTCCCAGTAATGTCTCCCTGATGTGAAGCCCTGAGACGCCAGTACAAAGGGATCTTCGCTGAACCTCTTTGGGGAGTCGGGGAGCTGCTCCTGCTGTTTGTCTCCGGCTCTCACGCTGGTCAGGTCCTCAGACACGATGAGCCAGGGATGGGCTGTGTCAGGATCCAGAGTCAGAGAAGCCGGAGCTGAGAGAGAGAGAAAAATAACACAAAGTGGAGTGAGGGGGTGATTGAGGAGGGCACAGAGCCCTCAGTGTATACAGTCAACTTACTTTGCAGTGTATTCTGTTAAGCGCTGTATCAAATGCAAGGATTATGAGTAGTATTATTGTTTCCATAGCCAAGCCGCCAGCAGAGGGACTCGAGTGGCTGTCGGAGAAACAGTAAAGCGGTACTACAAGACTAAAGAGCCCTGGGCTGTGCCCCTGCAGTGGCATTTCATTACCAACATTACCAATAACCCAGTGTGAGAATGGGAGACATTTACCTGGGCTGATGCCGTGTATCATCTCTCTCCAGATTGTGTACTGAAAAGGCCCTTTGTATATCCCCACAGGCAGATCACCCTCACATACTGACAGCACACAATCCTCATCACCGACCCTGAAATCAGAGGTGTTTCACATTATAAAGTGAAACTGCACATTGTGTTTGGTTTGTGTATTAAATTCTGGGCATATTTTGTAAGGAACATTTCATACCTTATTTTCCAAGCACTGGCCTCCTAAGGAAATCAAACACAGAGAGTTCTGAGCCGACACTGAGACACCACATTGTAAACTCAGACACAGAATAGAATTCGACAACGGTGTTTACTGTCATTATTACAGTCATGGTACTCACTCGACGTCTCAAGACCGAGGTGGATAGATAAGGTACAAGGATAGGTTAGGTCAGGATATTAAGGGATGCGGAGCAATGGCCGTTAATTGGACTTGAGGTACAGATCAGCCATGGTTTCATAGAATGGCGGAACAGGCTCGATGGGCTGAATAGCCTACTCCCGTTCCTATGTTTCTATATCTCCAAAGACCAGAAAGATCAGACGCAGAGCAACTATTAAGTTTGCTTATGTCTGGTTATAGCCAAGAACACACAGTGAGACCTGGTTACAGACATACACTCTCACACTCAGTCACTTACAGATACTCACCTGTAGATACAGTAAATAGAACAGTAACGGGTTTACATTGTGATTAGAAAGTAAATGATAACATTCTCATGCAGATAAATCAATGTTAAATCCCAGGACAACCACATTGATGTTAGCATTGCAGGGACACAGCCGGTCCTGGGAGTGACTGATGTGGTCCTTAGTGACAGCAACAGAGGCACGATCAGAAAGTACCAAATAATCAATAAATCACTGATCTGCTTCAGACTGTGTGTAACTTTTCCTGAACTCAGTTAGAATTTAATTTCTTTACCTGCAGAAAGGTGAGCGGGTCTTTTCCCATCTGTTTCTCTACCTCTGAGAGTTTTTGTTTAACAGAATCCAAATTGCCTTGAATTTCTCGCAGATTTTTCTCCATTCGGTTTAAAATCCTCTCCTCTCGCTGACTGAGCTTTTGGAGTACCCGCTTCTCTCTGTCAGTCAGGCTCTGGCGCATTTTAGTAAACTCAGCCGCGACATGGTGCTGCAGACTGCTTGCCTGTTCCTGACAAAATGAAGCGTCAGACAACACACCGTGTCAACACGGTAAAGGGAGACAAACACACCCGAGAGCCCAGAAATCTGCCCCGACACAACTTGCCTTAACTTGTGAAATCTTTTGCTTCTGCTTCTCTTCAGCTTCCAGAGCAGTGGCCTTCCTCTGTGTGAGGGAATCTAAAGAGGATTTCACTCTTTGCTGGAATAAACCGACAGAATAAAAGCATTTGAACGTAAAAACATCAAGTGGAATAAATTGAATCCCAGGTGAGGGTTATATTTACCCGGTAGATTTCTACAGCTTCGTCAACGGGCAGGAAACGGTGTTCCCTGTGCTCCCGCGCATCTCTGCAAATGTAACAGATCAATTTCTTCTCAGTTGCACAGAACAGCTTCAGTTCCTCCTGGTGTTTCTCACAGTGGCGTTTAACTCCTGTCTCGGTCGAGGACAGGCTCAATTCCTGTGCTTTCTCTGACAGACTCGCCAGGGCCGGATTGACCTTGAGTTTCCTTTTGGCGATAACCTGCCGACATGCCGGACAGGAGTTTGTCACCTGCTTTTTCCAGCTCTGTGTGATACACAAGCAGCAGAAGTTATGGCCACATTCCAGGGTAACAGGATCAATAAAGAAATCCAGACAAATGGGACAATTTAACTCCTCAGTCCACTGGTCAGCGTGGAGTCTAGAAGCCATTTTAAGCCTCAGCACTTCCTGATTTAAACTACTTTCACTTTAAATGTTATTGTTGGTGTGGCTCCAGCTCAATTATCTGTCAAACCCTCTCCTTTAGTCTTCTAACCTGCCAATCGGGTTTCCGCACCACCCACAGCACAAAAACAGCTTTGGTCAAAGTGACAAAAGACATTTTGTCCATCTTCGACCAGGGCTCCCTCTGCCTCCTCGTCCTCCTTGGCCTCTCTGATACCTTCGAATCCGTTGACCACTCTATCCTCCTGCACCGCCTCCCCTCTCACCTCAACCTTCATGGTTCTGTCCTTGAATGGTTCAGATCGTAGCTCTCACACCGCCTCCACAAACAGTTTCTCCTCTGGCCCCCCCGCTTGGTGTGGCGTTCCTCAGGGCTCTGTCCTTGGTCCCCTCCTCTTCAATATCTATATGCTCCCTCTTGGTGACATTATCTGCAGATATGGGGTCAACTTCCACATCTATGCGGATGACACCCAACTCTACCTCTGCCTCTACCCTCGACTCCAGGACCACTGCTGTCCTGATAGAATGTCTGTCAGACATCAAGTTCTGGATGAGAGCCAACTTTCTTCAGTTGAACGTCAACCACAGCGAAACCCTCCTGATTGGCTCCCGTCAGCGCCTCCGCACCTCAAGCGCTGACAGCATCACCATCCATGGTTGCACACTCCACCTCACTGAGCCAGTCCGGACCCTTGGGGTCTTGTTTGACCCTCAACTGTCCTTTCTACCCCACATCCGTGCCATGACCGCTCTGCCTTCCCCCACCTCCGCAACATTGCCCCACACCGCAGGCCGCCAAGACCCTCATACACACGTTCATCAAATGCAGGCTTGATTATACAAACTCCTTGCTTCCCCCTCCCTACCACTGCGACCTCCTAACCCTCTAACGTACTGCCCGTTTACACGCGTGCTTGTATCATGTAAGTTATAGATGTTTTAGGGTCAATCCATCTCTCTTTTAAGTTAAAGCTATCGAACTGTAAGGGGGTAGGGACGTGGCAGCACACGCTGAAGTTCTGCCTGTGGGTGGCAGCACTGAGGGGCCTGTGGGTGACCGGGTGCCGAGTCCCTCCACGATTGTTGTGTTGTCGCTGTTGTTACGGGTTTGAGAGCTTGGGCCTTGTGTGAGTGTGTGTGCGCGTGTGCGTGCTATCTGGCTGGTGGGGGGGTTGGGGGGGGGGTCGCGGGCGGGGGAGACACGCTCCTTGCATATTCCACGATGATGTGTTATAATTCAGCAATATATTTATTTTCAGCTCCACACCTCCAACTGCAGGTCCAGTCGCTCAGGAGGTAGGGAGCAGTAGGCAACAAATCGGTGGCAACGCACTCATTCATTTCCTGCTGAGCTGTGCTGCTCACCAGGAGGTTCAAAGGGAGCTCCTGGTTCTCGCAGAGCCTGGATGAGTGCAAATTTCTCACAACTAAATGTTGACAAGACGGAAGCCCGGCTCCCAGCTCTCCTAGGATCCCATCAACATCTTTTCTCCTGTGACTCTGACCTCCTCAACCTCGTCAGCCTGTCCCTCAGACTCACCGAACCGGTGTGCAATCTAGGCATCAAGGTGCACTCTCTTCCTCGGAGGGGTGCATCCTGCTTACCTAATTCTGGAGAGTGTGAAGGTTGGCAAAAACCGAGGCTTGGGGATATTGCTGGAGATGCGAGATGGGGATATTGCTGGAGTCGAACCGGCTAAATCAACATAGTTTGCCATTGATATTGCTGTTTGACAAGCTTTCCCACTGCTTGTCCAGTTATGACCACCCTATCCGTTAGGGCTTTGGCTTGCAGGGTTAATAGTGCGTGATACTGCAGGTCTCCTTGGCTCAGGAACTGGACTATGGAGAGCACTATAAGACTGGCTCAATTCCATTGCCAGTGTGGGTGAAAGTGATGCGCCATTCAGTTTTCTTGCATAAAGCTCCCTCATTCCCCAGTGAGAAGCTCTTCTATGGCCTTCGTTCCCCACTCCTCACCCTACCTTTGCGATCTCCTGACCCGGCTCCATTCCCGGAGTTCCTCCAACATGCCCTCTCCCGTCTGCTGGCGCTAACTTGTTACTGCAGGAGTTTAAACTTATTTTATTTTTTCATAGACGGAATTGAAAGGCAAAGTAAGTGTAGTTGTACACAGGGATTAGCTGTTTATTTAAAGAAGCCGAAGAAAAGTATTGAAAATGAATAAATTCGTAATTCCAGCACAACACAAGTATACAGTCGAGAAGATGTGAAAAAGCACTATATCAAATGCAAGGATTTTTTTTATTTATAACACAAACAAGTGAATTGCCTTTAACTTGTAATAATTCAGCCCCCGGAAGTGATTTAGTACTGTGAACAACCATCGCAAACTCAGCTCAAAACTGGGGGGAAAAAAATCACAGAATCAAACACTCGGCATTTCTTTGTGGATCTGTCACTGAGCAGATTCTCAGCGGCTCAGAGTTTTGACTGCCCTCAACGAAAGAGGGATTGAAGAGAGGATAGAGTTTCTCAGTGAAAGTGTGGGTGAAAGTGTGGAGATGAGACATGTTATCAGCGTTGTAAAATGATACCTGTCCCCCCTCATAGTCCAGGTAAACTCCAATGTTATCTGGGCTCACTTCCAGGGGCAGGGGGTTGGGAGGTGAGGTCAGAGCATGATAGACACCGTCGACCAGCTCCATACACCAGAGTCCACCAACTGGTGACCATGTAATTGGTTCTTTCCTGCTGATGGACTCTCTGGCCAATCCCACAATCCATCCAGTCTTGTTGGCCACCTGCACCTCCCAGTAATGTCTCCCTGATGTGAAGCCCTCGGACCCCAGGACACAGGGATCTTCGCTGAAGCTCTTTGGGGAGTCAAGGAGCTGCTTCTGATGTTTGTTTCCGTCTCTCACGCTGATCAGGTCCTCAGACACGATGGGCCAGGGATTGGCTGTGTCAGGATCCAGAGTCAGAGAAGCCGGAGCTGAGAGAGAGAGAAAAATAACACAAAGTGGAGTGAGGGGGTGATGCAGGGGGGTTTGGCTGCAGGAGTGAGGACGGGCACAAGGAAGCCGCTGTGTGAGCTGGTGAAAGATCCGGTGAAAGATTTGTGGAGTCTCGTAGCTTAGTGGTTAGAACACTCGCCTCACAAGCAAGAGGCTTGGGTTCGATTCCCGGGCAGGGCGAAACACTGGGCAAGTTTCCTTACTCCACACGTCTCTGTTTACCTGGCAATAAGTAGGAATCCGGTTGCTAGTCGATTGGCGGATTGCTCTTCCGGGAGTAATGATTCCTCCAAAAAACGAGATAATAATAAATCGTTCACTCAATCCACGACGACTGTTTGTGGGACATTGCCGTGCACAGTTGGCTGCCGCGTTTCGCTCACAAAATATACAGTCAATTCACTTTTACACTATATTCTGTGAAGTGCATTAAGACGTCTTGAAGACGTGGTAAGGCGCTATATCAAATGCAAGGATTATTATTTTATAAGTATCGAGGGGTAGTTTGCTGAATCTAGGATAAAAAACTCAAACCCTGTACCGCTGCCGGCAGAGGGCGCTGGTGACCGTTTGATTCGAGTGGTTGTCGGTGAAACACCACCACCTACTGACGGTAACGCAGGACTATATAATAATAATAATTATCCTTGCATTTGATATAGCGCTTTACACGTCTTCTCGACGTCTCAAAGCGTTTCACAGAACAGACTGTAAAGTCAATTGACTGTATATTTGTGGGTGAAACACGGCAGCCAATTGTGCACAACAGCGTCCCACAAACAGTCGTGGATTGGAAATGACCAATTTATTATTGTTTCGTATTGGAGGGATTATTATTTGGTGCGTGGAGTAAGGAAACTTGCCCAACGTTTCACCCTGTGCTCTAACCACTGAACTACAGGACTCCACAAGACTACAGTGAAAAAAGATCCCTGGTCTGTGTATAATTTGTTAGGATCCAGGTGAATGTAAGACTGTTTACCCAGTATGAGAATGGGAGACATTTACCTGGGCTGATGCCGTGTATCATCTCTCTCCAGATTGTGTACTGAAAAGGCCCTTTGTATATCCCCACAGGCAGATCACCCTCACATACTGACAGCGCACAATCCTCATCACCGACCCTGAAATCAGAGGTGTTTCACATTATAAAGTGAAACTGCACATTGTGTTTGGTTTGTGTATTAAATTCTGGGCATATTTTGTAAGGAACATTTCATACCTTATTTTCCAAGCACTGGCCTCCTAAGGAAATCAAACACAGAGAGTTCTGAGCCGACACTGAGACACCACATTGTAAACTCAGACACAGAATAGAATTCTACAGCAGAGTTTGCTGTCATTATTATAGCAATGGTACTCAATGTTGTCGCCAAAAAGGCCAGAAATGTCACTTATAGAGCAATTATAAAGTGCTGTTTATGTGTGGTTATAGCCACAGTGAGACTTGCTTACCGACACACACCCTTCTCACTCAGTCACTTACATTCTCATCTGTAGATACAGTACATAGCCAAGAACACACAGTGAGACCTGCCTACAGACATACACACTCACACTCAGTCACTTACAGATACTCACCTGTAGATACAGTAAATAGAACAGTAACGGGTTTACACTGTGATTAGAAAGTAAATGATAACATTCTCACATAGGTGGAGTCCTGCAGCTCAGTGGTTAGAGCACTCGCTTTGCAAGTGAGAGACCTGAGTTCAATTCCAGGCAGGTCAGGGCCAAACCTTGGGCAAGTTTCCTTACTCCACACACAGCCCTAATAATAATCCCTCCAAAACCAAAAAACAATAATAAATAGTTCATTTTCAATCTACGACTGTTTGTGGGACATTGCTGTGCGCAATTGGCTGCCGAGTTCACCCACAAATATACAGTCTATTCGCTTTACAGTGTGTTCTGTGAAGCGCTTTGGGACGTCCTCCCGACGTGAAAAGCGCTATATCAAATGCAAGGATTATTATTATTATATAGATAAATCAATGATAAATCCCAGGACTAAACGACTACACAACCACATTGAAGTGTAGCCGGATGTTAGCATTGCAGGGACACAGCAGGTCCTGGAAGTGACTGATGTGGGTTCAGTTCTGTCCTTAGTGACAGCAACAGACGCACGATCAGAAAGTACCAAATAATCAATAAATCACTGATCTGTTTAACAGCCAGACTTTGATTTTCGGACTGTGTGTAACTTTTCCTGAACTCAATTATAATTTAATGTCTTTACCTGCAGAAAGATGAGCGAGTCTTTTCCCATCTGTTTCTGTAACTCTGAGAGTTCTTGTTGAACAGAATCTAAATTGCCCTGAATCTCTCGCAGATTTTTCTCCATTTGCTGTAAAGTCTCCTTCTCTCGCTGTCTGAGCTCTCGGACTACACGCTGCTCTCTGTCGGTCAGGCACTGGTGCATTTTAGTAAATTCAGCCTCGACATTGTCCTGCAGACTCCTTGCCTGTTCCTGCAAAATATCAGACATCACACCGTGTAAACACGGGAAAGAGGGAAACCCACCTGAGAGCCCAGAAATCAGCCCCGACACAACTTACCTTAACTTGTGAAATCATTTGTTTCTGTTTCACTTCAGCTTCCAGAGCAGTGGCCTTCCTCTGTGTGAGGGAATCTATGGAGGATTTTATTTTATCCTGGAATTGAAAATGTGAGAAAAAAACTTGTTTAAACAAATGTGGAATGAGGTAAGTGAGCATAATTGAATATCTTATGTTCAAACTTGTGAAACCCGTGATGTGTTTACCTTATAGGTCTGAAAGGCCTCGTTTATGGGTAAGAAGCTGTGATCTCTGTGTTGTTGCGCATCTCTGCAAATCAGACACATCAATTTCTTGTCAGTTTCACAAAACAGCTTTAGTTCCTCCTCGTGTTCCTCACAGTAACGTTTATTTCTTGCCTCTTTCTTAGACTGGATTATTTTTTGAATTTCTCCTGTTATATTTGCCAAGGCTCGATTCCTCCTGAGGTTCCTTTCGGCAAATACCTGTTGACATTCCGGACAAGAGTTTATCTCCTGCTTTTCCCAGCTCCGTGTGATACAGGAGCAGCAGAAGTTGTGGCCACACTCCAGAATAACAGGATCGTTAAAGAAATCCAGACAAATGGGACAGTTTAACTCCTCCGTCAGACGCTGACCCTGGTGTCTAGAAGCCATTTCCACCCTCAATTATCTCTGGTCCAAAGTGCTTCCATCTCGAGGTTTGCATTCTGGGTGAGTTCCGCCCTGTGACAGAGTTCACTTCACTTCTGATCCTCACACCTTCACATCCGCTGATTTTGAACAGTGCCCGGGATGGACGGTGTTGAGTCGTGAGCCGGCGGCTGGGCCTCGAAAACCCAGGTAAAACCGAGCGGGACTCACGGAAGCTAAGTCAGGCAGCGGCTGGGAGTCACAGGGATGGTCTGCGGGGATCGGGGGGTCAGCGTTAGCCAGAGGCAGGGGCCGGTAGCTGCAGGCTGGGCCGGGGGTGGTGGGGGGTGTGGGTCTCGAGGACCTTGAAATGTGGGCGGGTGTCGCGGGGATCGAGTGAGCGGAGGCCATCACCTGGTCAGGGGCAGCCGCCATTTTGGACTTCCAGATTTTTCCCGCCATTCTGCGGGATGTCACTTCCGCCCGCCAGGTTTGAATCCCTGGTAGCAGTTACAGTACAGGACAGCTTGTACCAGTGTCCGCCTGCCTGCTTCGTTCGTTCGTCTTGGCTGCTGTCCCCGGCACGAGCTGGCCCTCCCTCAAAATGCCCCTCCTCCCTGCAACTCTCCCACTCTGTCCTGCTCTCTCCCCGCTTCCTATCTCTGCTTGACCACCACCCCCCACTGCCTCTCTCTGCTCCAGCCCGGGAATCCTCCACCTGGCTCATCGTGGCACTCGGCGCCGGCTGTCCAGCAGCAGCCACACCGACTGCCCCATTCCCCACCACCGCCGCAAGCCACCCCGGACCTTGACCCCAGGGGCTAACCTCTCCTCCCTTCCCTCATCTGCATCCCCACCCTCCCTGCCAACTATTCCACTACCTCCTCCCATCTCACACATCCCCCTGCTCCCCCTGCCAACTGTCCACTCCGCATTGGACTTCAAAATGTCCGCTCCATCTCCAACAATCCTATTGAAGAGATTGATGTGGAAATGGAGCAAAATTCACTCTAAAAAACAGCTCTAATATAAGTGAGGAGACAGAGGGAGAAGATAAGAAACCCAGTAAGCATAAAACCAGGAAAACAATAAGAACAACAAAATCACATTTATAGAGCGCTCTTCACATCGGGAAGAGGGGAGGTGAGGGGAAATTTTTTCACACAGCGAGTTGTTCAGATCTGGAATGCATTGCCTGAAAGAGTGGAGGAAGCCAATTCGATAACAACTTTTAAGAGAGAAGTAGATCATTATTTGGGGAGGAGAAGTTTGGAGGGCTTATGGGGAGAGCGCGGGGGAGTGGGATTGAGTTGGATAGCTCTTTTCAAACAGCCGGCACAGACACGATGGGCCGAATGGCCTCCTTCTCTGCTATATAATTCTATGATTCATATGACATTTACGTCTGTCTGATGGTGGCTTTCACCTTTCAGCGTGTTTTAGCCGTTTGTTGCCAAAAGATGAAAACAAGTTACTACACAGAGAGTACGGGGCTGTGGTGATACCAGCAGTTTATGCTCTTTGCAGTTTAAAAAATATTCCCTGTTTCTTTAAATATGCATCGTTAACAACGTTCCGTGGGAAAGCGAGGCAAAAGCAAGAATAGTTTTTATACTCTGTCCACCTGGGTAAGCTCTGGACTGGATTGATCGCATTTTAATCCCGTTCATTCCCTTCATTCTCATCCTGGTCCTGAACGCTCTCATAGCAACAGTAACACTGACCCAAAGGTGGAAAACAGACGAGAGAGTCCATTATCTTACTTTTTGTCATGTCTTGCAGTTTAATCCTGTTGTGCATGACGTCAGCGATACATTTCATCTTTATTATCAAATTAAAAATGCTTATCATTATTGCAGTTACAGTGATCCATCATTTACCATAAAGCAAACTCAGCTCCTGCACCGCACGTGTATTTCTGTGGTGATGCAAACCAAATTCAGACAGGAGCTCGGAAACATTGTGACATTCACTCTCATCACTAAATTAGACTCAGTGCATAGAGCACTCGCCCTGTCGGCGAGAGTCCTGGGTTCAATTCCCAGCAGGGCAATACGTTGGGCAAGTTTCCTTAATCCACACGCCTCTGTTTACCTAGCAGTAAGTAGGAACCTGGTTGTTAGTCGATTGGCTGATCGCTTTTCTGGGGGCAATAATTGTATCAAGAAAAAAAAATTGGTCCCTCAATCCACGACTGTTTGTGTGACAATTGGCTGCTGTGTTTTACCCACAATATATAGACAATTCACTTTACAGAATATTCTGTGAAACGCTTTGAGACGTCTCAAAGACATGATAAGGCACTATATGAAATGCAAGGATTATTACAGGCAAATGATAATATTTGACGCCTCCCACCCTCCACCTTCCCCAGTCCTAACCCCCAGCTCAGGTCCAAAACACAGAATGTCCAGCGCCTTGGGATGCCTCCCGATGTGAAAGGTGCTATACAAATGTAATTTGGTTGTTATTCCTCTTTGACTGTGCCTTTGGTCATATTTCCCCCCCCCCCCCCCCCTCCCGCCCACTTGTCCCCCATCCCTCCTGAATTTATCCCCCAGCTTGGGTGCAAACCCTCGACTGTCCAGCACCTTGGCACATTCTCTGAAATGAAAGGGGCTGTATAAATGCAATTTTGTTGTTGTTGTTGAACAGACTACAACTGAACAAACAAAGATATTATACAGATATTATTCTTGATAATACAGAAGAAAATCAGATGAAGCTTAAAAAATATAGAATTGAAGCCAAAAAGGTAAGAAAGGTCAAGCGAGGATATGAGCGAAGGCTAGCATTATACAATCTAACTTAGATTTATACGGCATCTTTTGTCTCAGGAGGATGTCTTCAAACACTCAACACTACTGCTGGCTGGGCACCGAGCTGAGCGGGAGTCAACGGGGGGGGTGGGGAAGGGAAAGATCAGGTACATCTTGAGAATACGGAATGGGCTGTGTGTCAATCTGTGTCCTCCTGTTCTGCTGTCTTGGGGCATCCTAAATAACGATCTGGGTTTGACTTTTAAAGGGTTACTCTGGAGGGTGGGCAGTGCAAAAGGTGGAAATCAAGGTACAACCCTTCAATTTTTGATTAATTTAAGAAAGAAGGTAAAGGGATATTTGATGAAATCGTGTAGCTCTTCTCTGAACTTGGCCTGGGTCAAAGCATAAATGCAAGTGTTTGTGCAGGAACTCAACAACTGCAGCAAATAACCGATTTTTGCTACATAACTTGAAGGAAAGTAAGAATCGGATATGTATGAAATACGCTGCTGTATGAAAGATACAACGTACATCATCCATAACATGATAAAACTCCCCGATATGGAGAAGAGTAAAATGATGGATCTTCTGCGTCTTTCCACCTCAGGATCCTTAGCTTTCTCACCATTCCTTTCGCCCCGAAGCCGTTTCCGGACTTTGCTGGACACCGCAATGTGTCTGACGGTCAAAACATTGAAGGACAAAATCAAAACGATTGGAAACAGCGGAGATAAGAATCGGTGCAGCAGTTCAAACGCTGCCCAAACAGCGGAATGATAATAGCTCGGATCCGTGTCGCAAAACCACGCCACATCCTTAACCACATAGCGAGGTGTGAACTTAAAATACCATGGGATAGATTCCAGCAAACTCAGGGCGCACACACTCACTGTAACCACAGATGCCGTTCCCTCTGTGCAGAATTTCGCTCTCAGCTTCTGCCAACAAAGTGCGACAAAGCGATCAAAAGTGAAAGCCACTGTTAGCCAAACAGACGACTCTGTTGTTGCAGAAATCAGGACCAGCACCGAGCTGCACACGGGAGTAACGTCCAAGAAAGAAACCGGAAAATACACTATCAACCATCTCAAAATGACATCGGTCACAACAACCAATAGGTCCGCCGATGCCATGGCTATCATATAACGTGTGATGCATTTGGAGAGATTACAATTTCCTCGGGACAGGATCACAATTGCAATTGCGTTAACTAAAGAGAGTGAGGAAACCAGAAGAGAAATGATTAACCTTTGCATTAACAATATATTTGTTTAGCATGTACACATTGCAGGCCTTGAATTACTACATATATTTACGATAGGCTATATATATATATTAAAATACAAGTTGCAAAATTTGCAGGCAAATACAATAGCCAACGAGTGCAGAACAATGTCACAAAACAGATAAAAACGTATATACTGTATATGAAATGATCAAATTTATCTGCAGGACATCAAGAGAAACTTCTCTTCTTCAAACAATGTGCAGAGATCTTTCAATGGCCACCTGATGGTTTGAAGCAGAAAGGGTAAATTGAGGCAGAAACACATAAATAGTAAAATGACGGGGTTTCATTGGAATTGTCCTCAAACTCTGCACCACTCACAAAATACTGAAGGGGTAAGGCTACTGATAGAACATGACACCTCACAAATCCCACACTCCGGGATTCAGGTTCAAGCTCCACATTAAGAGTTTAAGCTCACAGTCCAGGATGACATCCCATTTCAGTTCTAAGCGAACTTTCCATTATTGCCATCCTTTGGATGATATGTTAAACCGAGCTCTTGCCACCCTGTTCATGTGGTCGTTGAAGATCCAATGGCACTATTAGAAAAGGGAAGAGCATTTCCTCCAGTGTCCCGGCTAACATTCTCCCAGATAAAATTCACTTCACGGCTGTTTGTTCCATATTGCTGTGTGCAAATTGGCTGTTGCGTGTGCCAACAAACACAGTCACTACACGTTACAATAAACCCTTGAAGTGCCTTGAGATGTTTCAACCGCATGATCCTGAATACTAATAATCATTGCATTTGATAAAGTGCATTTCATGTTGGGAGGACATCTCAAAGCACCTTAAAGGATATATTGTAAAATGCTTTGAGATTTGGAGGCAAATTGTGCACAGCAATGTCGCACAAAGAGTCAAAAGGACAAGAGCAACAACAACAAATTGCATTTACGTAGCACATTTCAAGTCTGGAAGACTTCCCAAGACGCGGGACATGAGTGATTGAACAATTTTATCTGGAAGAGTTTTGGCCAGGACAGCAAAAGGAATTCCCTTCCCTTTGGAATTGTACCATGAGATCTTTAACATCCACCTGTGAAAAAAAAATGATCATGGAGCAGAACAGTCAACTGTTTCATACACATATTGAACTAGAAATACATATGAAACCTAAACATATATATGAAACCTATAATTCCTTAGTGCTTTAATTTACACAAGAAAGAGAATATCTATATATTAAAACAAATAGATTTAATCACTCTATTAGTAAAGAGAAAATAAATTAAATTGGGAATTACGGAAATAAAAAGATCTGAAACATACTTGGAATACCAATTGCACCAAGAACAGGTAAGAAAATATATTCTAAATTAGACGTTGTTGGTAATGGGCTAAATTGATATTTCATTTTCTTTCTTTGAAGTTTTGCATGAATTGATGGTTTCTGACTTACTAAGGGCACACAGTGCTCCCTTAAATATGACAGAGGTGAAGCTGCCTACAGATAATTGGTCTCCATCGTTGCTGGCATTAGTTACACCCACCTGAACAAACAGTGCACAAATTCACAGGAGATTACAAAAGATCGTAACAAACAAAATCCTTCTCCTACTGTGCTGTAAATTTCTGCGAGTCTGTGTTGGCAGCTTTGTCTATGATATTTAAAATTAAGCAATTTGTTCAGGAATTGTATGCGAAAGGGATGTCTCACCCGCTTTCAGCACAGTCGGCCATGCCATCCTCCTACACCGCCTCTCCTCCCTCATCCACCTTAGTGGGACCGCACCCACCATGGTTGGATTCCTACTTAGTGTAGTGGTTAGTGCGCTTGCCTCGCAAGTGAGAGGACCCTGTCTTCACAAAAGAAGATGATGCAATCAATGCCACAATATCGCAGGCGCGTGAACAGAAATTAGATATGATACAAATCAACAGAGAGGAGGTACTAAAAAGGTGCTCAACATAGATAAGTCATCTGGTTCGGACGGGATGCTTCCTAGGGAAGCAAGGGTGGAAATAGCGGAGGGTCTGGCCACAATCTTTCAATCCTCTTTGGACACTGGAGTGGTGCCAGAGGACTGGGAGGTTGCAAATGTTACTCCCCTGAACAAAAAGGGGCACAAGGATAAACCTGAGAACTACAGGCCAATCAGCCTAACATCAGTTGTAGGGATACTTCTGGAGACTGTAATCCAGGACAATATAAATTCTCATTTAGAAAAATATGGTTTAGTAAAGGACAGTCAACACGGAAATTGGATATGATTAAAGGCAGATCGTGTCTGACAAACCTAATAGAATTTTTTGATGAAGTGACTGAGAGGATGGATGAAGGTTGTGCAGTAGACATGGTTTATCTAGATTTTCAAAAGGCATTTGACAAAGTGCCACATAAGAAACAAAATAGAAGCCCACGGTATTAAAGGGACTATGCAACATGGATCCAGAACTGGCTAGGAGACAGAAAGCAGAGAGTGGTAGTAAACGATTGCTTTTCTGACCAGAGCGAGGTGTGTAGTGGTGTCTCTCAGGGATCGGTATTGGGACCACTGCTCTTTCTGATCTATATCAGTGATCTGGACCTGGATATAGGGAACACAATTTCCAAATTTGCAGACGATACTAAGCTAGGAAAAGTAGTTAATGGTGAGGAGGATAACACCAGACTCCAAGAGGACTTAGACCGATTGGTAAAATGGGCAGAAACGTGGCAGATGAGGTTTAATGTGGAGAAATGTGAAGTGTTGCATTTTGGTAGGAAGAATGAGGAGAGGCAATATAAGCTGATGGTACAATCTTAAAGGGGGCAAATGAACAGAGAGACCTGGGGGTCCACATAAGCAAATCTCTGAAGGTGGCAGGACAGGTGGATAAAGCTGTTAAAAAAGCATATGTGATACTAGGTTTTATAAATAGGGGCATAGAATTCAAAAGTCTGGAGGTTATGTTGAATATTTATAAAATGCTGGTGAGGCTTCAGTTCTGGACACCGCACTTTAGGAAAGATGTTAGGGCATTGGAGAGGGTGCAAAGGAGGTTTACTAGGATGGTACCAGGAATTAAGGACCTTAGTTATGAGGAGAGGTCAGCGAAACTAGGATTATTCTCCCTGGAGCAGAGAAGATTAAGAGGGGATTTAATAGAGGTTTTCAAGATCATGAGAGGATTTGATAGGTTGAACCAGGAAAAACTGTTTCCATTGGCATGTGGGTCAGTAACCCGAGGATTTAAGATAGTTGTTAAAAGAAACAGAGGGGAGGTTAGGAATTTTTTTTTCACCAGCGAGTTGTTTGGATTTGGATTGCATTACCTGAAAGGGTAGTGGAAGCCAATTCAATAACAACTTTTAGGAGAGAAATAGATGGATATTTGGGGAGGACAGGATTGCAGGGCTATGGAGAGAAAGAGGGCCAGTGGGATTGAGTTGGATTGCTCTTTTGGGAGCCGGTGCAGACGAGATGGGCCGAATGGCCTCTTTCTGTGCTGTATGATTCTATGATTCTATGACCCGGGTTCAATTCCTGGGACAGGGCAAAACCTTCAGCAAGTTTCCTTATTCCTTACACACACAAACACACACACCTGTCTCTGTTTACCTAGCAGTAAATAGGAACCCGCTTGTCAGTCGATTGGCGGATCACTTTCCAGTGATAATAATCCCTCAAAAATAAAAAATACTAATAATTTGGTCACTCAATCCATGACTGTTTGTGGGACACTGTTGTGTACAATTTTCTGCTGCGTTTTGCCCACAAAATACACGGTCAATTCACTTTAAAGTATATTCTGTGAAGCGCTCTGAAACGTCTCGAAGATGTGATAAGGCGCTATATCAAATGCAAGATTATTATAATTATTACTTAACCAAGCGCCTCTACTTCATCTCGGCAAATGATTTCTCCTCCCGAATGATTTCTCCTCCGATCAGCTGCAGAGTACCTCCTTGGCCTCCTTCTTTTCCTCATCTATATGCTCCCTCTTGGCGATGTCATTTGCAGACACGACGTAAACAACAACAAATTACGCTTATATAGCACCTTTATGTCGGAAAGCCATCCATTGTTCTATCAACTTGTCTGGCAGACATCGGGGCCCAGATGTGTGCAAACTTCCTGCAGCTGAATATTCTTTGGCTCCTCCCAGCCCCTCCACCCCCCGCCTCCCCATGACTTGGAGTCAAGCTCCGACACTGTTAAGCGCTCTGAGACGCTACCTTGCATGGAGGGCGTTGTATAAGTGCAAGTTGTTGTTGTTGTTGAAAGCACAAGGTGTTCAAATATTTGATATCAGGAATTGTGTTTCATTTCAGAGAATTATCGCATTTGTCTGAGTAACTTGTTTGAGCAGTTTTGTCAAAACCCTTCATAATTTCGCAATAGGCTGAACAATGACAGATGATGTTTAATGGATGTTGTGTACATGGATTTTCATAATGGTTTCGACAGATGATGTTTAATGGATGTTGTGTACATGGATTTTCATGTTGATTTTGATGAGGTGCCACATAAGAGGCTTATTAAAAATTAGGGTGCATGTTATTCCTAGAAAAGTAGTAGTATAGTTGTTCACAGGATAGGAGGCAGAAGATGGGAGTACAGGGTTGTTATTTAGAAATGTATATTATCTAGCTCCTTCAGAATCTTAAAGACCGTAACCATATTGCCCCTGAACTATCTCTTTTGCAATGTGGACATGCCCACTTCACTTAATCACTCCTTGTAGTCCAGTTCCTCCATTCCCTCAATCATTTTGATTACCCTCTTCTGTGTACTCTCAATCCCTGCAATATCCCTTTTATATTGCGGTGACCAGAACTGCTCATAATATTCCATGAGCAGTCGCGTCAGTAATTTATAAAGTGGCAGGATTACCCCTCTATTGCTGCTCAATATTGCCATTTTAATACAAATCAGCATCTGGTTTGCCTTACTCACTGCTACCCAATCCCACATTACTCCTATTTGTTTCTTCTCTTCACAAAGCTCTCACCATCCACAATGTCATCCTAAATGATATCATCGAAATCCTTCCAATCAGTGAAACTTGGCTCAGCCCTGGTGACACTACCCCCTCACCAAGACTGCCCCATCAGGTTTCACCATTCATTGTATCCCAAACCCCATTCACTGTGGTGGCAGGTTGGCTCTCATCTCCAGATCCCCAACTTGGTCTGTATCCTTGTTCCTCTGAAACTCATCATCTACCATCTCTCAAAACCTTAAAGCATCTTGTTCTTGGATATCTCCTATCTATCTTCCCTCGGCTCCAAACTCCTCAACAACAACAACAACATTCGATTTATAGAGCGCCTTTCATGTCGGGAGGACGTCCCAAGGCACTATACAGTTGGGTCAGGACCCGAGCAGGGGGGAAATGGTCAGGGTGAGGGGAAGGAAGGGAGGGAGCGAGGAGGGGGTAGAGAGTCGAGAGGGGAGCTGAAGGCACGGTCAAAGAGAAAGGTCTTGAGACCGGCCTTGAAGGAGGAAAGGGAGGAGGAAATAATATTGTTAGTATTATTAAGTCACACTAGATGAGGAGGAGGAAAGAAAGTCAATGTGAAGTAATACTAATAATATTAATCCTTGCATTTGATATAGCACCTTATCATGTCATTAAAATGTCTCGAAGTGCTTCACAGGATATACTGTAAAGTAAATTGACTGTGTATTTTGTGGGCGAAACTCAGCGGCCAATTGCGCACAGCATTGTCTCGGATTGAGTGACCAATTTATTATTTTTTTGGAGGGATTATTATTACTCCTAGAAAGCAATTCTCCAATCGACTAACAACCAGGTTCCTACTTACCGCTGTGTAAACAGAGGTGTGTGGTATAAGGAAACTTGCCTAAGGTTTCTCCCCGCCCTGGAATTGAATTGGGGTTCTCTCGCTTGCAAGGCGAGCGTTCTAACCAATAGGATACAGGACTCTATAATAATAAAAACAATCCTTACATTTAATATAGCGCCTTATTACATCGTTGAGATGTCTCAAAGAACTTCACAGAATATACTGTAAAGTGAATCGACTGTATTTTGTGGGCGAAACACGGCAGCCAATTGCACACAGCAGCGGGTCCCACAAATAGTCATGGATTGAGTGACTAAATTATTTTTTTGAAGGGATTATTACCCATCAGAAAGTGATCCACCAATCAACTAACCACCAGGTTCCTACTTGCGGCTGGGTAAACAGAAGTGTGGGGAGTAAAAAAACTTGCCTAATGTTTCGTCCTGCCTGGGAATTGAAGCTGGGACCTCTCGCTGTTGAGGTGAGTGCTCTAATCAATATGCTACAGGAATTTACTTCAGCCTACAATTCTCCCCTGCTTGCTCCACCTCGATCAACATCTGGTCCCTTCTCTCTTCTGTCAACCTCTCCCTTCACATTGACTGCACCATATCCATGGCCACCACTTTGATTTTGTGATCCCTGTGGCCTCACCATCTTGGACATCAACATGACCGATAAAGCCTTCTCCAATCACAGCCTTATCTCCCTAAACTCCTCCATCCCCTACCTGCCACCCTGCTCATTAACATCTACTTCCATTCCTGAAAGAAATTATCTCCCATTCAATTTCTACCTCCCTCAGGTTTTCTCAATTACTGCCTCTCTTGTCCTCTGCCTGCCTTACCTTTTTGGTCACCGTCCTACACAACGTACACACAAGCATTCTATTTTGGTTCTAAGGGAACTTTCCATT
Organism: Callorhinchus milii; assembly: GCF_018977255.1. Classification (NCBI taxonomy): domain Eukaryota; kingdom Metazoa; phylum Chordata; class Chondrichthyes; order Chimaeriformes; family Callorhinchidae; genus Callorhinchus; species Callorhinchus milii. The sequence continues at coordinate 20,634,936 of NW_024704750.1, read as the reverse complement.
ATTGCAGGTGCCATCATTTGGATGAGAAGTTAAACAGAGGTCCACCTGCCTGCTCAAATGGCCGTTAAAAAGCTCATGGCACTATTTTGAAAAGAGGAGTTTCTCTCTCCCGGGGTCATGGCCAACAATCGCCCAAATAAAATTGGTTACTCACGCCATGGCTGTTTGTGGGACATTACTGAGTGCCACTGGCTGATGCATTTCACCCACAAAATACGCAGTCACTACGCTCTACAGTGTATCCTTTGGAGCACTTTGAGATGTCTCGGCAATGTGAAAATGCAAGGAGTCCTGTAGCTCAGTGGTTAGAGCACTCGCTTTGCAAGCGAGAGACCTGAGTTCAATTCCAGGCAGGTCAGGGCGAAACCTTGGGCAAGTTTCCTTACTCCACACAGAGCCTAATAATAATCCCTCCAAAACAAAACAATAACAAATTGGTCATTTTCAGTCTATGACTGTTTGTGGGATATTGCTGTGCGCAATTGGCTGCCGCGTTCGCCCACAAATATACAGTCAATTCACTTTACAGTGTGTTCTGTGAAGCGCTTTGGGACGTCCTCCCGACGTGAAAAGCGCTATATCAAATGCAAGGATTATTATTATTATTATTATTATTAAATAATTGTGAAGAGCTTCCCGAAAGGTACTATATGAGTGCAAGTTGTTCTTTCCTTAAAGTGGCATGAGAGCAAATGATTGGCGGTTCAGTCCTGCTGGAATTAGATGAGTAATGATTTTATTTAAACATTTTTACAATTGATTTGAAAGGATATTTGATGCCGTTTGTAAGCTCCGCTCGGAACTTTGACTGGGTCGCTGCATAAATGCACGTGTTGGTGCAGGAGCTGAGGATTTGAAGCATAAACCCACATTCTTGGATAATGTAGGGAACGTTGCTTCCGTCGGCTTCCTGATGATTGAAAAAGTTGGTAATGGGCCATTTCAGAAAGTACACCACACTGGTGAGCCACAGAAGCACAAAACTGGTCGATATGGTGAAGAGCAAAATGATGGATCTGCGCCGGTTCATCATCTCTGGGTCACTTTGTTTCTCGGCAGCGTTCCCTCCCCCTCGCAGTCTCCTGCGAGCTCTGCTCGCTATCACAATGCTCCTCACTGTGAGAGCATTGAACAGGAAAATTAACCCGATCACAAGCAAAGGGGTGAGCACTCGAACGAACCACTCAAAGCCTCTCCATAAAGGGGAAGTGTAAAAACTTGGTTTCTCTATGCAATACAAGGGGATGCTGTTCACTATGGCGCCAGGAATGAATATGAAATACCAGGGAATGCCTTGTAAGCAGCTCAGCACCGAGATTGTGCCGGTGACTATTGTGGCGATTCTCTCGGTGCAATATCTGGTTTTCAGCTTCTGACACGAGATGGCCACAAAGCGGTCAAAGGTGAAGCCCACCGTGAGCCAGACTGAGCTCTCGTTGGCGGACGCCAGCAATGCCATCCGGAGGCTGCACACTGGGGTGTAAAACATGAAGCTGAAAGGGAAATAGATATTATTAATCCGGTTCAGTATCACATCAGTGACGACGACCATCAGGTCTGATGCGGCCATGGCCACGAGGTAGCGAGTGACACATCTGGAGAGGCCAAATTTTCCACGGGACAGAATCACGATCGCCACCAAGTTGACTGTAGGAAGAAAACACAAAGAAAATCACAGTCTTGCACGATTATGTTATTGATAGCGTCAGCACGTGGATCAGTCAGTCATGCTCTCTCCTGTGTCTGTTCAAATGGTGCTTAAAGATCTCACAATGCTATTTATACTGCCGAGTATTCATCGCACTCCTGAAGCACCTTCGCTTGAACTTGAAATCAAAAAAATCTGATTTGGATGATATTTGACTCACCCGGAACACCAACAATGGCCAGAAGGAGGTAATAAATGGCTTCTATCTGAAAAATGACTGAATGTTCCATGCTGCATTGATCACAATGGTGTGCGAGGTGCTCTCTTGTCGAGATCTGGCAGACTGAGGTTTTTCATTCGGTGTTTCTTTAATTATACCTGGAGAGAAATCTCATGAGATGTCGCTCCATTGGGTGTTCCTGTCACCTGTCACCTGAACAAACAAAGTAAAGAGGCGAGCATTTGCTTTTGAGCAAATATAGCCTCCCACTATCTACCATCTCTGCCCACTGTCCTAAGCTCCCTCAGCCACAACTCCAACAGATCAAACAGATCTACCTCCACCATCACCTCTCCTTCCAGCCTGTACTCAGCAGCCTTTGCCTGCACCACCTGCTGCCCCCTCATGCTCCACCAGGCTTCATTCACATCTTTATTAATAATAATAATAATAATCCTTGAATTTGATATAGCGCTTGGGAGGACGTCCCAAAGCGCTTCACAGAATACACTGTAAAGTGAATTGACTATATATTTGTGGGCGAATGCAGCAGCCAATTGCGCACAGCAATGTCCCACAAACAGTCGTAGATTGAAAATGACCAATTTTTATTATTGTTTTGGGTTTTTGGAGGGATTATTATTGAGTGTGTGGAGTAAGGAAACTTGCCCAAGGTTTCGCCCTGACCTGCCTGGAATTGAACTCAGGTCTCTCGTTTGCAAAGCGAGTGCTCTAACCACTGAGCTATAGGACTCCACATCTTGGGCTGTATCTGCCCCTCATCCCTCCCCTCCCTCATCTTTCCCATTAAAACCCATCAACTGCTCTCTTACCCACTCCTCACACAGATCCTGGCCAACCTCCTCCCCCACCCCCGTGAACCAATGATGACCAGGAAGCATTTTTTTTCACCAGGAAGCTTGTTTCACACAAAGGGTTGTGGAAATCAGAAATTCTCTCCCCAAAAGACTTTGGACTGTACATCAATTGGAACTTTTCCGATTGAGATTGATAAATATTTGTCATGGAAAGGTATCAGGGGACATAGAGAAAAGGAGTAAATTGAGCTGAGGTACAGTTCAGCCGTGATCTAATAGAATGGTGGAAGAGGCTAAAAGAGAGCCACGAGGTTAGATTCACTCGGTTAGTTCCTGGGATGAGGGGGTTGACCTATGAGGATAGGTTGAGTAAACTAGGCTTATATTCTCTAGAATATAGAAGAATTAGGGGTCACCTTAAAGAAACATATAAGATTCTTATGGAGCTTGACAGAGTAGACAGTGTGAGACTGTTTGCCCTGGTAGGAGAATCTATAACTCGGGGTCACAGTTTTAAGATTAAGGGTCAGCCCTTTTGAACAGAATTGAGGAAACACGTCTTCACTCAGAGGGTAGTGAATTTATGGAATTCTCTACCCCAGAAGGCTGTAGATGCTCAGTCCTTGAACATATTCCCCTATTACTCGCCTGTACAAAAAGGGACAGTAGGACAAACCTGGGAACTACAGGCCAGTCAACCTAACATCAGTGTGGGGAAACTCCTGGAGACTATAATCCGGAACAGAATAAAGCTTCACTTAGAAGAATATGGATTAATTAGGGACAGCCAGCACTGATTTGTTAGAGGCAAAAGTAATACATTTTGGTAGAAAGAATGAGGGGAGGCAATATAGACTGGTAATACAATCTTAAGGGGGTCACTAAAAGCACAGTGAGACCTGGGGGTGCAGGTAAATGAATCCTTGAAGGTGGCAGGACAGGTAGATAAAGCTGTAAAAAGGGCATATGGGATACTAGGCTTTATAAATAGGGGCATAGAGTACAAGAGTCAGGAGCTTATGATTAACCTATATAAAATACTGGTCAGGTCTCAGAATACTGCGCCCAGTTCTGGGCACCACACTTTTGGAAGGATGTTAAGGCATTGGAAAGGGTGCGGAGGAGATTTGCAAGAATAGTACCAGGAATGAGGGACCTTGATTATGAGGAAAGGCTAGTGAGCGAGGATTATTCTCATTGGAGCAGAGAAGGTTACGAGGAGACCTGATCGAGGTCTTCAAAATCATAAGGGGATTTGATAGGTTAGAAAGGGAAAAACTGTTTCCACTGGTGGGTGTGTCGGTGACTTGAGGTCGCAGTATTCAAAATAGTATCTAAAAGAAGCAGAGTGGAGGTGAGAAGAATTTTTTTCATGCAGCGGGTTGTTCAAATCTGGAACGCGTTGCCTGAAAGGGTGGTCGAGGCCGATTCGATAACTACTTTTAAAAACGCATTGGGCGGGTATTTGATGAGGACAGGTTTGCAGGGTTATGGGGAAAGGGCTGGGGAGTGGGATTGATGTTACATTGCTCTTTTCTAAGAACCAGCACGGACTCGATGGGCCGAATGGCCTCTTTTTGTGCTGTACGATTCTACGATTCTATGATATTCAAGACTGAGATTGATAGATTTCTAAAAGATAGAGGGATTAAGGGATATGGGGATAATGCGGGCAGATGGAGTTAGTTTAGAAGATCGCCCATGATCATATTGAATAGCGGGGCAGGCTCGAAGGTCTGAATGACCTACTGCTGCTCCCAATTCTTATGTTGCTATGAGCTGAATGGTCTTCTCCTGTTTACATGTTTCCATGTCATCAACCTCTCTCTCTCCACTGGCAAAGTGCCTCCCCTTTCAAAACCACTAGCATAATCGCATCCCCAAGAAAACATCCCTGAATCCCTCCATGTTCTCCAGTTATCATCCCATTTCCTAAATACTCTTCCTGTCGAACATGTCGGAAAGTACAGTTGCCTCTCAGTTGCTTCTGAAACTAGGAGTCGTAAGTACAGTGGCTAAGTTTTCAGATGACACAAAGCTAATGAAGTGGTAGATTGTGAATCTGAACAAGATAGGTTACAGGAGGATTTGAACATGCCTGCGGATTGTCAGATTGGTGGCAGATGAAATTTAATGTGGAGAAATGTCAAGTCCTTCACGTGGGAACAAAAAATCCTGGAAGGGAATATTATTTGAACGGAAGGAAAATAATACGAATGGAAAATGGACCTGGGGATCCTGATTTACAATAAATTGAACAATGTTCTGTGTCAGTGAGTAAAGCAAACCAGATGTTGGGATGTATCAAAAGATCAATAGCAAGCTGAAATAGTGGGGTAATCCTGCCACTGAATATATCATTGGTTAGACCATATTTAGAGTACTGTGTACAATTCTGGTCACTGCAGTCCAAAAAAGATATTGAAGAAATCGAGAAGATGCAGAGGAGGGCAACCAAAATGTTTGAGAGAATGGAAGGACTGGACTATGAGGAGCAACTAAGTAAATTGGGCATGTTAACGCTGGCAATGAGAAGATTGAAAGGCAACATGATTGCTGTCTTTAAGATTCTAAAGGGGCAAAACAATCCAGATCATGACAGGCTGTTTCAACTTGTCCCGAGTAGTAAAATCAGAGGACACGGCCTGCGATTGAAGGGGGGGGTAATTTCAGAATGAATCTATGCAAACACTATTTCAGCGAGTGAACAGTGAACCTGTGGAACAGGCTCCCTTGGGAGACGGTTGAAGCAGGGAGTGTTGATTCTTTCAAATACAGATTAGATGGTTTTCTTTTAGGAAATAACATTATGGGATATACTACATGGCTAGTCTGGGACATATGTGCATGCGACCGCCAGGAAGGTGGAAGGCGAACTAGATGCACCTTGGTCTTTTTTCATCCAGCATTTCTTATGTTCTTGTGTTCTACTTCCTTTCCCAACATTGCCTCTATGTGTCCCTCCAATTAACTTTCCATAACATCCAGATCGAGACTGGCCCAGACAAAGGCCCCATCAATGTTTTCCTTATCTGCTACAATCCTTCTGTTTACCCCATTGGACTCAATCTCTACCTCCTTCGAAAACATTGGTCATTCCATCCTCCTCCATTGTCTCTCCCCCTGCTCCAGCTCCATGGTTTTCTCCTTTCTTGGCTTCACACAAATCTAGACGTTGACTCTACCAATGGCTTCTTATCTCACCCTGCACATTCATAAGCTTGATTCAGTGTATCAGGGAGCCTAAAATTGGCAGTTCCCTTTGTGACATGGTTGCAGTCAGTGAGCCAGACTTGGGGAATGCAATAGCTCAGTGGTTAGAGCACTTGCCCCACAAGCGAGAGACCTGGGTTCGTTTCCCAGCAGGGCAAAATACTGGGCAAGTTTCCTTACTCCACAAGTCTCTGTTTAACTAGCAGTAAGTAGAAACCCAATTGTTAGTTGATTGGTGGATCGCTTTTCCAGGGGGCGGGGGGTAAGAATTCCTTTTTAAAAAAAATAATTTGGTCACTCAATCCATGACTCTTTGTGGAACACTGCTGAGTGCAATTGGCTGCTGCATTTCACCCACAAAATATACAATCCATTCACTTTGTAGTATATTTTGTGAAGCATTTTGAGATATCTATAATGCGTAATAAGGCATGATATCAAATGGAAGGATTATTATGAGTGTTGATACAGTGTGACAGTGACTACAGCTCAATAATAATTTTTGAATTCATGACCTGTTAACATGAAAGCCAAAGCCATAATTGGTAGGGTAGGCTTAGGGCTAGGGTTAGGGTTAGGGTTTGGGCTCATCCTCACCTAAAAGGCCATTCACAGCCTTGCTTCCTCTTACCTCTCCCCCTACTTACCTGCACGTACCCTCTGTTCTTCTTGCTCCGGTCTGCTCCACATCCCCCGCCCTAACCGCCCTATGAACGGTGGCCGGGCCTTCAGCCTCTCAGCCCCTAGGCTCTGGAACTCCATCCCCCAGTGCCTTGGCCGCTTCCTCTCTTTCTTCCTTCAAGGCCGGTCTCAAGATCTTTCTCTTCGACCGTGCCTTCAGCTCCCCTCTCGACTCTCTACCCCCTCCTCGCTCCCTCCCTTCCCTCACCTCACCCTGACCATTTGCCCCCAATGCTCGGGTCCTGACCCAACTGTCCAGCGCCTTGGGACGTTCTCCCGACGTGAAAGGCGCTCTATAAATGAAATCTTGTTGTTGTTGTTGTTGGGCTTGAGCTAGGGCAAGGGTTAGGCTATGGCTAGGGTTAGGTTTACAGCTTGGCCCAGGATTAGGGCTAGAATTAGGGCTAGGGCTTGGCCTAGGTTAGGTTAGGGTATAGATTAGAATTAGGTTTAGGGTTAGGCTGAAGCAGAAAGAGAGAAAGACAATCGTGAATTCGAAAAATGATTTGATGCACAACTAAAAAAATTAAATTAGGAGGCAATGAATCAACAAAGATGCAATAAAGAAAGAATGTGGACACAGTAAGGATACAATAAGGACAGAATGATTATTGCGAGGATATAATGAGGATTCAGTAATTAGACAATGAGCATATAATGACCAGACAATAAGGATGTAATTTCAATATAACAATTATACAATGTATAAATAATAATAATAATCTGTGCATTTGATATAGTGCTTTTCACACCTTTTAGATGTCTCAAAGATTTCACAGAATGTACTGTAAAGTGAGTTGACCATATATTTGTGGGTGAAATGTGGCAGCCAATTGCACGTAGTCCACATAGTCCACAAACAGTCATGGATTGAAAATGACCAATTTATTGTTTTTTTGAGGGATTATTATTAGGCGTCACATAATATTGAAGATACAGTACAGTTACAATAAGAAGACAATAAAGCTACGAGGACACAGTGAAGATACAAAAACATAAAGTGAGAATACAGTAAGGATACAATGAGGATAGAATGAGGTCACAAAAACATGTCAGAGATGGAACAATGTTGAGTATAACAGTGGGGTTCATCAACAAAGTTGACAAGGACATCTTATTTTCCTCATGTGACTAATCTATAAATGAGTTGGAATGGATATTTTATCATATTTGTCACTTCCTCTCTGAATTTCCTCTGGGTCACAGCATAAATAAAAGTGTTTGTGGCACTGCTCAGAATGTGAAGCATAATTCCACATTCATACAGGATATACACGGGGTCATTGTAACCTGTATAAGAATGGTTTGTTATCTGCATGTAGATGAAATACACCACGTACGTAGCCCACAGTATCATGAAGCTGATGGACACAGTGAAGAGTAAAATGATGGACTTTCTTCGATTCTCCATCTCCTGGTCACTGCCTTTCTCACCATTGTGGCTGATGAGCCCTTTGCGCACTCTGTTGGCCACGAGAATCTGTCTGACTGTCAGAATATTGAGCAGCAATATAAGAAAGAATGCAACACCGGGGGTTAATATTGTGTTTGACCAGTTTAATGCCTTCCACCACGATGACGTATAAAAGATTGCTTTTGTTTTGCAAAACCATGGAACATTGTTGGTTGTAAACCAAGGTTCATACATGAAGAACCAGGGAATGTTTTTTACACAACTGATGCCCCAAACTATTGATATAACTTTCATTGCTGTCTTCTCTGTGCAATATCGAGTCTTCAGTCCCTGATAACTGATGGCTACACAGCGATCAAAAGTGAAAACCACTGTTAACCAGGCAGAGCTGTCGGTGGCTACCAAAAGCAGACAGGTTCCCAGTGCACACACAGGGGTAATGTCCAGGAAACAAATTGGGAAATACAAGAAATTCATGCGAGTCAGAATGGCATCAAATAGAACCACCAGCAGGTCACTGGCTGCCATGGCCACCAGGTAACAAGAGATACATCTGGAGAGACCACACTTTCCCCGGCTCAGGATCACAATCGCCACCAAGTTAACTGGAAACAAGAGATAGACATGCACATAACTGGCTACACATCCCTTGATGAGTACAGCCTTATTCATGGTATCTATCAATACATGTTCAATAAGTATAATGATCAGTGTTATACTGCTATAATTTATCAGCACCGAGTATGGTACAGTGATAGCTGTGAATGTTCTATTTGGTAGAGGTTGACTTGAGGTTTGTGTAAACATTCAGAAGGTTATGGTCTCAAGCTCCACATTGGGATGTTGAGCGCATAGTCTTGGCTGACACTCAAGTGCAATGCTGGGGTGCTGTCAGAAATGCCATCCTTCTGATGAGACATTGAACCATTTACTAGATGGTTCATGTGCCATGGATCTATTGCAAAAGAGAAGAGCAAAGCATTTCTCATAGGGTCTGCACCAACAATGTCTTCCCCAGATAATAATTTCCTTCATTGCTGTTTCCAGTGCTTTGGGACATCCTCCCAGCGTAAAAGACACTACACAAATGTAATATTCTTGTTGTTGAACATTGTTATGTGCAAATTGGCTGCAAATATGCCAAAAGATATACACTACATTCTCACTATACATTACACTAAATGAGATTATTATTGTTAGTATTACATCTTCCGATCTTGTGATTCTTTTTATGGGCTGTCAGCTGAGTGTCTAACCTACGTGGAAACCCATTGCCTTACCCAAGAGTAGCCAAACCAGACTGAGAGTTCCACAAGTGCAGGGTATGTTGACATTAACATTTCCCTGGGGCTACAATGGCTTGCGCATTCTCTCCTGTGCAGAAGGACAAATTGTGGTAGGATGTAAATCATCAATGAAACTTTGATTGTGTAACGATTTCCCACCATAATTGACAAAGTATATAAACACCAAAATCACAACAGGAGAGAAACTGAGATGCAAATGATATACAACAAGTTCACAACATCTCAATATCTTATTACCTAAAACCATTGTTTACCCAACCTCTAAATATCTTGATGAAATTCCTTCCACAACAAGAGGTGGTGTACAGTAGGATCATTCCTTGCATTTCTGAGACAAGAGCACATTGGCACTTTAACACACTGAAGTCTAGTTTGAAAGGTTTCTAAAAGATTTGCTCTGTAGAAAAGCGCAGTTAACAGATTTTGAAAACATCAATCACGCTGGAGAAAAGTACTCGTCACTTAATTCTATGTTTTGGAAAGTCAAATTTTACCTTTACTAATTCCTACTCTCTTTCATTGTTAATAATGTGTTAAGATATATTAGAAATTTATATTTGTGGGAGATCAATGTATTGGACAGACAAATAGCCCCATTTTTCCTACACTAATTTATAACTAATTTACATTCGGGGAACTGTGGTACTAACTAACAAATGTTTTAGCATTTATGCTCCCAGGTTCGGCCCAGCAAGAATACGGCTCAATATTGCTTGCATTGAGTTTCGCAGAAAGCTGTCATTTCAATAATAAAGAAGTGACAGAAAGCAAATAATGTAGAATGTGTCTCCAGGAGCAACACAGTATACAAATGATACACTGACTTACCTGGAACTCCAATGGTCCCTAGAATGGGATAGTAAATATACATTATCTGGAAAATTAAGTCTGTTTTATAGACTTTTTCTGAGAAGCTGTGATATCTCTCCATTGTGCAAGTAGCGGATTGGACTGATAGTGATGTACTGACAGAGACTCATTTATACAGGAGAGAAATGTCCCCTGAGCCCATCTATCTGCGTCTTCATTTGTGTTAATCACAGTCAGCCGAACAAACAGGTCATGACTGTCACCTCTCCGACACCAACCACTATCTGGTGAATAATTGGGTGCTGAATTGACATTGTAAAAAACTTTTGATGTCTCGATTCAATTCACAGTATTTCAGCAAGAAACAAGTGGAGATGACTCCAGGTTGTGACATTTACAGTAGAAAAATACACACCTCTGATTTAAAAAGTAGGGGAAATTGAGAGCCGGAGGAAATATACTCAAACTGAACAATGCCTTTCATGGAATTTCTGTACAAAACAAAATTTATTTAAATTTCTACAAAAATGTGGAGTGAAATAAAGTTTCAAGTGATTTCAATAATAATGTGGAGATTCCTCACAAACATGCAAGAAAATAACATTTCATGCCATTTAGAATCATAGAATTTTACAGCCCATAAGGAGGCCATGTAGAACTTTATTAAATGCCCTTTATTCACATAGCGCCCTTCATGTGGTGTTGCATCTCGGAGCACTTAAAAGTAACGGAGTCTTACCCTGATCCAGTCGGAGAGGGCGGGCGGAGCACGATCAAAAAGGAAGGTCTTTAGGTGGGATTTGAAGGTGGGGAGGGAGGGGACAAGGTGGAGGGATTGTTTGAGAAAGTTCTAGATCTTCGGGGTGTAGTGACTGAAAGCACGGCAGCCGATGGTGGAGCGGAGTGGTGGGGTACAAACAAGAGGCCAGAGTCAGCTGATTAGAGGCAGCGGGTGGTGGAGTTGGGGGTGAGCAAGTTGGAAAGGTGGGGAGGTGCGAGGGCATGAAGGGATTTGAAAATGAGAGAGGCGTCGATCCGTTCAGAAATTAGGAGCCAGTGCAGCCTGGCAAGGACAGGTCTGGAGTTTTGCACGGGTTAGTATCCGGGCGGCAGAGTTCTGAATTAATTGAACTTTATGTATGGTGGGACTGGGGAGGCCAGCGAGGAAGGTGTTTCGAAAGTCCACCCGGGAAGTGATAAAGGCATGGACGAGGGTTTCGGCTGTTGTGGGTGTGAGGTAAGGACGGAGGCGAGCAATGTGGTGGAAGTGGAAAAGAGTGGTCCTGGTCAGGGAATGGATGTGAGGAACAAAGTAAAGCTGTTTATCGAACTTGACGCCTAGATTGTGCATGTGTTTTAGTGAGTTTGAGTGAGAACCAGGGAGGCTGAGGAGTTTGGACCCACAGGAAAGAAGACGTTGACAGGAGCCGAAGAGTATGACTTCCATTGTGCCAAAGTTCAGCTGCAGGAAATTGATGCCCATCCAGGTATTGATGTCCGTCAGACAAGCTGACAGCTGGACGAGAAGCAGAAGTAGATGTCATCTGCATATATGTAGAAGTTGACCCCATGTCTACAGATGACATCACCGAGAGGGAGCGTGTAAATGATGAAAAGAAGGGGGCCAAGGATGGAGCCTTGGGGCACCCACAGGTGAACGTGTGGGGGCGGAAGACGAAAGTCACCCAAGATAAATTGTTGGCAGTTAGTCAAATATGACTCAAAGTATGGAAGTGTGGCCCCATTAAGGTGGATGAGGGAAGAGAGGTGGTGGGGGAGGATCGAGTGATCGACTGTGTCAAAAGTGGTGCGAGCTGGATAACGCAGGGGCGGGACCTCAAGCGGTTGATTATGTCCCGAGCGCAATACCGATTTTTGT